>NC_139992.1:18394010-18717531 GCF_964263955.1 Coregonus lavaretus
TGGCCTTGGTGCTCTTGTCAAAGTGGATGGTCACACTCCTGCATCAAGTTGAACTTTATTGTTGTTGCCGCTAAAGGCCCTCAGGAGGAAGAAAAGAGAGAGCGAGGAGAGGACAAAAAGAGAGAGAAGGGAAAAAGCTCAGAGTTCAACTAAAAGGTCATCCCAGTTGATCCACTGGCCATTGTCCTCTAAACTGAATTCATATGTGCATTGAAATAAGTCTATTGATAAGATGTAGTGTAAGAGCTACATAAAACACCCTAGCTAAGTTGTTTAACAACAGAATGGAGAGGATCTTTTTTTAACCCTTTATGTTTTAACTCTTTGTATAGAGCCTATATGAATATATGAATGATTCACGTAGTTGATGGCTATTACTGAATCTTATATAAGATGATATATCTCTTGTTGATAAGGACAAAAAGGTATGTTATGCTCCTAATTTACTTCCGTACTTACTTAGGCCTCATTGCGCCAGGTGAAGGCTAAGGCCTCTGCATTATGCTTCTAATACCACTCTTTAATAGCGACAATGTTTCGAGCCACAGTGGATCTTTGTCAGGTTTAACAATATTCACTCAGCACCTAAGTACCATATTCACTCAGCACCTAAGTACCATATTCACTTAGCACCTGAGTGTAATGAGATGTGGGTTTGACCATAAAAATATATGTATTGTCAAATACACCGGATAGGTGCAGTGAAATGTGTTGTTTTACAGGGTCAGTCATAGTAGTACGGTGCCCCTGGAGCAAATTAGGGTTAAGTGCCTTGCTCATGGGCAAATCAACAGATTTTACACCTTGTCGGCTAGGGTATTCAAACCAGCGACCTTTTGGTTACTGGCCCAACGCTCTAACCGTTAGGCTACCTGCCTCCCAACAACCAATGTCTCTTGTTGATATCATTTAATATATACTTTAGTAGTGCAAATACACTGCCGCTGTCTTACATCAAAAGTAAAATTGGAAATAGATATGGTGAAAACGATTCTGTACAATGACGCTTTTTTAATACGAGCCCAGGCTTAGTTTCATAAGATGATCTATTCTGCATATTCCTAACCAAAAAATGCCAGCTAATATCAAATTGTTGTTTTTAATAGTAGACAATCTAGAATATTTTTATTTTATCGTTTTTTTTATAAGCCTATTCAGTGTCCTGTAGGCTGCCTCCAGGCATGTTGTTTTAATTATGTAAATCAATTCATGTTAAAGTTCTCGCAGCCCTCTCACACAAAAACCAAAGGTCTGCATCCCAAATGGCACCCTATTCCCTACATGACCTTGGTCTAAAGTAGTTCACTATGTAGGGAATAGGGTGCCATTTGGGATTTAGCCAAGGATTCGGATCCTCCTGAGGCTGAGGGAGGTACAGCTTTAAAAGTTGGCTGTGCCACAGTTGTACTGCATCCCAAATGGAACCCTTTCCATACGTACTGTAGTGCACTACATTTGACCTGGGCCCATGGGCTTCTAGTCAAAAGTAGTGAACTATATAGGGAATAGGGTGCCATTTGGGACGAATCCTTGGTTTGCCTGAGGAACAGAACAGAACAGGGAAGACGGAACAGAGCTTCACAGAGAGAAGCAGACAGGCCTGTGAAAGGAGAGATGGTGTAATGCCGGCTAGATTGAGCTAACAGAACAAAAATCCTCTTTAATCTCAGATGACTAATGCACCTACTGAGTATTGGTGTTACATCATCACGTTGTATTAGCTGACTGCTGCTGTTAGCTACGAACATTACAGGGATTACTGAACTGTGTTAACACAGCATTATGCACAGACTGACAGTGTCACTAACTGGGGCTGTCTAGCTTGTCTAAGCTGCACCTGGTAGGGCTATCTCTAAACCAGGTTTCTCACTTACAGAAAGAGTCAGACTCCAACATACATTCTATGCACACACTGTCTATTAGGCTAAATGTCTGGGGTGGATATTAGATTGTCAAGGATATTATGTCTGAGGAGGCAGCATGTAGTAGATTCATTGAGAGGAGTTGGATATGGCCACTTTTTTGTGTGATGGCCATGCCATTGCCTGGAGAGGAGGAAGAGGATGAGGAGGATGGGAGAGGAGGAGGAGGGAGGGATAGAGGAGGAGTAGGGTGGGAGAGAGGAGGAGTAGGGTGGGAGAGGAGGAGATGAGGCGGTAGGAGGAGTAGTGGATGAGGAGGAGGAGGGTAGGAGAGAGGAGGAGGGTGGGAGAGGAGGAGGAGGAGGGAGGGTGGGAGAGGAGGAGATGAGGCGGTAGGAGGAGTAGTGGATGAGGAGGAGGAGGGTAGGAGAGAGGAGGAGGGTGGGAGAGGAGGAGGAGGAGGGAGGGTGGGAGAAGAGGAGATGAGGCGGTAGGAGGAGTAGTGGATGAGGAGGAGGAGGGTAGGAGAGAGGAGGAGGGAGGGTGGAATGAGGGATGAGGAGGTGTTGACCACAAGGGCCTGAAGAACAGGTTGATGGTGGCCACCCTGTAGTTAGTAATTATCTGTCGTTCTACGGAGCTGACGGGGGGAGACAGGGAGACAGGCTGTCAGGACCAGGGCAGCCCAGCATGGCCCTCAGAGACAGGTGTCCCCATCATGGGGGGTCTCTTCCTGGAGACACTCACAGAGCCAATAACCACATAGGGGTGGTGGTGGGGGTGCCACTCTAAGCCTTATATTTAACTAATATTTAGATATAATGCTCGTTCTGGTGCCACTGTAACTACTAACTGCTGTTGGAATGGTTCCATCCTTTTTAGAAGAAGTATCTCATAAATGACAAGAGGTTTCGTCAACAATATCTTAAGAACCCTTTCCAATCCTCTTGTTTGTTAGTATGATATAAAGTGAGCAATTGTTGGGAGGTGTTGTGTTAACCTGAGCATGTAATCTCTATGCTGGGAACACATGGGAGCTTATCCCGTCTGGTAATATGTCACTAAGTTTTATGACATTATATTTTATGACATTATATTATGTTCTCTTTTCTTTCTTTTTTACTCAGTCATACCAAATACTGTAGGGCTTACCAGACCCAGATTAAGCCTTAGACTAAAAAGCAGAATCACCATTGAGTCTAGAACTAGGCTTAATCTCTGTCAGAGAAACCAGTCCTATGTGTTTAAAGTCTTTTTTTGTGAAGGACACTGACACTTACCACTGAGTATCTCTTTAATTTTTTTGAACCAGATCTCACAGTGGTCCACGCTCATGTTGTTGAAGTGAATGGCATGGTCCTTCAGCTTGGGTCCCTTCTTCTTACACTGAAACAGAGTGATGCCCAGGAGAGTGCCCCCTGTCTCCTGGCCCGCAGAACGACGTCTCTTTACCTTCACCCCAAACACATCCTTCAGCTCCACATACTCTGTCCTCCTCAGAGTTTCCGACTGACCTGGAACACAGAGAGACAGATTATATTATACGCTACAGGCAGCGTATATAAAAGTTAAGGAACAAACATCCTTCAGCTCCATGTACTCTTTACGCCTCAGTCTCCGATTGAACTTTGCCTAGTTCTGAGAGATAATAGGTTTACATTTACATTTTAGCAGAAGCTCTTATCCAGAGGTTTAAAAGTTAAGTGTTTAAGTTCTTCTCCTAATATGTTGACAGAGAGCGTGACATCACAGGACTCTTTAGTGTCAAATTCTCTGTGGCGCTCCTGCTGAGGACAATCAGACACAACTGCAATTTAACAGCTCTGAGATCTTTGTCCAAGAAGGCTGACCTGTCCTGACTGATTCCCTCTCTTCTCTAAATGAGTCCGTCTCCCCTCATGTGAAACCCTTTCTTCATTAGGAAAATCCCTAGCCCTGGCCCTAGCCTGCTCCTCAGACAGTGTTTCAGAACATGAACTACCATCTATCCACTCACATTACTGAACAGAGCAGGGAAGAGCGGGACACCCCGGCAGCCACAATCTGTTCCTGGTGTTCAGGCTTCTTCCAGACTTGGGTTCGAATACTATTTGAAATCTTTCAAATACCATGACCATTTGCTCTAGCCTGCCTGAAGTGCCAGATGGGCAGGGTTTGCAGTTGTGGGACTATTCTATTGGCTCTATTACGCCAGGCAAGTTCAATGAAAGCACATACAATGTGTACAAAACATTAAGAACACCTGCTCTTTCCATGACATAGACTGACCAGGTGAAAGCTATGATCCCTTATTGATGTCACTTCTTAAATCCACTTCAATCAGTGTAGATGAAGGGGAGGAGACAGGTTAAAGAAGGATTTTTAAGCCTTGAGACAATTGAGACATAGATTGTGTATGTGTGCCATTCAGAGGGTAAATGGGCAAGACAAAATATTAAAGTGCCTTTGAACGGGGTATGGTTGTAGGTGCCAGGCGCACCGGTTTGTGTCAAGAACTGAACACTGCTGGGTTTTTCACGCTCAACAGCTTCCCGTGTGTATCAAGAATGGTCCATCACCCAAAGGACATCCAGCCAACTTGACACAACTGTGAGAAGCATTGGAGTCAACATGGGCTAGCATCGCTGTGGAAAACCTTTCAACACCTTGTAGAGTCCATGTCCCGACGAATTGAGGCTGTTCTGAGGGCAAAAGAGGGGGGTGCAACTCAATATTAGGAAGGTGTTTTTAATGTTTTGTACACTCAGTGTATAAAGTACTTGTTGAAATGATTTCATATGGTAGCCTATTTTAACCCAGGTCTGCTATGCTCAGGCTTCTTCTCCTCCTCTAACTCCTCAATATCATTCTGTTTATCTAACTTCTCCGTCTCGCTCTATTGTTGGCGGCTGTAGAAAGAACCAAGTCAATTTAATTAGAAGGAATAAAGATAATCTCCCCCGACTGACAGAGAGAGCTGGCTGTAGACAGGGACCAATAACAAACATGGCTGTGTTAACAACAGTGATATACTTACAGGGGGAAAAGACACTGAGAGAAGTGGGGTAGAGGGGTAGGTGAATAGTTTTGGGAAAGGGGGGAGCGGGAGGGTTAGGACCAAAAACTACCCCCCCTCCCCTCCAACATTACAGTAAGCTGGTGCTGGCGCCCTGTCCTGTCTGAATCTGAAATCTGTGAAACTAATTAGGAAGAGTTAAGGGTGGATTTGGTTTGTATGGGACGCAAACATAGTCCTTAACTGATCATCCTTCATCAATTCAAAGTCATGGCATTAAATTACAATTCAATAATATGTCATGTACTGTTCTAGACTATAGAGGATGGGAATATTTTTAAATGCTTTAAAAAAATTCAGGTTTAATCTATTTTAAGTGATTGTGATAGAAGTAGCTGCATCACTACTGAAAATAAAAACAAAATCTCTCTCTCTCTAGAAACTAGATTTTGGGGCAGAAATTACAAAGGATTACTCACTACTATCAACAACTAGTCATTATGTTACAACCTGTGCTGTACACTCAGTAACACCTGAGACATTGGTGTTAGGCAGGTGTGTGTGTGTAGAAATGCTTTGATTGATTTTTTTATATATACAGGTAAAAGTCAGTAAATTAGAATATTTTGAAAAACTTGATTTATTTCAGTAATTGCATTCAAAAGGTGTAACTTGTACATTATATTTATTCATTGCACACAGACTGATGCATTCAAATGTTTATTTCATTTAATTTTGATGATTTGAAGTGGCAACAAATGAAAATCCAAAATTCCGTGTGTCACAAAATTAGAATATTACTTAAGGCTAATACAAAAAAGGGATTTTTTAGAAATGTTGGCCAACTGAAAAGTATGAAAATGAAAAATATGAGCATGTACAATACTCAATACTTGGTTGGAGCTCCTTTTGCCTCAATTACTGCATTAATGCGGCGTGGCATGGAGTCGATGAGTTTCTGGCACTGCTCAGGTGTTATGAGAGCCCAGGTTGCTCTGATAGTGGCCTTCAACTCTTCTGCGTTGTTGGGTCTGGCATTCTGCATCTTCCTTTTCACAATACCCCACAGATTTTCTATGGGGCTAAGGTCAGGGGAGTTGGCTGGCCAATTTAGAACAGAAATACCATGGTCCGTAAACCAGGCACGGGTAGATTTTGCGCTGTGTGCAGGCGCCAAGTCCTGTTGGAACCTGAAATCTCCATCTCCATAGAGCAGGTCAGCAGCAGGAAGCATGAAGTGCTCTAAAACTTGCTGGTAGACGGCTGCGTTGACCCTTGATCTCAGGAAACAGAGTGGACCGACACCAGCAGATGACATGGCACCCCAAACCATCACTGATGGTGGAAACTTTACACTAGACTTCAGGCAACGTGGATCCTGTGCCTCTCCTGTCTTCCTCCAGACTCTGGGACCTCGATTTCCAAAGGAAATGCAAAATTTGCTTTCGTCAGAAAACATGACTTTAGACCACTCAGCAGCAGTCCAGCTCTTTTTTTCCTTAGCCCAGGTGAGACGCTTTTCGCGCTGTTTCTTGGTCAACAGTGGCTTGACACGAGGTATGCGGCAGTTGAAACCCATGTCTTTCAAGCGTCTCTTGGTGGTGGATCTTGAAGCCCTGACTCCAGCAGCTGTCCACTCCTTGTGAATCTCCCCCACATTTTTGAATGGGTTTTTTTTCACAATCTTGACTAGGGCGCGTGATCCCTATCGCTTGTACACTTTTTCTGACCACAGTTTTTCCTTCCCTTTGCCTCTCTATTAATGTGTTTGGACACAGAGCTCTGAGAACAGCCAGCCTCTTCTGCAATAACCTTTTGTGTCTTTCCCTCCTTGTGCAATGTGTCGATGGTCGCCTTTTGGACAGCTGTCAAATCTGAAGTCTTCCCCATGTTTGTGTAGGCTTCAGAACTGGACTGAGAGACCATTTAAAGCCCTTTGCAGGTGTTTTGAGTTAATCAGCTGATTATTTTGTGGCACCAGGTGTCTTCAAAATGTAACCCTTACACAATATTCTAATTTTGTGACACACGGAATTTTGGATTTTCATTTGTTGCCACTTCAAATCATCAAAATTAAATGAAATAAACATTTGAATGCATCAGTCTGTGTGCAATGAATAAATATAATGTACAAGTTACACCTTTTGAATGCAATTACTGAAATAAATCAAGTTTTTCAAAATATTCTAATTTACTGACTTTTACCTGTATATACACATTGATGGACTGCATTTGCCAGAAAATACTATCCTGTAGTTTCATCAGCCGAGTCAACACTATATGTGTGATTGTTGGAAGAGTAAGTGACAGATTGAGAGGACTAATTTCTAGTCATATTTGCTCCACAATTTATGACAGTCGAAGTTAATTAGCTGAACGGTACAGTGAGTACAGTAACCACAGTGAGGGTTCAGAATGTGTGTGACCCCTCCATATTACAAGAGGGACAGATAGACAGTGGATGCATCCCAAACGGCACCCTATTCCCTATATAGTAAACTACTTTTGACCAGAGCCCAATGGGCTCTAAATAGTGCACTAAATAGGGAATAGGATGCCATTTGGGACTGACAGTGTCACAGTCTAATTGCACAAAGGGAACAAACAGACACTGTCGTCTGCTCTGTTTGCTTCCTGGGGGCTTCAAAACAGCAATATAAAAATGTAAATATTGGGTTTCACTGTGTATGTATGTGTGTGTGTGTGTGTGTGTGTGTGTGTGTGTGTGTGTGTGTGTGTGTGTGTGTGTGTGTGTGTGTGTGTGTGTGTGTGTGTGTGTGTGTGTGTGTGTGTGTGTGTGTGTGTGTGTGTGTGTGTGTGTGTGTGTGTGTGTGTGTGTGTGTGTGTGTGTGTATGTGTGTGTGTGTGTGTGTGTATGTGTATGTGTGTGTGTGTGTGTGTGTATGTGTGTATGTGTGTATGTGTGTATGTGTGTGTGTGTGTGTGTGTGTGTGTGTGTGTGTGTGTGTGTGTGTGTGTGTGTGTGTGTGTGTGTGTGTGTGGACGCGCAGGCAGGCCACTGAAGGCACAGGTGGAAAATATGATCCTAGGCGCCACACTGTGAACCACATGGCCCACACAACATGGGGGCAAAGAGGAGCGCTACACTGACCTGGCACAGACTGGCTATGCTTGGACACTTGTCAACACAACAACCCAAAAACGTCAGACTCATCTGGGACTCAGAGCACTCTACTATACAAAACAACAACAGCTACATCTGAAACGAGACAGAGCAGTTTAATCGGAGGAGAATAACAACATGTTTTAGCGATAACTAAGACATCGTTATCTCTAAAACATGTTGTTATTCTCCTTAGATTAAACTGCTCTGTCTCGTTTCAGATGTAGCCGTTGTTGTTGATCACACATTAACACATTGAATGAAGAAGAACCCAACAGAGATTCCTATTTACACATCTACTGTAATGTACAGATTGATAAATAAAAGGCATATCTGAGAATATTCCCATCATCTTTGTAATATAGCCAAAACCGTTGAAAACCGAGTCATTTCTTGATATCAGATTAAATGCATGCTTGAAAATGGGTTTTGAATTGATGCGTTTTGTCCATACATTAACAATACATTATTTACAGTACATGATATACTTTGCCCCCTGTCTGCTGCAAGCAGGAGCAGTGCTGAGAGGAAGCTTGTCTCCATCTGGCAGCAATAAAGTTTTCAAGAGCTCCTCACTGTGCCCCAAATGAAGGGCTGTACCCGTCGTTTCAAATTAGAATCATGTTCGACAGAGAAAGACACAAGCCAGCCTGGAGAGAAGTGTTTAGAGATATAAGATATATCAGAACCGTTCTAATTCTACAGTATTTATATGGACCAGTGTGCCTGTCAATGTTTGATTGAGTTGATAAGATTCCTTTTGGGGAAAAACAAATATTAACATATATCAGGAACAAGTGAGGCCGTTGTATGGAGCCTTGCGGGCCCACATTAGGGCCCCGTGTAGCTCAGTTGGTAGAGCATGGTGCTTGCAACGCCAGGGTTGTGGGTTCGATTCCCACGGGGGCCAGTATGAAAATGTATGCACTCACTAACTGTAAGTCGCTCTGGATAAAAGCGTCTGCTAAATGACTAAAATGTTTGTTTTTTAAAATATTTTAGCCTCCGAAAGAATTCCATCAATGTCACATTATTATTTTTTATTGTATTTTTTGTTCAGATTTAAGGCATGATGACAGCCAACTTTTCATCACAATAATATGACTATACTGAATTATATCACAAATTGAATGGCTGCTATCAGCACTACCTGTTAAGGTTTGAGTATTCCCAAAATGTGCTCAGGATTAAAATGTAAATCCATTAGAGCAGTGAGAGACCCCACAGGTTTATCTATCTATCAGATAAGATCTCTGGAGACATAGTGGATATATAATATATATATATTGTCAGACACTAGAGGAGAGGCTCCATGTTATATGGGCGGCAGGTAGCTTAGTGGGTAAGAGCGTTGTGCCAGTAACCGAAAGGTCGCTGGTTCTAATCCCCGAGCCGACTAGGTGAAAAATCTGTCGATATGCCCTTAAGCAAGGCACTTAACCCTAATTGCTCCTGTAAGTCGCTCTGGATAAGAGCGTCTGCTAAATGACTAAAATGTAATGTAAATGTAACTACGTGTTGTATTGATCTGGCCCTTATACAGCCGTGACCCACAACATATGGGCTGAATTTACGGATAGACATAGCCTCTGCTGTGTGGCTTGGAGCACATATACAGTGAGGGAAAAAAGTATTTGATCCCCTGCTGACTTTGTACGTTTGCCCACTGACAAAGAAATGATCAGTCTATAATTTTAATGGTAGGTTTATTTGAACAGTGAGAGACAGAATAACAACAAAGAAATCCAGAAAAACGCATGTAAAAAATGTTATCAATTGATTTGCATTTTAATGAGGGAAATAAGTATTTGACCCCTCTGCAAAACATGACTTAGTACTTGGTGACAAAACCCTTGTTGGCAATCACAGAGGTCAGACGTTTCTTGTAGTTGGCCACCAGGTTTGCACACATCTCAGGAGGGATTTTGTCCCACTCCTCTTTGCAGATCTTCTCCAAGTCATTAAGGTTTCGAGACTGACGTTTGGCAACTCGAACCTTCAGCTCCCTCCACAGATTTTCTATGGGATTACGGTCTGGAGACTGGCTAGGCCACTCCAGGACCTTAATGTGCTTCTTCTTGAGCCACTCCTTTGTTGCCTTGGCCGTGTGTTTTGGGTCATTGTCATGCTGGAATACCCATCCACGACCCATTTTCAATGCCCTGGCTAAGGGAAGGAGGTTCTCACCCAAGATTTGACGGTACATGGCCCCGTCCATCATCCCTTTGATGCGGTGAAGTTGTCCTGTCCCCTTAGCAGAAAAACACCCCCAAAGCATAATGTTTCCACCTCCATGTTTGACGGTGGGGATGGTGTTCTTGGGGTCATAGGCAGCATTCCTCCTCCAAACACGGCGAGTTAAGTTGATGCCAAAGAGCTCCATTTTGGTCTCATCTGACCACAACACTTTCACCCAGTTCTCCTCTGAATCATACAGATGTTCATTGACAAACTTCAGACGGGCATGTATATGTGCTTTCTTAAGCAGGGGGACCTTGCGAGCGCTGCAGGATTTCAGTCCTTCATGGCGTAGTGTGTTACCAATTGTTTTCTTGGTGACTATGGTCCCAGCTGCCTTGAGATCATTGACAAGATCCTCCCGTGTAGTTCTGGGCTGATTCCTCACCATTCTAATGATCATCGCAACTCCACAAGGTGAGATCTTGCATGGAGCCCCAGGCCGAGGGAGATTGACAGTTATTTTGTGTTTCTTCCATTTGCGAATAATCACACCAACTGTTGTCACCTTCTCACCAAGCTGCTTGGCGATGGTCTTGTAGCCCATTCCAGCCTTGTGTAGGTCTACAATCTTGTCCCTGACATCCTTGGAGAGCTCTTTGGTCTTGGCCATGGTGGAGAGTTTGGAATCTGATTGATTGATTGCTTCTGTGGACAGGTGTCTTTTATACAGGTAACAAGCTGAGATTAGGAGCACTCCCTTTAAGAGTGTGCTCCTAATCTCAGCTCGTTACCTGTATAAAAGACAACTGGGAGCCAGAAATCTTTCTGATTGAGAGGGGGTCTAATACTTATTTCCCTCATTAAAATGCAAATCAATTTATAACATTTTTGACATGCGTTTTTCTGGATTTTGTTGTTGTTATTCTGTCTCTCACTGTTCAAATAAACCTACCATTAAAATTATAGACTGATCATTTCTTTGTCAGTGGGCAAACGTACAAAATCTGCAGGGGATCAAATACTTTTTTCCCTCACTGTATGTCAGATCTACATCCCGAGTCAAAGACATTAGCAGACACAACTATAGGGCCTCAGCATGGGGTTGGGTTTCCCTGTCAATCCTAAACTAGAGATGAAAGACAAAGGCTTTTTGAAGATGTCCACAACTTTGGTCACAGAACATGTATGTAGTCTACACATGCTCATATTTCAACCTCCATGTAGCCTGCACATGGTCATGTTGCATAGTGTTATATTGGTGTTAAAAGAAGGGATTGGAGTTGTTTATTCAGGAAGTAAACTGAAATCCCAATTCTCCTCATTGTTTTTCAAGTTTAGAAATACTGCATAGATTCTAATCCATAATACATTTTCATCTTTCAAACAGGACTGTTCTAGAGACAAATGTGACTTTCTTTAGACAATACCAAATAGGACCAAAAACCTCTGTGGGGTAATTAAACTCAGACAACTGGGACTAGGCTGACCGGGCTGACCAGTAGTGGGAACTGAGGGTCTGATGAGCCGAGAACTGTCTCAGAGTTTTGGGGACGACAGGTTATTTATACATCTGACTACCCACAAGTGGACTGGCCAGAGAAATCATATCCCTCTCTTAGGAACTGATGCTGATCAAAAGTTATCTAGGCCAGAGTGAAATAAAAATGTATTACATCGTATAAAATAAAATTGCATTTAGAAATCAAATGCTATGTGTGTCAATCTAAATTGTGATTTTGTTTTTGAAATTGTGAGTCGATCTTGTTTCCTCAGGTGCCTATCATGTAATAAGAGGCATTTGAGAAATGAAGTGTCATCTTTTACATGCTATTTAGTCTCTGCTGTAACCAGGGCTTTGTAACATACAGCAGCCTAAACATAATACAACCTTTACTGTCCTCTTTGACTGTCCTGTACGCTGCTGCCACTGTCTATTATCTATCTTGTTGCCTTGTCACTTTACCCCTACCATTATGTACATAGCTACCTCAATTAACTCGTACCCCTGCACATCGACTCGGTGCTGGTACTATTAAAAAATAGGTTTTATTGTCACATACACCAGATAGGTGCAGTAAGGGGGGTCTGCCATAGTAGTACGGCGCCCCTGGAGCAAATTAGGGTTAAGTACCTTGCTCAAGGGCCCATCAACAAATTATTCACCTTGTCAGCTCAGGTATTCGAACCAGCAACCTTTCAGTTACTGGCCCAACGCTCTAACCGTTCGGCTACATGCATATACATATAGCTATGTACACTAAGTGTACAAAACATTAGGAACACCTGCTCTTTCCATGACATAGACTGACCTGGTGAATACAGGTGAAAGCTATGATCCCTTATTGATGTCACTAGTTAAATCCACTTCAATCAGTGTAGATGAAGGGGAGGAGACAGGTTAAAGAAGGATTTTTTTAATATTAAGACAATTGGGACATGGATTGTGTATGTTTGCCATTCAGAGGGTGAAGGGGCAAGAATAAATATTTAAGTGCCTTTGAACGGGTATGGTAGTAGGTGCCAGGCGCACCGGTTTGTGTCAAGAACTGCAACGCTGCTGGGTTTTTCACGCTCAACAGCTTCCCGTTTGTATCAAGAATGGTCCACCACCCAAAGGACATCCAGCCAACTTGACACAACTGTGGGAAGCATTGGAGTCAACATGGGCTAGCATCCCTGTGGAACGCTTTCGACACCTTGTAGAGTCCATGTCCCGACGAATTAAGGCTGTTCTGAGGGCAAAAGGGGGTGCAACTCAATATTAGGAAGGTGTTGCTAATGTTTAACCCTAACCCTAATATTTTGTACACTCAGTGTATATAGCCATGTTATTTTTACTCGTTATTGTTATTCGTTATTCACTGTGTATTTATTCATTGTGTCACTATTTCTATTTTTATTTTATCTTTAACTCTGCATTGTTGTTAGTCTACACATGTAGTTTACGAAGCATGTGACAAGTACAATTTGATTTGGAGGCGTGAACTCATACAGTACATCATACAGATAACATCAGCCAGTGCTTCTAAAGTTTATAATTTTCACCTTAAAATGTCAGACTTGATTTGCAATAACAAAAATATGTTCAACCCCTCCAAAAATGTCCATTAATTATAATCCACATAATAATTCACATTTCCTGTTGCTGCAGGATTATTTTCCTGCTGTAGCAAACTGGCTCAAATTAAGATCTACATCTGTAAGAGCCTCTGGGAAAACACAACACTTCAGTAGGTTTACATTGAATTAGAATTCACTGTGAATATTATCTGTCTGTGGTGAGTTGATGCATGCAGTATAAGAAATGGGGTGATACTTGTCTATTAAAGATGGTGAAACTGCCACGTCTATTTTGGATATTACAACAACAAAGAAGTTACTGCAAACATCGAAGGCAGTTATTTTCTTCTCGGACGTCATTGCATGCGTGATAGAACAGCAGAATATTTACTGCTAAATGTTTTGCCACGCTATATAATATGTGCATTAATTCAGAACAGTATCTACTTCAATAGACAGTAGCCTACCTCATTAATACCTGTTATTACCTATTCATCAATAATAACATAACATTATTTTCTGTCAATCAAAAACTCCATAACATTGTATATCTTTGAACATTAGGTTAACTTCAGCATGTCAGATATTTGGCAACTATAAGTCGTATTTCATGTGATGATTAAGACCACTGTTAGGATCTGCTATCCCGGACAGAACCCGTCAAATCGAGAACTTCCAGAGAATCAGACGTGTGCCTGTGTTTTTCTGGCAATTTGGTAGCGACCATAGGGGGTTATTAGACTGATGCTTTCTGGGTAATGAGAGTGCTGCCTTAATAACATTAGCTTGGATCACGCATAACCAAAAAGTATTGCCTCTAAAGCTTAAGCTAAATTAAGCCTGCTCTCTCTTTCACTAGGCAATTGATTATTTGAGGCATGAGATCTACACTGTACAAAACAACATCAACAACAACATCAACATAAAGAGATGAATGTCTACTGCAAACTCTCTAATATGTTTCAGATGTTTGATGGACATTTTTCAACTCATGATCAACCATTCTGGATGCTTTTGATAAGTTTTATGAAGTCTGACTGGACATGAGAAACAAATACAATTTCAATTGATTATAATGAAAAGTGAAGAAAAAAAAAGCGAAAATTAAAAGTATGAAAAGTAATCTTTGTATGAAGAGTGTTGAGGTAAATCTCCATATCATTCAACTTGGAGTAAAATTGTAAATCTTAAAAATAAAATAAAAGTGATGGAATAAAAGTGTTCATCTATATTTGTACATTAAAAAATAACAATATATTTAAATTTAGGATGTTAAAAATGTAGCCAAGTGGGGCCTCCTAAA
The DNA here is from genome assembly GCF_964263955.1 of Coregonus lavaretus. Lineage (NCBI taxonomy): Eukaryota > Metazoa > Chordata > Actinopteri > Salmoniformes > Salmonidae > Coregonus > Coregonus lavaretus. The sequence continues at coordinate 18,408,536 of NC_139992.1, forward strand.
CCACCCCATGATGATCACGATGTCCCATGTATCCATCCTTCAATGTGGACATGCAGATGGCGATGTGTTAGTATCATTTACTTGGAAATGTTCTAACTCTGCATCCCAAATGGTACCCTATTCTCTACCCAGTGCACTACTTTTGACAGAAGCCCTATGGGCCCTGGTCAAAAGTAGTGGACAATGTAGGGAAATGGGTGCCATTTGGGGGCAGGCTAACTGTCCACAGTAGCGCCAGATGCCATGCTTTAGGTGTTCAGAACGGTCGGCTGGCCGGCTGGTCGGAGACGGAGTCTATTACCAACACATCTGTTACACATGACTTTCTGGCAACAGGTACTTTCTCTCTTTTAGTCATTTATTTCACTGTTTTTATCTCTTTTTTATCTATGCAAACAGCTCAGAGAATTCAATATTGATGAAAACAATAAATGTATAATATACTTTGTTATTAAACAAGGTATATTTCAGTAGGCCTACACATACAGTATTTGTTTACAACATTTCATGTAGGCCTAGGCCTATTAACTGTTGCTAATCTATTGTAGTCACTTAGCCTACCTATCAATATTCAAAACTTTATTGTTGAAAACTTCTGTTTCTTTAGTTGTCAAGCTATGTCAAAGAGCAGTCTAAATCAATTTCATCCCTCCTTGTCAACAGTGACATTAATGGAAGAGCACAGTCAATGGCCAGCCCCTGCTGTAGGATAATGAGGCTCTCTTAATGGTCTTCTACCTTGAAGTGAGAGTGATATCATTATGCTGGAAGAAACACTAGGCTACTTTGTGTTGTGGTATGTTGCTGTAGGCCTAAATACATAATTTTATATTATATTCTACCACTTGTAGAGCTGAGCCATCCAATAGCTTAATAAGCCTTCTTTAAACGTTATTGTTGACCCCTCAGCCAAGTAGGGTATGCACTACGTCATGACTTGCGCTTGATAGGCTGTCATTGATGTTGCTAATGTTCTCGGGTCAGCTACTGAATCAAGGGTTAATCTTGTAACTAACCTACAGCTACATGAAACACGTCCATCCAGTTTATTCTGACATTGTCACTTCATGAGAATTTCTCGAATGCATTAACATTCTGTTTCACTAAAGCTGTGAAAAATGAACACCTGTGTTTTCATGTTAAAATATTATGGTTTATGAAACAACTCCCCGCTGTATGCTAGTGCTACAGTCGGCTGCATCACTGGCAGAAGAAACCAACACTCCAGCAGTCTGGCACAGTGAGCTCACCTGTAGGGGTCTCTGGCTGAATAGGACTCCATGTAACCCTCATCGATGTCAGAAGGACGTCGTGACTCTTCTTCCCTATTTGAAATATCCCTCTCACTATCGGCTCGTCGTAATCGGTGTACCGTTTCTCTGACTGTTCATCCTCCCTATCAAACGACTCCTCCGCGCAAAACTGGGAAGCTGAGACCGAGCGTTTCTCGGTTTGTTGTGGTTGGCTTCTCTTTTTCTTCTTCTTCCCACGGTTTCCTTTACTCACGGTCGACACCGGTTCCGCCTCGCTCAACTCCTCCTGGCTCTCTGACCAAGCGTTCCGTGCATTTGATTTTCGAGGGGATTCAAACATGATTTAAATACGATAACAGTAAAGTCAAATTTTCGGAATGGTGTCTTGTAGGCTATTTACTGGGTTGCTGCATGGGCGCGTGCCCGCGACGGTAAGGTTATTATGGCAGGTCCGCCAGTTGAAACTTCCCCCTCGGCCTCGCGCGCCCCGTGGAGTGGCGGTCCCTCCCGGTCATGCGCCTGCATGTACAGAGTTTATTTCTTAAAGTTGCTCACTTGCATGTTATGGATGATATCATATGAGACCAAGATTACTTTGCTACATTGACAAATAATAAATAATTACTACGTTTATTAAGGATAGAGCCTTACATCAGTATAAGAAGCTGTGAACCTATACAGTGAGGGAAAAAAGTATTTGATCCCCTGCTGACTTTGTACGTTTGCCCACTGACAAAGACATGATCAGTCTATAATTTTAATTGTAGGTTTATTTGAACAGTGAGAGACAGAATAACAAAAAAAAATCCTAAAAAACACATGTCAAAAATGTTATCAATTGATTTGCATTTTAATGAGGGAAATAAGTATTTGACCCCTCTGCAAAACATGACTTAGTCCTTGGTGACAAAACCCTTGTTGGCAATCACAGAGGTCAGACGTTTCTTGTAGTTGGCCACCAGGTTTGCACACATCTCAGGAGGAATTTTGTTCCACTCCTCTTTGCAGATCTTCTCCAAGTCATTAAGGTTTCGAGACTGACGTTTGGCAACTCAAACCTTCAGCTCCCTCCACAGATTTTCTATGGAATTAAGGTCTGGAGACTGGCTAGGCCACTCCAGGACCTTAATGTGCTGCTTCTTGAGCCACTTCTTTGTTGCCTTGGCCGTGTGTTTTGGGTCATTGTCATGCTGGAAGACCCATCCACAACCCATTTTCAATGCCCTGGCTGAGGGAAGGAGGTTCTCACCCAAGATTTGACGGTACATGGCCCCGTCCATCGTCCCTTTGATGCGGTGAAGTTGTCCTGTCCCCTTAGCAGAAAAACACTCCCTTTAAGAGTGTGCTCCTAATCTCAGCTCATTACCTGTATAAATGACACCTCGGAGCCAGAAATATTTCTGATTGAGAGGGGGTCTAATACTTATTTCCCTCATTAAAATGCAAATCAATTTATAACATTTTTGACATGCGTTTTTCTGGATTTTTTTGTTGTTATTCTGTCTCTCACTGTTCAAATAAACCTACCATTAAAATTATAGACTGACCATTTCTTTGTCAGTGGGCAAACGTACAAAATCTGCAGGGGATCAAATACTTTTTTCCCTCACTGTAGGTACTGAACAAAAATATAAACGCAAAATGTAAAGTGTTGGTCCCATGTTTCATGAGCTGAAATAAAATATCCCAGAAATGTTAATATGCACAAAAATATTATTTATCTAATGTTGTGCTCAAATGTGTTTACATCCCTGTTAGTGAGCATTTCTCCTTTGCCAAGAAAGTCCATCCACCTGACAGGTGTGGCATATCAAGAAGCTGATTAAACAGCATGATCATTACACGGGTGCACCTTGTGCTAGGGACAATAAAAGGCCACTCTAAAATGAGCAGCTTTGTCCCACAACACAATGCCACAGATGTCTCAAGTTTTGAGGGATTGGCATGCTGACTGCAGGAATGTCCACCAGAGCTGTTGCCAGATAATTAAATGTTCATTTCTCTACCATAAGCCGCCTCCAACGTCGTTTTAGAGAATTTTTAGGGCCTTCCTCTGACACCGCCTGGTATAGAGGTCCTTGATGGCAGGAAGCTTGGCCCCAGTGATGTACTGGGCCGTACCCACTACCCTCTATAGTGCCTTGCGGTCGGAGGCCGAGCAGTTGCCATACCAGGGGGTGATGCAACCAGTCAGGATGCTCTCGATGGTGCAGCTGTATAACTTTTTGAGGATCTGAGGACCCATGCCAAATATTTTCAGTCTCCTGAGGGAGAATAGGCTTTGTCGTGCCCTCTTCACGACTGTCTTGGTGTGTTTGGACCATGATAGTTTGTTGGTGATGTGGACACCAAGGAACTTGAAGCTCTCAACCTGTTCCACTACAGCTCCATCGATGAGAATGGGGCTGTATTCCCAGTCATGTAAAATCCAAAGATTAAGGCCTAATTTATTTATTTAAATTGCCTGATTTCCTTATAAGAACTGTAATTCAGTAAAATCTTAGAAATTGCTGCATGTTGCGTTTAGATTTTTGTTGTGTAGTTTTGTTTGACACAAGGTTGACTGTTGTAGCCTTTATTAAAATTGTAAGCAAAAATGTATTATCATGGAGTCTATTAGGGATAGTTCACTGTAAAACATTAAACTGAACATAATAAAAGTTCAAAATAAAAATAATTTTATTTTTCTATATTGAAGTATGTTACACTCTTAAAAATGCTGGATTAAAAACAACCCAGTTTGGGTTTTTTGGTAACCCAGTGCTGGGTAAATATTGGACAGAACACACACTGGATTATTTTGACCCAGCCAGTTGGGTTGCGTGAATAACCCAACATGTTGGGTTGTTGGGATTACCCAAACATGGGTTAATTTAACCATTAGTTGGATATTTTTTACTCTCATGCTGGGTTGACCTAGCAGCTGGGAGTTTTTTAAATGTAATCCTTAGGTTATTTCCAGGAGGCGTGTCTTATTAGGGGCGTGGCATTCAGATAGCTCTTATTGGTTACCTGCCAGAGTAAATGCCATTCCTGTTCATCATGTTAAGTTAACCTTAATTGTTTTTGCATTTTACACATTCTTCTAGAATATTAAGATTATTTATTACATATTATAATAAAGTAGTGTCTATCCCAACAATGGGATTTGCAGGCTTTAGGGAACTCATACACTTCTGTAAGCCTCATTGAAGCTACAAAAATGTAAAATGTTCAACCTTAACATATGATAACTATACAACAGAACAGATGAACATGGACGGCTAAAATGAACTATCTGAAAGCCATGCCCCTACTTAACTATGCCTCCAGTCTTCTGATCTGATCAGCTGGGTCATATTTCAATAACCCAGCACCAAATAACCCAGCATTAACAATCCAACTTTGCTCTTTTAAAAGAAAACAACCCAACTAAGTGATCCAACGCCTGCAACCCAGCAGTTGGGTCAACCAAACAACACAGCATCTTTCAGAGTGTAGTATAATGATTATGCATGGTGTAACCTACAGTTATTAGTGACCATGACTTTCTATCAACTATATTATATGGTTAAAGTGTAAATGTAATTATAAACCTGGTCTTTCAATAGGCTATATCCGTATCCAAATTGTGTATGCGTAAAGTTTAAGTTATGCACAGCTAGGCTATGGTTTATATTTTTGAGCCTATCCTGAGGTCTATTATGACATTGCGTTTACCTCTATTTTATTATCAGGGTTTATGACTTAATATAGAACCGTGGCCTTTATATAGTTCTTACATTCAATGGAATATGCTGTTATATACTGAGCAATAAAGGTATAGGCCTAGACAGGGCAGCTGAGGCAACAATATCCTTCCCAGCACCATGGACAGTTCCTGATTTAACACAGGAACCCTGCACATCCATTTATAACGTTTCAGATGACACTGAGGGATGCAAGTTCCCTGTGATTTGATTGGGCCAGGGTAAAGCTCTCAAAATAACAAAACTGTGTGCATGTATGAAATTATAAATAAGTATTTTGGAGACCCGTTGAAAGAGGCTATGGGATACAGATTTCAGGATTGCATATTTCTGTAATTTGTTGGGCATGCAGTGAGGGTTTACTTTCATCTAAGATTTAGTCATTAAATTAGTCCACTGGTTTACCCATGCCAATTGAACGGTGGTGCTGGTATATTATTGAGGAAGGCCAGATACAATAGATCACTAATTGGTATTCATTCAACTTCAACAGGGAATATATAGCACCATGCAGAATATGCCTACCATATTGATGTTGGCTGACTAGCTCGCTGGCTGGGGTTTTCCCTTATGATAGAAGTGTTGGGTTATATATGCAGCCAGTAAGTGTTTATGCATGGACAAGATCATTTTCATAAATTAAAAACCTCCCCTGCAGAAGTAACATCTCTGCCTCGCTCGGTTTGCATACAAGATGATGTGAGTCCCAAATGGTACTTATATCGTGTACTACTTTTGACCAGGACTCATGGTGCTCTAGTCCAAAGTAGTAGGGTGGCATTTGGGACTTAGCCATGGTGGCATTTGGGACTTAGCCATGGTGGCATTTGGGACTTAGCCATGGTGGCATGTAAATTCCCCTTGACTGACTGCAGCTACCCGTGGCATGGCAGGAAAAACGCTCATTTTGTCCTTCAGCCTTTAGGCCTGCCTACATTTTATAGAGGGGAGTGCACGCTCATTTTGTCCTTCAGCCTTTAGGCCTGCCTACATTTTATAGAGGGGAGTGCACGCTCATTTTGTCCTTCAGCCTTTAGGCCTGCCTACATTTTATAGAGGGGAGTGCACGCTCATTTTGTCCTTCAGCCTTTAGGCCTGCCTACATTTTATAGAGGGGAGTGCACGCTCATTTTCACTCATATTAAGCTGCTTTGTAATTTTACTAATCTATTAAGATTTTAAGCAAACAATCTTAAAGGACAATATTGTAGAAGATAATAATATAGTTTCCACATGGGCAAATAAATGTTCACCATCCATTGTGGTTAATAGTGATGCATGAAAAACAATAATCGAGATTGTCTCGGATGATTTGCCACACCAAAAGGACTATCCCAATAGAAGTCAAGGTTATTTTGCAACCATGCAGGCTGAGGGACTTTAAACCATTGCAAAATCTTACTTAGTTTTGCCTTAAAAACATGTGGTTTGACAGTTCAAGTTGTACATTTACTTTAGATGTTATTTTTTTCTCGTTTAATACTTGTTACAATTGGATTATTAACCTATAATAGAGATGTTGGTAGGTTAACAGACAATAATGATAGAAATTGTAGGCTACTCATTCACTTTATTATATAAATAATTGAGTGCTCCTCATGAGATATACATTATACATTTATCACAAAGCAATTATGTACACTTGAATCACAATGGGGGAGAGTTAAACCTTTAAACCTTCAAAATAAAATATATGCTAAATAACGAACATATTATGAGTAATTAAATGGCACCCAGTCCTCTAATGGGCCCTAACACCATCCTACATTGTAAAATGTTTACAAACAATATACAGCACGCATTGAATTTGAGCATCAAATGCTGCAAATGGCTCTTCTTCTCTGATTTGCACATGCATGCAATGGCACAATGAGATGGTGCCTGGTTTGTTCCAAAATGCGCTGCAGATGATTTCGCATGGAGTATGGCGCACGGTCAATGTACATTTTTTATATGAAATAATAAGTACTTCGTTTTATAAAAGGAGTATTTCCAGGTGATAGTTAAGCGTTTCATACACAATCAAAGTATTTAGGCTACTTTGCAAGTAAGTAGCCCCTATGTATTGTCCACCTATTCAGCGATATAGCATTCCTGATTTTTAAGTAGCCTAGATAGGCTATGTTTTTCGGGAAAATAAATGTTCAACATTGTGCAATGTTGCATGAATTGCAGTATATAATCGCTAAGGCAACAGAGTATAAGCACTTGCCTCTGTATAGATAACGATCTTTCATAAAACGGTTGTATCATATAAACATGACATAACTATTTTATAGAACATAACACGGAGTTACGTGAAATGAAATAGGACATAGACTTTATAAAAAATAAAAATTTGCAGAATCACAACAAAATAATTCAGGATAGGATAGATAGATCAGTTGTAAAATGCAGGTTGAAAAATATAGAAATATGTATTATTATGTTTTTTATTGGCCCAAGTATTCGTTTATAAATTGCATAGTTTTCCAAATTATTGCTTGTGATTTTGTAACATGGATAATCAACACGTTCTCAGTATGGTCACCACTATTTCCACAGTGTGAGCTGTACCATAATGTAGAAGTGATATAGAATAGAATACATAAGGTGAAAAAGAATATGCATATGCATCCACACTTCTAAATGCTGTAACAACAATAAATACATACAAGCGGATTATAATTGCTCTTTTGCATCAGTGGCCAGAGGATACCATATCATGACGCACGCTTATCAGTCTTTGATGCACGTTCAATGTATTCACGATTCATGAAATATAGCGTTAAGCTGAGCATTCATGACTCTCTCGTGATGAGTGTGTCCTTCGTACGACATAATGTTTTCCATCGGTATCTCACACCGCTGCGTAGAGCTCGCGTAAAGGGGCGCGTGTCCCTGTGGACCTGTCAGTCCTGCAGCAGCCTGGTAGTGCATGGTAAAGGCGTAGTTCTTTTCGAACTCTGACGAAGGCTCGTGTTTGAAGGAAAAGTTCCCGTTGACACTCAGTGGTGGGCTTAAGGGTCCGTCGAATGATGGACTAGCGCAGTCTGTAAGCGGCAGCGCGGTCTCAAAGAATGGCTCCAGCGCGCTTCCGTATGAATGGGGCTTGACGTGGAATACGTGGGAGCTGTCCATTGTACCATATGGAGGGCTTGGCAGACCCGGGGTCTGGTAGGAGTAGGGATGCGCGGCGAAGGAAGCACTTGCTGGTTGCATATGAGATGGTATCTCCTGTGTCTGCTCCGGGAGGAAAGTTCTGGGGTTGAGCTGGAGACAGCCTGCCACTAGGTTAGTAGTGGGCTGAGACAAGCCCTTACACAAGGCCTGGACAAATGACATGATGTCTGGGCTCTTCCCTGACCGCAGGATCTCTGACAGGGCCCAGATGTAGTTTTTAGCCAGTCGCAGAGTCTCGATTTTTGAGAGCTTTTGGGTTTTGGAGTAACATGGCACAACTTTACGCAAACTCTCGAGCGCGTCGTTGAGTCCGTGCATACGATTCCTTTCGCGCGCGTTCGCCTTGTGGCGCCTCATCTTAAATCTCTGCATCCTGGCTTTTGTCATTTTCTTCTTTTTTGGTCCACGACGTTTAGGCTTTTGATCGTCGCCTTCCTCTTCCTCATCTTCCTCATCCTCATCATCATCCTCATCCAGTCTGTTTAACCCATCTTCGTCGTCATCATTGAGGCCCTCGTGCATGGATTCAAGCGCGCCGTTTTTCTTCTCCATATCCTGTTCGTCCTGGGAGCGCTGACACTCGTCAGTCCAGGTCGCAGAATCCTGGGGGTCTGATGACATCATGGTCTGTTCCGTGTAGGACTTAGTCATATTGGAAATCTGTCAATAAAAAAGACAACCGTGAGCAGACCCACTTAGGACATAATTTGGTACTTGACTAATAGCCTATTCAGCAAGAGTTCGTTTTGGAACAGGTGCATTAGGCTACTCATTTAGGCTACTAATCTAAGTCAAACCAAAACATTTTTTTGTATCAGAACCAATATTACTTTTGCAATACCGATGATTATATATCATAAATATCATAAGAATTTGAGAACAAAATGTAGAACATTCATTTGTGGTCAGGATAAACCAAAAACATAGAAGCATAATACATCAATTATTCAATTATCACCTAATAGCTTGACATAACAAGTCAATTTGATCAAAATTATTGTCAATTACTTATTTTTAAATCTCCAGTACGTTGAAACATCTGAAATGTCATTGCTGAGTTCAATCAGAATATCTGAATCCCTGTTTCCTTTTTGTAACAGGTGACAAATGGTCACATCACCTATCATCTGAGCAGGTTTGTATCAATTAATAATTCAAGCTTGTTCAGAAAACCTTTAACTGCTGAATAACTGTAGCCTGCTTTATGGCAATGTAACAGACAAATCACAGCATACACTCTCCGTGCAATTCCTTTCACCCAAAACATTTGCAAAAATAAGTTATTTCATTATAAGATTGATAAATACATGCCTATGTTTTGCAGAATGATCTTGTTATGACTCTGGCATGCCCCTCCTGAAGTGTGAGGTCCGGTGAATGGACTGTAATGTGGCTGCGCCGACAGATGCTCGTGTTATAAAGTGCTGCTGCTGATGCTGCGAGGGACTGGGAGAGAGAGAGATGAACCTATAAGTCGCTATGGCTCTATCCCTAAACCATTACCATCGCTTCACCCAATGACTGGCAGGAACAGGCTCCACCCACCCATGGCCTTACTCTCGGCACGCGCCATATGGTCCATCTACGTCAAGCAAAAACGGCCCCAAGCATCACGTGACATGGTCCCATTTGTATTCGCCAGCGGTCTGTATTCCACTCCTTTGTGGCCAAAAGAAAGTGGCCATCTGTCGCCAGTTAGGGACTCCGTGGATCTGTGTGGACCCGCAGGATGGATTAACCCTTTCGAGCATAGGACATATTCAATCACTACTAATACTCAATCCCAACCCATTCCCCACGTGTGTCCTCTTTCAAATGTTTTGATTATGATGTTATTAATCATAAATCTCATGATAGAATACTGTAGCTTTGCACATTAGAATACTTTGGGGATATTGAACACACCTTACATTGCCCAATAAACACGCCAAGACACCAAGGCAAAAATAAGGCCCTTGCTGGCCATAAAGGCCCCATACTGGCCCTTCATATATTTTTCAGCAAATGATAATGTGTGAGACATTTTTTCTAATAAAAGTAGGCTATCCATGGAGAAGACCTAATAAAAGTATATGCTATGCAACATTGTAATTACAACTGCATTACTTTTTTTTGTTTTGCTCAGTGCTGCCTGCATCAGTGTTTATCTGCAATAGTTGAAGTGTTATTGTCCCCCATCTCTAGCAGTGCGTGATGTTGATTGGCAACAGTGGTTGTAATGTCTGGACTGAGCTGCTGAAGTAATGAGCCTGGAGTCTCCCCCTCTTTTCAATCTGCTGGTCGGCACGCGAGTCGCACGCGCACTAACAAAAGTCTGTTTCACAGCTCACTACCCTGATCCAACGTCCAAAATCTGCTGTCTTCTGTTCAATATAATGCCACAAAAAATCGACGTGTTGGCCGTTGGACAGAAAGACAGCGTAACAAGTGGGAGTAACAACAAACAATCAAGACAGAACTGAAGCACGAGACAAATCATGAATATTTAAGCAGGATAGTTATAGAGCGGGACTATAAAATGTGTCCATACAATGAAAATGACATCATCTGCTACCCAAACTAAAACCATATGGACTGTCTGGTCATTCACAAAATGAGTAACTTTATAGTCTAAAAACGACCATATCTTGAGAATAGAATGATTGGTTACTTGCATTTGGTCACATGGAAATGCAACCATAAGCACATTGTTAGGGATGAATTATCAATATCTTTAAAGCAGCAATCAGCAGCAGAAACAATAACAAAGCTTCTACCTGCCCTTGTTTCGGTAAAAAGCTGAGGGATGGGGCTGCAGAAATGTACCACTCTCAAATTCATAGACAGAACTATGGATGAAGGGACTGACCATCCATGGTATCAAAATTAAAGTTTTAACCATGTTTTTAGGCTGTACATTATTTGTTTACATTTACTTTGTTTACAAACATTGGAGCAAAACAAGCTTATATTTTGGGTTCTGATGCTGTAGGACAGTTTAACTAAGCTTATGAAGCATTTATAAGTTATATTCTTCAAGAATCAATGGGTACATATCATTCATTTATAAGTCCCTTTAAAGAAACCTATTTATACTGAACAAAAATATAAACACAATATGTAAAGTGTTGGTCCCATGTTTCATGAGCTGAAATAAAAGATACCAGAAATGTTCCATACGCACAAAAAGCTTATTTCTCTCCAATTTTGCGAACAAATTTGTTTACAACCCTATTAGTGAGCATTTCACCTTTGCCAAGATAAACCATCCACCTGACAGGTGTGGCTTATCAAAAAGCTGATTAAACAGAATGATCATTACACAGGTGCACCTTGTGCTGGAGACAATAAAAGGCCACTCTAAAATGTGAAGTTTTGTCACACAGTACAATGCCACAGATGTCTCAAGATTTGAGGGAGTGTGCAATTGGCATGCTAACTGCAGGAATGTCCACCAGAGCTGTTGCCAGAGAATTGGATGTTCATTTCTCTACCATAAGCCACCTTCGACCTCATTTTAGAAAATTTGGCAGTACGTCTCTTCCGGCCTCACAACTACAGACCACGTGTAACCACGCCAGCCCAGGATCCTATTATTATTATTATTATTATTATTATTATTATTATTATTATTATTATTATTATTATCTCCACATTCGCCTTCTTCACCTGCTGGATCATCTGAGACCAGCCACCCAGACAGCTGATGAAACTGACGAGTACTTATGTCTGTAATAAAGCCATTTTGTGGGGAAAAACGTATTCTGAATGGCTGGGCCTATGCCCTCCCAGGCCCACCCATTTCTGCGCCCCTGCCCAGTCTTGTAAAATCCATAGATTAGGGCCTAATTTATTTATTTCAATTGACTGATTTCCTTATATGAACTGTTACTTAGTAAAATGGTTGAAATTGTTGCATGTTGCGTTTATATTTTTGTTCAGTATATATATATAGCCTACAGTAGCCAAGGCATGCTTATGGATAATTGCTAAAATAAGTCCCTTCTTTATGCCAAACAAAAGGCCTAAAGTAAAACCATTTTGCCTAAATGATGAACCATCACAAAAATTTTAACTTGCAAATGGAAAATATGCTAATAGCGTGTATTCATGGTTGCCAAGGGAAGCCAGGCTTCCCCAAAAAATTTACCAAGAAAAAAAGAAAAAACATCAAATAATAGGTATTTCGTCTCTCTGTGTTCATAATTTTCCTTCAATTCACAAGAGGCTGAATGTACTGTATCGCACCGGGAAAGCATCAGAGCGAGCGAAACAACGCCCCTCTGTCTCTGTATGCGTAGGCCATCTTTCTGATGCTGTCTGGTTCAAAAGAGTATGACATTGTTGCAGTAACGGTGCGTGGGTAAAATCACTGGGGAAGCCAGACATAAAAGCCATTTTATAACCTATGTGTTGTGATAATTGAGTTGTTTGCTCTATGACCTGTTAGTTCATATGCCTTGCGACTGTGATATAGGCCTAAAGGCCGAGACAATAAGAAGACACAGTGGCAGAATAAATTCAACCACACCTTTGTTTCATCACAAAACCAGAGAGCAACCTCTGTCCAGTGAAATCATTGTCCAGTACAGAGAATTAAGTCCAAATCCCTATTTCCATCCATGGCGAATTTAGGAAAGGGACAATTTTAGCTAGCCAGCTAGACTTGGAGGACAACAAGATGCAACAATTCAAGTGTTTTCTGTCAATGACATATGCTCTCAATGCGATTTGATAGGAGTGAGGCCAAATCCAAACTGGTACACAAGGACCATTCACAGTTGAGCTCACTCACTTTAGCTCAATGCTGATTGGCTATTATGTTATTTAAAAAATATATATCAAGGGAGGCCAAATGCTCTGGCTTCCCTTGCGTTCAATGCTATGGGTGGCAACAATATCCATCAAAATGCCTAAAGTTATTTTTCTACATTTCAATTATATAGTGTCTGACACCCCAAGAAAAACACCCCAAGTTCACACTTTGCTCAGCTCTGAATCATCCGCGTGGGTCTATATTTAACAGCGTCTGTTAAAATGGCCCAGCTGAGCAGCAGCGCAGAGCACGGGCCCGCTTGGTGATAGCTAGGTAACATTGAAGTGGCCACAGAACCTGGTCGCCTCGAAGTATTGCCTGAGAGAGAAGCAGGGAACACCTTATCTTGATCCTTTCATAAAACCAGGTCAAGTTGTGTTGGTCGAAAGTACCCTGCTAGAACAAGGTCCATTCTACAGTTTCCCAGACTAAATATTTATGTTACCATGTAAACTGTGGTAGCAGACGGTTGAGATTTTCAACACCGCCCACAGCACTCAAAGCAGGGTTTCCCAAACTCGGTCCTGTCCCCCTGTTGGTTATTTGAATCCGCTAAAAATGCGGTCAACTGAATGCGCAGCTTAAGCTGTGGTTAGAGCTGAAACTCACGAAGTCACCCAACGATTATAATCAGGGGTGCAGTGCCACTTCCACGCTCCGCCATTTCTCAGAATGGTGCTATGTCTTGCAAGATCACTTAATGATTAATTAGTATTCTACATAACAAACCGAATATAATAGCATAGATAATGTTAGGCTACTCTTATACAAAAAACACCAGGTAATTTCTTATGACAATTTAGGATGATTATGCTGAAATGTTGCATTTTTTTCTCATGTGGACAGAACTCAACAGCAGGTGCCATAGGCTTAAAAAATGCTTTGAATTAAAAAAAATACAGGTGGCTGTGTTTAACTCCATCTGCTCTAAAATTGGATTAAACATTAGTTAGGCTACTTAGCCTACATAATTCAAGAAGATCGAAATGCATATTCACATAAAACTGATTGAGATCAAATGGTTGGCATGCATGCAGCATTTCACCTGTAAAACGTGAAGAATGATCATTCACGATTGACAGTGATGGCGGCCTAATTTATAATGAGGTAGGCCTAATTTGGTGATTTAGGATTTTAAAAATATAACATTTTCATTGAGCCACTTATGTGTAGACATAGGGAATCGTGCAATTTGGATGATGTAGGCCTATTGTATGTTTATTCTACAATGATTGTATAGCCTACAATAGGCTACATGTAGGTACCAACTTTCATTCAGAAATTATGATGTAATAATAATACAAAATTGTGCTCTGGTAGGCTACCTAAAAAGATAGCACTACACCACTGGTTATTATAAATGTAAAGCAATTGCCATGATATGTGGTCAACTGATAATTCCAGCTCCGTTTTGATTGGGACAGCATCATTGCTGCTTTGAGACAAGCCTTGGAACTTGTCTTGATAAATCAATCAATGTCAGATTTTTGTTTTCACTGAATCTCCATTTGGATATTTAGTTACAATTATGCTGGGAAATGTTAGCTAAGTGGAGGTGAGTGCTGATGATCATTAGTCTAGCAGCTGAAAGCAATGCAGATCTTCTCTACACACATTAGGCCTATAGCCTACCTGATGAGCTTCCCTGATGTTTTCCTGAACTTTCCAATACTTTTCAGATGCATTTCGGTCACTTAGTCTACTGATGCGAATACCCATTTTACACATTTCCTATAGGCTATTCAAGTCATTTGACATATTTTCTTATTGGTTAAAAAGGTCATAAGGCCTACATCGTTTCAAAAACAATCTAGCTGAAACCACTAGCCTATTGGCTTCATTGATTTACTGAATGTATTCTCTTGTAATTGTAGGCTAGGCTACTTGCTGATAGATTACTTTAAATATTATTGTAACAGTAGGCCTACCTACACAATAATCTCATATTGGGTTACTGGCCACAATCCATTGAATTAATAATAAGAAGTGTTGATTATTTGGCCTTAGGGAGAGCACAGCGCATGGAAGAAAAAATAGCACCGCAGGAAGCAGTGCTGTAAGTGCTGCAGATAAATTGAAATACTTTTGCCAAATTATATCATTACTCCTGTCTCTACAGAAATAAATGAAATAATTGAAAATACTACACCAGAGAGCATAATTTAGCCACAGAGGATTAATAGCTTATTTTAAAAATGTATTGCTGTAGATCGTGTTTTGTCACTTTATGAGCGCATAGGCATACAGTTGGGAATCGCGCAATTGGTCAGTCCGCGCTGCAAATATCAAACAGCTGATTGTTGAGTTGTTGCTTCTGTCAATGTGGCTGTCAATGAACAGCAGTCAGCAGCTAAAAGGTATTTTGCAGTATTTCAAAATACAATTGCGGGAAAAAAAACAATGTGTATAATAAGTGAGTGCCACTGGAAAGTTGGTGGACGATTATCTCCTCCTCATATTGTAGGCCTAAGATCTGTGTAGCCACTCTTTTCATTGGCCTATGCTATTGGTTGCATCGAAGACATGGGTCGTTCGTTTTATTGATCTCAGTATGTCAATGTCAGAGTAGCTTGTTATTTTGTGTGGTATAAAAAATATATTATTGAAATGTCTACAGTCATGTAAAATTACGTAGAATTACAGGATATTATTTTAGAAAAGGCCATTTTTTCCGGCCCTACGTAAGACCAGGCTATCTGTTAAACATAAAGCTTAGCTAAACAAATTTGCCAAGCGTTTTCAGACACAAATAAAAGCTTGTGCTAATTCAACCAATTCCTTCATATTATAGCCATATTGTAATAGTGTTGTCTTTTTTGCAAATATTATTAATGTATTATGTGCTCAATAATATGATACTTCATTGTTTGCTCTTAAAACCAAATATTAAATGCAAAAATATAAACCAAGTTTATATTGTGTCAAAATCCGTCAAGAAGCCGTTTTCCTAGTAATCTCATAGCATAGCTTAACGAATCCTTATTCCGTCTCACCAGAGAGAACACGCATTGTGTTCAACTCGGTGTTTGGTTGCAAACATAACCTAAACCCATTGTAGCTATTTGAACATGAGGATCTGACCTTCCATTCCCTAATCAGAACCCCGCCCGGCCTTGTCTCAGAGCAGGGAAACCATCCTGAGTCCCTACTCCAAGTCTTCCACCAATGCCCTTCTGCTTGAATAGACGCTTAGATTGAATTAATTCCTCTTAGCATTTCATTGCACTTTCATCGCACTAATTGCTTATGCAAAAATGCAAATGTGAATTAATTAGTTAGACCACTGATTAGTTGTTTGGTATTGGCGTGTAATAAATCACGCTGGAAGGTGCAGACAGTGGATATGTCCCAAATGACACCCTATTCCCTATTTAGTACACTATTTGTGACCAGTGAGCATATAGGGCTTTGGTCAAAAGTAGTGCACTATGTAGGGAATAGGGTGCCATTTGGGATGCAACCAGTAATATTCTGGCTCGGGACCCAGCTGTGGCGGGATGGATTTTGGTTTCAATAATATGCTAAGAACACTTCCGGGGGTTTCATATTGCAGGTGACCAACTGCTGCATGAACGTGCCTGCCTGAACCCCCTATGGAGTGCATATTACCTATATAGCTTATTAGGGAAATGTATTATATTAATAATAACACCAATATCCTAATAATAACAATAAATAATCATCATAATAATGTTAGTATTATTACTATGTCGTAATAGAAATATTAGCATATTAGGCCTACACAGTTGTAATATAATAAAACGTACTAGGCTATTAATAATACAAATTAAAATAGTATAAAACTATTGGAATTTGTAGGGGACTCAGAATGATGTCCAATAAACGTTTGGGGATTTTTTTTTAGAAATAAATTATTTTAAGGCAATAACGCACCTCTTCCTAAGGCAATAATAATGTTCAGGGAATCAATGTTGTAAAATGTTGGAAACTTTAATTGTATGTCTTGTTGTTCTATTAAAACACAGATAACAGTCACCCATATATCATAATTACATCTTTCCGGATCTGTTTTACTACGTTCTTCGAATAAGACAATAAAAGGTCATCGTAACTTTTGTTTTTGTAGTTAAGAAACACAGGTGCCACTCGAATATGTGATGAAATTATGAAATGTCATTGTTTATTCGTTAAGGACGGGAACGCATAATATGGGTCCATAAGATTTTAGTTTGGCGCGGGTGAGGGAAACCGTGACGTCACAGTTACTGACACGCGCACAGGCACACTGTCAGATGTATGTATTTCGCACAACAGAGCAATACATGTTCTTTCCTTCCTAAAGGTTTTCTTTTTTTGGAAGGATGCTGCGGTTGCATAAGGAGATACAATGGCGTCGTCTTGTGGTGGATATGAAACATTACGTCAGCGGCAGCAGAGAAGCTTATATTATACTTTTAATCTTTAAACTTTGCCATAAAGTTGTACTTTCACAGTTGTTAAAACGATGAACACATAAAAAAGTTAAAAAGCTTCTGTAATAGAGTAGGCCTAACCTAGTCAAAAGTGGCTTACCTAGTCAAAAGTTCCTGATATATGTTTTATTTTATTTATTTAACCTTTATTTAACTAGGCAAGTCATTTAAGAACAAACTCTTATTTACAATGACGGCCTACCAAAAGGCAAAAGGCCTCCTGCGGGGAAGGGGCCGGGATTAAAAATAAAAATATAGGACAAAACACACATCACAACAAGAGAGACACCACAACACTACATAAAGAGAGACCTAAGACAACAACATAGCATGGCAGCAACACATGACAACACATCATGGTAGCAACACCACATGACAACAACTTGGTAGCAACACAACATGGCAGCAGCACAACATGGTAACAGCCAAAAACATGGTACAAACATTATTGGGCAGACAACAGCACAAAGGCAAGAAGGCAATACATCACGCGAAGCAACCACAACTGTCAGTAAGAGTGTCCATGATTGAGTCTTTGAATGAAGAGATGGAGATAAAACTGTCCAGTTTGAGTGTTTTTTGCAGCTCGTTCCAGTCGTTAGCTGCAGCAAACTGAAAAGAGGAGCGACCCAGGGATGTGTGTGCTTTGGGGACCTTTAACAGAATGTGACTGGCAGAACGGGTGTTGTATGTGGAGGATGAGGGATGCAGTAGGTATCTCAGATAGGGGGAGTGAGGCCTAAGAGGGTTTTATAAATAAGCATCAACCAGTGGGTCTTGCGAAGGGTATACAGAGATGACCAGTTTACAGAGGAGTATAGAGTGCAGTGATGTGTCCTATAAGGAGCATTGGTGGCAAATCTGATGGCCGAATGGTAAAGAACATCTAGCCGCTCGAGAGCACCCTTACCTGCCGATCTATAAATTACGTCTCCGTAATCTAGCATGGGTAGGATGGTCATCTGAATCAGGGTTAGTTTGGCAGCTGGGGTGAAAGAGGAGCGATTACGATAGAGGAAACCAAGTCTAGATTTAACCTTAGCCTGCAGCTTTGATATGTGCAGAGAGAAGGACAGTGTACCGTCTAGCCATACTCCCAAGTACTACCCCAAGCTCTAAACCCTCAGAGGTAGTAATCACGCCAGTTGGGAGAGGGGCATTCTTCTTACCAAACCACATGACCTTTGTTTTGGAGGTGTTCAGAACAAGATTAAGGGCAGAGAAAGCTTGTTGGACACTAAGAAAGCTTTGTTGTAGAGCGTTTAACACAAAATCCGGGGAGGGGCCAGCTGTGTATAAGACTGTATCATCTGCATATAAATGGATGAGAGAGCTTCTTACTGCCTGAGCTATGTTGTTGATGTAAATTGAGAAGAGCGTGGGGCCTAGGATCGAGCCTTGGGGTGAAATAGCCATTAGGGCAGGTGGGATTTCAAATGTCCATACATTTGCCAATTTATTAGCAGAAAAGATGAAAACATGCATATCATAGTTACAAGGTGTAAACGGTGAGCACGGACGATAAGAAATTACATTTTGATTCTGAATTTCTGAACAAACAAAAAACTGCTTCCCTACTTCCAGGTCACCTGTGTGCCAAACGCCTAAATTCACGTGACCAGTGACCCATGACCCAACATATAGTGCCCTTTAATGCAGTTTTCAAACCTCTCCTCTGGACCCCCAACGTTTCACAATTGTGTTGTTGCTCTGAAATAGCTCACCGGATTTATCTATGCAAGGGCTTGATGAGTAGTTGACAAGTTGAATCAGGAATAGGTAAAATCATGATTAGTTGACTAATTTAATCTGAAATAGTTCAAATTCATGGAATGGCTGGTGGCCCCCGGGGAGAGGTTTGAAAATCCCTGTGTCTAGTGTACAAATTAAGTAGAATATACAAAGACAGACTAACTATAGTCTACAAAACAAAACAACAACATACGTAGGACAAAATGGATCCTACAATCTGGGGAATATAAAGTTATTCCATTCTATTCTATCTACTCTAGGCCTATTCTATCTATTATATTGTCAGGACCTGCTCCGAGGAAGTTCAAATACAATCAAATGTTTCACTAATACTGTAATTTACTATTACTAGGCGCCTACAGTATTTCACTGATGTTTGCACTACGCGTATGCCACCAGCAGGTCACAGAATATCCTTGTGGAAGACGTCATCTCATCCTAGTTATGAAGACATACTCGCTGCCCGCCTCTTGTCATGTTACTTTATTCACTCCGGAAGCGGAAGACTAGTTTTCTTCGTAAATGAAGTTCGGCAAAGTTTGTCAGATTCCATTTCAACGGAGCTGCTTTTCAAAGCTTCAAACTCCTTTCCAACCCGCATCACAATGGTAAGTGTTTATGTTTTTATGGAAACAACATACGAGGATATTTAAAAATCTGATGCCAAACTTTTACTGTGGCGCACTTTGCCTGATGCAATTCACATGGACCTCACTTGTCACCGATTTCAATCCTCATCGTTTTTATCCCAAGTAATTTTTGGGAAACAAATTTACGACTTTTATATCAAGTGGAAGTTAACATGGGTAATGTAAGGCACAACATGTAATTACATAGCATGTCAGGCAGTGTAGGCTATGTTACGAATAGCCTTTGGATAAGTAATTTAGGATAGAAGGCAAAACATTTCAGGTGGGAGACTAGACGTGTTCCCAATATAGGCTTTATTTTTCAATCCCTGGAGGCTGGGACATATCAGCAAAGTAGCCTACTGTTTTATAGTAGTTAAATCAATAGGCCTATCTCCTTTCCAATGTTACTTGTCCCATACGCCCCCTCATGGGACACATTATAAACATGCAATGAGTAAACTTGCCTGGACCCGACGTTGAATTTCGTTAAATTCTACGTCGGGCAGAAATTAGCGTTTGAATCAGGAAAGTTTCCTCTCACGACCTCCACATATCATTTTATTAAACACTCTGGCTTGTAGAGGTCGTGAAAGGAAACTTTCCTGATTCAAACGCCCATTTCATAGAATTCTATGCAATTCAACGTTGGTTTTCCAGGCAATGAGTAAACATACCTCCTATATGCTTTAATTTCGCTGTGTATTTAGGTTGTGTTTTAAATACTGTCCACATCACCTTTAAACAGGTTAGAAGTTGCAGTAACAATCCCTCTACTCAGCCTGCTTTTCAATAACTATATTTCCCACATGTTCTGTTCATGAATAGATGTGGGAGAGAAAAAAACTCAGCCAACAAATGTGTGTATAAATAGCCAATGCATTTGCATAATATTGATAAACGAGATAGACTTAGAGATTCAGCACTTCCAGATAAAGCACGTTGTACATATTCTATTCATACAGGAGAAACAGGACTTAGAACTCATGTCTGGTATTCAGTGTGTTACAGGTTACTGTACATCTGAGAGGCCCATCCTTGAAGTAACTTAGATGACATTTATGTTAATGTTAGATGCCTGTATGAGGAAACGTTCACAACAGTGTTTTTACATGTACAAGATAAAGGTTTTGCTTTGTGTAGTTACGTGCTTCCTTGAAAACCAGGAATTGCACTAAGGAGGTCTGCAGTCTCCTGAGAGGCCAGCTGAACACATAGACAGTATTTGGGACCATAGACAGACAGAACCAGAACTGGTGTCTGGTATTCTCACCTGTGCTAACGTGCTTCTCTGAATCCAGGTATTGCACAGGGGAGGTCTGTCATCTCTTCAGAGGCCAGCCTATACCATATAAATAATAATACATTTCATTTGTAGAGTTATTTTAATTGACATACATCACAAATCTCTACATTGTGAGTAACCATTAAAAAAGGCTTCAATAAATAAGGGCAAAAAACATTAACCAAGAATGAAAAGGTGCCTAGTGGCCTAGTACTTTACAAGATACACAGCATAGTAAAGAATGCAACAAGGACTAAAACAATAGAACTTGAAACTAAGATATAGGACCAGCAATAGACATCACAACATAAGATCACATTTAGTGAAAACCAGTTGGTAGAAGTATATGCTAGCTATACAGTGGCTAGGGGCCCTTTACTCTCTCCCGCTGTGTTGGTTTTTATCTTACATATTAAAAAGTAGGGCACAGACATTCCACCTTGAGCAAACTAGCTACCTATCTGGCTTGGGGTCACATGCTTCTTGTGTGTGTGTGTGTGTGTGTGTGTGTGTGTGTGTGTGTGTGTGTGTGTGTGTGTGTGCGTCCCAAATGCCACCCGATACCCTACATAGTGCAATACCTTTGACCAGAGCCCTATGGGCCCTGGTCAAAAGTAGTGCACTATATAGGGAATAGGGTGCCATTTGGGACGTGGCCTGTGTTTTTGTAGATGACGTCATTCAGGTGGGTGTGCCACACCTGGGCTGATAAGTGAGTGTTTGCAGAACTAACACAGGTGGATCCACTAAGTACACTATCACAGGATGCGTGTCTGCATTGAGAGCATTGACTACATTTCTACCAGACTTGTGAAAGTGTTGCCAGTAGCTGATACCTCTAAAACTACAGGAGAGAGTTAAGGAAAAAGAACAGACCGGCCTGCATGTCAGAAATGCTCTGTTATTATTCTAGGAGAAGGCCCCCGACTGAATGACTCATGCCTGAAGAATTAGGGACATGTAAAATAAAACAACTCGGAAGCCTTTTAAAGACATTTCATGGCGTTAATTTCAAAGGCATGCCATATTTTGATTGAATTAGTCATGCACTTTCTATCTATTTTTGGTCATTTCCATGTAAAAGACCCATTAGCATCAACATGTGAAGTTCATAGGAGCATGTCAAATTGGGTGTCAAGTCTATATTTTTGAGAAATGAAGGCATATATAAATTTTTCAACCATTCTCCATCCTTAAAATTAGGAATAAGCAAACACTTAGATTTCTTGTCAAACAGATGGTAAAGGGTTCTACCAGAAAGTATTGGCCTCATTTGAGATTTGGTTCATTAAGAAATGCTAGCGGCCATGACTGAATTCAAACGTGAGTTGGTTTCGGGGTGTGGTTTGATGTGTGTTCGCAGTTGGGAAGAATTAGCCAAATTATTTAGCCAATTAGCTTCAGGCCGCTGGTGTGCAACTGTGGAAAAGTTGGTTTCACTTTGGATAGCAGCATCATGATGATATAGTCGGTGACAGTTTGCTTCTTGAAAGTCCAATATCTTGAAAACTTGACTACTGACTAATGAAAAAAAAAATACCAAGATCTTTTGAGTGGATTTTCCTTTAAGAGATTTTGAAAAACGTGATCACATTAAAAACTGATGGAGATTTTACAGAAATTCTGTTACCAAACTTTGCATCTGCACAGTTCTTCCAGTTAATGTGTTTTTGAAAAATGTTCAGTGTAAATTCTTAAAAGAAGGCTAGTCCTTGTGCATAGAGTTGTATGGTTTGTTAAACTTTGAAATCAATGTTTTTTGTTTGGCATTATCGTGGAATTGCGCTTTTGTAGTTTAATAATTTATTTTGGCACGAAGCACAGCTGGTTCAGAACCAGAGCCATGATGTAGAATTACATAAGCTTTCAGCTGCAAGCATTCCTGATGTTCAGAGTGGTACAGTACAAACCATATAGAGTAGCCTGGATTTCCTTGCACAATCTGACTGAGTGATTACGACTCGCATTCGCCTTGTAGAGCAGGACTAGGGGGTTCGTTAGCACTTTATTACAGATTTCCATTTCCCGGTTTCATAAAAGCATCTTAAGGCTAAGCTCATCGTTAGAACCTTCGTAGGAACATCGTTAAATCTCCGAGCTGTTTCCCAAAACCATCGTTATTAACGTTGCACTTGATAACGCTGGTAATCTAACAGCTAAGAACAGCTAAGTGTGTCTTTAGAAGCTTTTCTGCTCTGCTCTGCCACTTTATACACATCTCAGCTAAACATAGAATCACATGGTTTATCCGCCTCTCTGTGGCCACCGATAAATTCAGATCAAAGTTTACTGCAAATACAACATTTCCAATGTATTTGCAGTTGATACAAACAAGCGACGTATACAAAAATATCCTTCAAATGAAAGCCGAGATGACTGCATTTAAAATATAAACAGTGGGCTATAGGGCTATTTCAATCATATTGAAATATGTTTCATGTTCAATCAATTCAGTTCTATTTTGCAACTTGTAGGCTACTGGCTGTAATTTGTCTCAATATATTTCATGATGTGTAGCCTAACATGTACGCATTTTTATTGGGTAAGCATTAGAATAAGCTGCCAGAATATTTGCAGCCGTATGCGGTAATATCTCTCTAGGAGCTGACCCGTCGTCAGTATTATGAAATAATTATAATGTTAAGGAAAGAGTTGAAAGGAGAAAGCTGATCCGAGAGCAGTGCTCTCATTCTTTCGAGCCTATCAGTATCCACACATGCTCCAATGACGCACGTAGCGACCATTCGCTCTCTGCGTGGTGTTTTGGGAAACGCATGTTACATCTTTGGCCGTTGTAAGAAAGATGCATCGTTAAAACCTAAGCATAAGTTCCATCACTATCGGGAAACCGGGCCCAGGTATTTAGAAGTTATTGCGGGACAGTAATAACCTATGAAGTATGTGTTTGTTAAGGACTAGGCCTTGAGGATGACTGGTCTATGGGGTTGTGATGTAAAGTTGACTGCTGGTTCTGAATCTGATCCTGTCCTCTCATGCACCCGCTGCTGTGAGAGAATGATCTCAGCCGGCGTGGCGTGTGAAAGGCCCAATCTGTAAACCGATGTATCAAGTCAGTCAGCACATGAACCAATGTACAACACGTTCTTATCAACATCACAGTTTGTTCTCCATGGTTTGTTTGTCTGGCCTGCTTCAGGTCCTTGTAGTCACGTAGCACAGAAACAACACTGCTGAAGGGTGACGGGGAGGGGGGGGGTGGTGTGTGTGCACGCGCTTGTGCGCGCGTTTTCTCAGTGCAATGTGAAGGTCTTGGGGCTCTGCTCTGTCTGGACACAGGAAATGAAGTTGGCTTGAGTCCCACAAACAGAATAGCTCCCATTTACTGTAACCATGTGAGGGGGAGAGAAACGGGGTCAATACCAACGTGACATCTGGGGAGTAGTGTGGGATGCTGGGGAGCTATGTTTGTGATTTCCAGATGTATAAAACTTCAACCTTCCATACTGTTGATTTCTTCCTGTCATGCAGTCCTTTAGGAGAGACTTTGAGGGAGAATCCTGAATCTTGTAATCATGTTTTTGTGATAGAACATCATAATTGCCATTGCCAGTAAGCCTCTATTTTGATTCATCTAGCTAAGTATTTGCAGGTGTACTGTAGCAGGCTAAGGCCTAAGCAGTGTGGTTTTGCCTTCTCGTCCCAATTTCATAACCATGATTTTTTGCAGGCAGTATCAGCAAGATGTCAAACAGCCAAGGAGTAACTTTACACCATATTATTCAGAGCCATGTTTATCTTATGAAAATACTTTATGCAATCACTGTAAAATGTAGCCAGCAAATCTCTTACAGTACTACCACAGAGTTTCTAAACCCAGAGGCGCAACATCGCAAGACTTCCGGGAACAGACCAAGCAGACCAGGCCGGGGTTTGAGAAGTGAAAAATTATTCCATAGTTGTTCATTTTCTCGAAATCCTAAAGGCGCAACCTAGATTTGAGCCAATGTCTTAAGTAGTTGAACATGTTATTACTACAACCTTGTGAAAGTGACAAACTGACACGTTTTAATTTTTGTCAAAAACAACTTTAACTTATCGTTCTCAGCTGTAATATGAAAATTAAGCCACTAATGTAACAATCCTCTGCCAGGTTTATTTCATTGCTGCAGCTCTCTACCTCTACTACCTCTCTGCCCATCTCTCTCTCTACCTCTACTACCTCTCTGCCCATCTCTCTCTCTCTCTACCTCTACTACCTCTCTGCCCATCTCTCTCTCTCTACCTCTACTACCTCTCTGCCCATCTCTCTCTCTCTACCTCTACTACCTCTCTGCCCATCTCTCTCTCTCTCTGCCTCTACTACCTCTCTGCCCATCTCTCTCTCTGCCTCTACTACCTCTCTGCCCATCTCTCTCTCTCTACCTCTACTACCTCTCTGCCCATCTCTCTCTCTACCTCTACTACCTCTCTACCTCTACTACCTCTCTGCCCATCTCTCTCTCTACCTCTACTACCTCTCTGCCCATCTCTCTCTCTCTACCTCTACTACCTCTCTGCCCATCTCTCTCTCTCTACCTCTACTACCTCTCTGCCCATCTCTCTCTCTACCTCTACTACCTCTCTGCCCATCTCTCTCTCTACCTCTACTACCTCTCTGCCCATCTCTCTCTCTCTACCTCTACTACCTCTCTGCCCATCTCTCTCTCTCTGCCTCTACTACCTCTCTGCCCATCTCTCTCTCTCTACCTCTACTACCTCTCTGCCCATCTCTCTCTCTACCTCTACTACCTCTCTGCCCATCTCTCTCTCTCTACCTCTACTACCTCTCTGCCCATCTCTCTCTCTCTACCTCTACTACCTCTCTGCCCATCTCTCTCTCTCTACCTCTACTACCTTCTACTACCTCTCTGCCCATCTCTCTATCTCTACCTCTACTACCTCTCTACCTCTACTACCTCTCTGCCCATCTCTCTCTCTACCTCTACTACCTCTCTGCCCATCTCTCTCTCTCTACCTCTACTACCTCTCTGCCCATCTCTCTCTCTCTACCTCTACTACCTCTCTGCCCATCTCTCTCTCTCTACCTCTACTACCTCTCTGCCCATCTCTCTCTCTACCTCTACTACCTCTCTGCCCATCTCTCTCTCTACCTCTACTACCTCTCTGCCCATCTCTCTCTCTCTACCTCTACTACCTCTCTGCCCATCTCTCTCTCTCTGCCTCTACTACCTCTCTGCCCATCTCTCTCTCTCTACCTCTACTACCTCTCTGCCCATCTCTCTCTCTCTACCTCTACTACCTCTCTGCCCATCTCTCTCTCTACCTCTACTACCTCTCTGCCCATCTCTCTCTCTCTACCTCTACTACCTCTCTGCCCATCTCTCTCTCTACCTCTACTACCTCTCTGCCCATCTCTCTCTCTCTACCTCTACTACCTCTCTGCCCATCTCTCTCTCTCTACCTCTACCACCTCTCTGCCCATCTCTCTCTCTCTACCTCTACTACCTCTCTGCCCATCTCTCTCTCTCTACCTCTACTACCTCTCTGCCCATCTCTCTCTCTCTACCTCTACTACCTCTCTGCCCATCTCTCTCTCTCTACCTCTACTACCTCTCTGCCCATCTCTCTCTCTCTACCTCTACTACCTCTCTACCTCTACTACCTCTCTGCCCATCTCTCTCTCTCTACCTCTACTACCTCTCTGCCCATCTCTCTCTCTCTGCCTCTACTACCTCTCTGCCCATCTCTCTCTCTCTACCTCTACTACCTCTCTGCCCATCTCTCTCTCTCTACCTCTACTACCTCTCTGCCCATCTCTCTCTCTACCTCTACTACCTCTCTGCCCATCTCTCTCTCTCTACCTTTACTACCTCTCTGCCCATCTCTCTCTCTCTGCCTCTACTACCTCTCTGCCCATCTCTCTCTCTCTACCTCTACTACCTCTCTGCCCATCTCTCTCTCTACCTCTACTACCTCTCTGCCCATCTCTCTCTCTACCTCTACTACCTCTCTGCCCATCTCTCTCTCTCTACCTCTACTACCTCTCTGCCCATCTCTCTCTCCTAGCCTCCTTCTCTTTCTCGCTCCATATGTTTGTTTCACACTAGGCAAACGGAAGCCCAGGGCAACGCTGACCTTGTTGGGGTTAATGATTTGCGATATGATAATGCTGCTGGACGGTACATGTTATGTTGCTGTGTTCTTGGCTGGTGGTGTAGCTTTGCTTTCCAGGCAAACAGGCAGGCATGTGGACAGGCAAACAGGCAGGCATGTGGACAGGCAAACAGGCAGGCATGTGGACAGGCAAACAGGCAGGCATGTGGACAGGCAAACAGGCAGGCATGTGGACAGGCAAACAGGCAGGCATGTGGACAGGCAAACAGGCTGGAATGTGGACAGGCAAACAGGCAGGCAGGCAGGGAGACAGCCTCAGGAGGTGAACACAGCACAGAGGACAATGTTCCCAGACTGTTTTTGGCAAAGTGGCAGTCAGCCTATCCAGTCCTAAAGCTATAGCTAGCTGCCACTCCTCTCATTGTGGAAGTGCCCTGCAGGGGGCTTGGATAAAGAAAGTGCTGAAAAATGAATGTGCTGCAGATTGTGGAGCTGGTCAGTTTGAATTCCAATATGTTTTTCCAAGAAGCACTGTTAGTCTCATGTGACTCCAGACTCCCTCTCCTCAATCGAGTCTCATGTCTGTCTGCAGGTCCAAGCTTTATGGTGCATTTGTGAGCATTAGGCAAAGCTCACGAGAGATTAATGTAGATCTAATTAATGGTAAGATCAAAGTAATTAAAGTGTTAGATAAATTACAAAATCACTGAAATCTAATTAGGACTGAGTCATAATACTGTTTTGCCAGACAGTGATATGTGACCGCCTCATAGATAGCCTTTGTAGTTTTAGATGGTTATTCATGGCTATTGTATGAAGCATGTGATCTGTGGATTAGGATTTGGGCCATAAAGTCCTAACTAGCCTAACCCCTGACCTCTCCAGTCTGTCTTGCATATGGTGAGTTGACTTTGCTTCTAAAACATGTTATAAAGCCTGAAGTTGTAGTAGGATGGCTCTAAAGGTTTGTGTGTCCTTGTGTGTTACTGGCTGGTGTATTGCAGAGCCCCCCCCCTACCCCTGTTCTCTTGTATTGCAGAGATCCCCCTACCCCTGTTCTCTTGTATTGCAGAGATCCCCCTACCCCTGTTCTCTTGTATTGCAGAGCTCCCCCTACCCCTGTTCTCCTGTATTGCAGAGCTCCCCCTACCCCTGTTCTCCTGTATTGCAGAGCTCCCCCTACCCCTGTTCTCCTGTTCTTGTTCCTATAACAGCATGTTCAGCATACAAAGTTTGCCAGTGAGCAGGAACAATGAGGAAAGCAAACAGCCAGAGAGGAACTGAACAGTTTATTACAGTCTTCTCTTTTACCTTGTGATTATCATGATCTAGGCCTAGGGCCTAACAAATAGCCTGCAGCTCATTGACAGTCATGAATGAAACTCATGCAAAATCATGTTAAACAATCCTCATGGGTACCACTTTACATTAAAATACAATTACTAAGGTACTATGTAACCACATGTTAATACAATGTCACAACCACTCTCACACTCACTCTCACACTCACTCACTGGAGAGTGCTTCCGCCATGTCAGTCCTGGAGCCTCTTGAGGTCAAGCACAGTTTGATCTTCCTCAAGATTTATCTTAGATTTATCTTAACTTCACATCGCCACGACGACGCTCTGTTTAAATTGAAGCGGAAACATAGGCCTAAACTCTACCCTGTCGGAATGGGAGCTTCACTAAAACACTGAAAGTGCTGATGGATGCTATCATAAGCAATGGGTAAAAATGTTCCTAAATAAAGTGCAGTCTTTTACATATTTGATTTATTTAGATGGACATTTCCAGGTTATAATATTTAGTGAGAGTTTGAGACTCTTCTTGACTTAGAAGGTGGATCATTCAGGTTCGTTAGGGACCTAAGCTACATATTTCTTCAGCTTTATTCTAGGGCTGGGCATTATACCGTATTTTACGATATACCGGTATTGATGCATGGACCGGTTTGGGTTTTTACTTTACCTTCTATAACGGTATTTGAATGTTTGGTTTGTTAAATGGGATACGCCGTGTGTAACGTCCATTTTTATAGTTTACTTCCCTACTTGAGTCATCTCTCTCTACTCTCTCCATGCCGCTTTCCACACAGACCTAGCCCCGCCCCCTGTCACTCAAGGCGCACGTTTGTTCTTCCTCCACCACGAGACACTTGTGTTCAGTCTGCATGGTCAATGCAGCACATGCAACAATGTTGATGACAACGATACTGTTTTCACTTTGCTTCTTAATTTAAATCCACTAGCGTTCTATAATTAAACTATTCGTTTGTGTTTTCTTACATCTGCGAACACCTAGTTTGTCTTTTCTTAGCAAGTTGGGCCTAAATCTTGTTAGCCGCTAATGCTAATCTCTAGCTAGCTAATAAATGTACTCAGTCAGAGCAAATGTAATTAGCTATACAGCCTGATAATACCAGTGATGGTTTAGACCTAAATCAGCATATTGTTTGTGCAACAGTATTGTCTATATCAAAGAGGAATACACGAAGCATGAATATGTTAGCTACATGAAGTAGCTAAGAGAACATTCAATGTAGCCAAAGATTATAGGGTCCCCTAGGAAACACTTGTCAACAATAACTCTTCCCTGGCGTTTTCATTCGTTGTCATGTGTCACAGGCCGGCTCATAGCCTGTGGCAAAAATGAGGGGACATGAACAACAGGTATAGGCCAATCAAAAGGTTCTTTATTGTAAACCAAAAACTATTAACTTTAAACAAAGAAAGAGGTGTGGAAATGTCATAATGTAGAGTGTAGGTAAGGTGCATGGATGCATGAATCTGTGTGTGTGTGAACATGACTGAGTGGAAACTAGGTAAACCTACAAAGGAACAAACCAAACAGGATCATACCTGGAGGAGCAGGGAGAGAGAGAGAGGGGGGTTAGTGAAGCAGTTTTAAATACCCTGAGCCCAGGTGGCTCCAAAAACACCAACTCTAATCACTAACAACCCTCCTCTGCCTGCAGGAGGAACCGCCCCTGCACTGCAGAGGAGGGGCCGTGACACCCCCTCCTTAAAATGAGGGTCCCACCCTCAACCCAAATTACGACCCAACATATTTAAAACAATCCAAAATTCCTCCCAAAACCCCCCAAAAAAAACGGATACCAGTCCCGGCTTCCAACAGTAGCCCCGTGTCCCCTAGCTGAATGTCTGTCCTCAAACTCAGCAGCCCTGGTACCTGGGGAGCAATTTAAGAGAAAAAAGGCGCAGACAGCCCGCAGGGGTCAGCAGAGAGAAAATACAAACTAGGCTAAAGGAGCACGGGACAGAGCATAAGCAATGATATTATCCTTACCACTAATATGTCTAATATCGAGGTTGAATGGTTGCAAGAACAAAGCCCAACGCATCAGGCGCTGGTTTGGATTTTGCAGGGACTTCAGAAAAATAAGTGGGTTGTGGTCAGTAAACACAGTTACAGGGGTTAAACAAAAACCAACATAGACCTCGAAGTGCGGTAAAGCCCAAATGAGACCTAAAGCCTCCTTTTCAATTACAGAATAGTTTTGCTGATACTTATTACATTTCCGGGAAAAGACACTGACTGGACACTCAACATTGTCGTCATTTTCCTGGAGAAGCACAGCCCCAGCACCAATTTGACTGGCATCTACCTGCAATTTGAAAGGTTTCCCAAAATTTGGTGCTGCCAACACGGGTGCCAAACACAAAATAGCCTTAACTGCATCAAATGCCTCTTGACACTGGGTGGACCAGATAAATTCAGCCTTCAACAGATTGGTCAGGGGGGACACTACTACCGAAACGTTTTTACAGAAAGCACGGTAGTACCCCGCCATTCCCAGGAAGCGCATCAGTTCTTTCTTTGTGGAGGGATGTGGGAACTGCTTCACAGCCTGAACCTTGGCTTCCACAGGACAGACAACACCCTGACCCACAACCTTGCCTAGGTATGTGACTGTAGCTTTAGCAAACTCACACTTTGCCAAATTGATAGTCAACCTGGCCCACCCCAGTCTTTCGAACAGGGCTTGCACTCTACAGACATGCTCCTCCCAAGAGTCTGAGTATACGATCACGTCATCCAAATACACGGCACACCCTTCCAGACCTGAGACCACCCGATTCATCAGCCTCTGGAAGGTGGCTGGAGCATTCCGCAAGCCGAAAGGCATCACTGTATAAGAGAACAAACCAGATGGAGTTATAAAGGCAGCAATCTCACAAGCTCTTTTGGTAAGGGGTACTTGCCAATATCCCTTTAAGAGATCAAATTTGCTAACATACTTTGCTGACCCAACTTGTTCAATACAGTCCTCCATCCTAGGAAGAGGGTAAAGGTCTGCTTTAGTAACATTGTTAACTTTTCTATAATCAGTGCAAGGTCTAAAAGTGGAATCAGACTTCTTGACCAGAAGACAGGGTGAAGCCCAATTTGAACAACATGGCTCCGCAAAACCATTGTCCAACATATACTGCACCTCTGTTTCCAACTGCAGTCTCTTCTCCTGAGATATACGATAAAATCTCTGTTTAATAGGCTTAGCATCTCCGATATCTATGTCATGCTCAATTAAATGGGTTTTCGATAGTGTCAGAAAACAAAACAGGGTAGCTTCTAATGAGCTACCAATTCCTCACGTTTCTCAGAGTCTAAATGATCTACCAAAACCCCAAGGTTTTGCAAAGTCTGGGAATTTTTCAACCGACCTTGTAAGACCTCATCCGAAACCCTAACTACCTCCTCTTCTCCCCCCTCCACAAAGTTAAAGCCACAAGATGTAGTGACTGGAGCAGCAGTCAACGCTGACCTCACCGCTGGAGTGCCTTCCACTTTGCTTAGATCACGGGAGTGATAACATTTTAACAGGTTCACATGACATCATTTAGAGGACTTCCTATGACCAGGGGTTTCAATAAGATAGTTCAAATCTGACACTTTGCGCAACACAGTGAAAGGACCATGTGTCACGGACATAAAATACTGTCATACTGTCCACATTTTTTTTAAACTACTGTGATATGATATTTGGGCCATATCGCCCAGCCCTACTTCAATCTTTAAACTTTTTATGACCTCAAAGGGCATATAAGTATTGGATTTTCTTCAGGACTTGCATCCAAGTTTCAAGTTTATTTGGATTTAATGTGCATTTTACACAAAAGCTGCAATAATGGCACTGTAAATGTAATCATCCATAACTTCAAATGCACTGAATAAGGGTACATAAATTCAATTTCCCATTTGTCTCTGATTCCAGTGATTGTGGATTGTATGATTTCCAAACAAGGAAACATGACAGCAACAGCTGGTCATCTTTGATTGTTGGGTCATTTTTCATTTTTTGGCCTACATCACAGGCTACCTATTCCGTCATGTTATTGAGTTGGTAGTTTAGCTCCATATCTCCAGTCCTTAGTACCTGGTGGTTTCAAAGGGCCTTGGGCTGGTTCCCTAGACTCCCTAGGGAACAAAGAGAAATGGCACAGGAAGGTGACCCACCTCAGCCCTCCACTGATGCAGGTCGACGCCCTGCGCTACCCTGCTCTCTGAAACAATATCACAATAGAGAATGGAGGGTATTTGTGTCAGTAAGTGTGCTGCAGTGGTAGCGGACTTCCCAAGTTGGTAGCTAGCAAGAAACCTTTGTCAGAAGAAAAGGTCAGGAGGCTGTGTACGTGTGTGAAGAAGCAGTGAGGTGGCTGGAGGCCGAGGTGTTCTGTTACCGTTCTAGACAAAGCAGGTGTGGCTCAGAACCTCTTCTCTCTATATAGTGCACTACTTTTGACCAGGGTCCATAGGGGTCTGGTCAAAAGTAGTTCAATGTGTAGGGAATAGGGTGTCATTTGGGATGCAGGCTGTGTCATAATTGACCACAGAATGTTTGGATTTGTTGAACTTTGAACTGAACTTCATGAAATAAGTTTGACATATGAAAGGCCATTGTTGGCACACATACAGTGGGCTCCAAAATTACTGGCACCCCTGACTGGCAATGCACAAACAATACTTTTAAAAAATAAACAAATTATAGAGAGAAACTCAAAATAACAACATGTGAGAAATACTGTACTATATTAATGTTCCATTGGAACCCACCAAAATCATTTTATTGATTTAATAAAAAATCTGTGTCCTCCAAATCAAGGTTTCTCAATAAATTGTGCCCTTCAAGATTATTGTAAATAACATCTACCAAAATTAAACCAGGAATTAAATTCCACTTATTTAAGTTTATCTAAGTCTTAAGGAACTATATTGAGCCATTACATCACTTTATGTTTCACTAGGGTATAAAAATGAGGTAACATGCATGCAATATCCCTTTGTCATCCAACACAATGAAGAAAACAAAAGAACTGGCAGGTCAAATGAGACAGATTTACATTTACGTCATTTAGCAGACGCTCTTATCCAGAGCGACTTACAAATTGGTCCATTCACCTTATAGCCAGTGGGATAACCACTTTACAATATGTTTTTTGTGGGTAAGGGGGGGTAGAAGGATTACTTTATCCTATCCCAGGTATTCCTTAAAGAGGTGGGGTTTCAAGTGTCTCCGGATGGTGGTGAGTGACTCCGCTGTCCTAGCGTCGTGAGGGAGTTTGTTCCACCATTGGGGTGCCAGAGCAGCGAACAGTTTTGACTGGGCTGAGCGGGAACTGTGCTTCCGCAGAGATAGGGGGGTCAGCAGGCCAGATGTGGATGAACGCAATGCCCTCGTTTGGGTGTAGGGACTGATCAGAGCCTGAAGGTACGGAGGTGCCGTTCCCCTCACAGCTCTGTAGGCAAGCACCATGGTCTTGTAGCAGATGCGAGCTTCAATTGGAAGCCAGTGGAGTGTGCGGAGGAGCGGGGTGACGTGGGAGAACTTGGGAAGGTTGAACACCAGACGGGCTGCGGCATTCTGGATGAGTTGTAGGGGTTTAATGGCACAGGCAGGGAGCCCAGCCAACAGCGAGTTGCAGTAATCCAGACGGGAGATGACAAGTGCCTGGATTAGGACCTGTGCCGCTTCCTGTGTAAGGCAGGGTCGTACTCTCCGAATGTTGTAGAGCATGAACCTACAGGATCGGGTCGCCGCCTTGATGTTAGCGGAGAACGACAGGGTGTTGTCCAGGGTCACGCCAAGGCTCTTCGCACTCTGGGAGGAGGACACAACGGAGTTGTCAACCGTGATGGCGAGATCATGGAACGGGCAGTCCTTCCCCGGGAGGAAGAGCAGCTCCGTCTTGCCGAGGTTCAGCTTGAGGTGGTGATCCGTCATCCACACTGATATGTCTGCCAGACATGCAGAGATGCGATTCGCCACCTGGTTATCAGAAGGGGGAAAGGAGAAGATTAGTGGTCGTAGACCTTCATAAATCTGGTAATGGCTACATGAAGAGCCACAAATGATTGAATATACCACTGAGCACTGTCAGGGCAATTATAAAAAAATTTATTTACAAGATATGGAACAGTTGAAAACCTAATCGGTAGAGGACGCAAATGCATTTTGCCCCCCATGATAGGGAGGAGGATGGTGAGAGAAGCAACAAAATCCTGAAGAATCACTGTGAAAGAATTGCAGGCCTTGGTGGCGTCTTGGGGTCACCAGGTTTCAAAAAACACCATCAGACGCCACCTCCACAACCACAGGTTCTTTGGAAGGGTTGCCAGAAGAAAGCCCTTTCTAACCCCAAGACACAGACGCAAGCGCTTGGAGTTTGCCAAACGTCATTTAAATTATGACTGGAAGAAGGTGCTCTGGTCAGATGAGACCAAAATTGAACGTTTTGGTCAGATACAGCATCGGCATGTTTGGCGTCGAAACAGAGATGCATACAAGGAGAGGCACCTCATACCCACGGTGAAATATGGTGGTCAGTAATGTTTTGGGGCTGTTTTAATTCCAGAGGTCCAGGGACACTGGTTAAGATTGATGGCATAATGAATTCCACTAAGTATCAGTCAATTTTGGCTGACAATCTGGTTGCCTCTGCCAGAAGGCTGGGACTTGGCCGTAGGTGGACTTTCCAACAAGACAATGACCCAAAACATACCTCAAGATCCACACAGAAATGGTTCTGTGACAACAAAATCAATGTTATGTCATGGCCATCTCAGTCGCCGGACCTCAATCCAATCGAAAATCTGTGGGCTGAGTTGAAGAGGGCAGTTGATAAGCACAAACCCAAGAATGTGAAGGATCTTGAAAGAATCTGTGAAGAGGAATGGTCCAAAATCCCTCCAAATGTATTCCTTAACCTTGTCAAACATTACAGGAAAAGACTCCATGTTGTTATCCTTGCTAGAGGTGGTTGCACTAAGTACTAAATGAGGAGTGGCAATAATTATGAAACCTTGATTTTGGTGAAATTAATTTTTTATTAAATAATTGTATGGTTTTGGTTGGTTCCATTGAAACATTAATAAAGTACAGTATTTCTCATGTTGGTATTTTGAGTTTATATCTATAATTATATTGTTTATATTTTTTTAAAGTATTGTTTGTGCGTTGCCAGTCATTTTGGAGCCCACTGTATAGCTTGCCTATTTTTCCACAAGAAGTAGCCTATATTTTCTTTTTTTAACCTTTTATTTGTAGGTTAAGATTGACCTATAGTAAGATTCGATACTGTGGTAGACCCATTTTGAGTAGCCATTTTGACACTGCTTTAAAAAACATCATATTAGTGCTACTGTGCTATGTTTCTTTTAAAAGGTCATAACCGATAGATGGGAAAGAAGGACAACAACATAGTATTTTGTCCCTAGAGGCAAGATCCTTGAGAAGCTAGACAGATCATTTTATTTGCCGATAAAACATCATTTGTATTTTTTGCTTTCAAGTTAACCAACACACACACACAAACCAAGTGGTTGGAAGAACTATTAAATAACTTATGTAGGCCTACACTCTCCTAAGTTGTACGTTTAGCTCAGGATGTTCTTTCAGGATGTTTGCTCCTATGAGGACTTAACACAGTTTACATGTTAAACTACCTGTTGGCTAAGTGGAGTTCTTACTAACAAGTGCTTTGTTTTGTGTCGGCACTCAGGAGTTGATGCTTGGGTCGTGTTCATTATGGCTCACCGTAGCATTTTATTTTGCAACGGAACACTGAAACAAATGTTTCTTAATGGACAAGTTCATAAATATTTTTATTCCCACATGCATCGGATAGGTGCAGTGAAATGTGTTGTTTTACAGGGTCAGCCAGAGTAGTACAAATTACTAGGTGGAACAAATTAGGGTTAAGTGCCTCGCTCAAGGACACAATACAGATTTTCCACCTTGTTAGCTCGGGTATTCGAACCAGCAACCTTTCAATTACTGGCCCAACGCTCTAACCACTAAGCTACCTTGCGCCTATATTCAGTTAGGACCTCTCTGCTTCACTCAGTTTCAGAGCATTTCCATTCGTGCCTACTGAACACGACCCTGGTGTGTGTTTGTATCCAACAGTGCGGTTTCTTTGTCTATCTTTTGTTGCTGTTCAGCAGCTTGGGTGTTTGGGACGTGGTGGCCGTCACATCACGATGGACGGACGGGCGGACAGATGATGGGTCACATTTGGCCCATGATGTGGGAACTGAGACATCCGTAGTTCTGTTGAAAGGGGTTAGGGGTTCAGGGGGGAGAGGGGCTGATGTGTGTAGGGGGGTGCAGACTGGGACCTAAATGTAGATATCCTCTTTACAACATGTTTGGTCTTGAGGGAGTTTGATGTTAATAGGCAAGATAACAGCAGACTAGTGTTTATTCTGACCAAGCTGGAGCAGCAGAGACGTGCTGTGGTGTAGGATACAGACTCACACACAGACATAGACACACAGTTTTGTAGCACGCTCACAAACACTCACACTGAACTCCAGCTGTTCTGTTCTCTGTGTCCTTGACTTCCAGCTCCAGCCCAGGTGTTTGCCATGGTCATTGTTGCTAAGCTAACGTTTCCCGTCTAGTCTCTCTGTGCTGTGCTTGGTTTGGCTGCCTTTCAGACAGGGAAAGGAAAGAGTCCGTACTCCGTACAGCAGTCCACTATTGTTCTGCAGTATCAGCATTTAAAAATATTTATAAGGAGTTAAGGACTGCAGACGACAGCTTCAAAAGGCCTGGCCTAGCACACCCTGATATGTAATATCTAGTTTCTTAGCTCCAGGTAAGGGTTATGTCCCAAATGGCACCCTATTCCCTACATAGTGCATTATTTTGACCAGGGCCCATAGAGCTCTGGTCAAAAGTGCATTATTTTGACCAGGGCCCATAGAGCTCTGGTCAAAAGTAGTGCACTATGTAGGGAATAGGGTGGCATTTGGGATGCATACAAGGCGTTGTTAGTCAGTTTGAGTGTCTGATCCAGTGGATAGGCCTATAAGTGCAAAGAGTGATTATCAACACAGCTGCTATAATAAAGCGACCACTCACGTTACACTAATCTCTCTCTTTCCTTCTTTCTCACACACTTGTTTATCCAACATCTTGTCTGCATATGAGACTCTGCATCTGTGTATTTTTCGGCTCTTCTTTTCAGTGGGACAGGAAGAACAGGTGTGTGTGTGTGTGTGTGTGTGTCTCTCTCTCTCCTCCTCTCTCTCTCTCTCTCTCTCTCTCTCTCTCTCTCTCTCTCTCTCTCTCTCTCTCTCTCTCTCTCTCTCTCTCTCTCTCTCTCTCTCTCTCTCTCTCTCTCTCTCTCTCTCTCTCTCTCTCTCTCTCTCTCTCTCTCTCTCTGGTGTGTGTGTGTGTGAGAGAGTCAGAGGGCGAGACAGATGGACCCTATGGACAGGACACCACTGTCTGTCAGTGCCATGACTTTCTTTCTTTCTTTCTTTCTTTCTTTCTTTCTTAAAGCCTATTTGTTTATTGTATTTTGACCCCTTTTTAGATTCCCACACATCTATAGCTAGCCGTCGCTGCCATTGGTTTGTTTGGAAAGCAGAGTGGTCCTCTGTGTTTAGTCACATTCCTTATTTCCGATGATTACTCTGGAAATAGAAGTAACCTAATAATAGCCTCCTTCATTCGTCCATCGAGGTTTGGCTTCTATACTCCAGTGAGATAATAACTCCATCCATCCCTCCCTCTGTCTATCTCTCTATCCCTCCCTTCAGAAAAGAGCTGATCCACAACAGGAAACGACTCGTAATCTTTTAACTAAACAGACATTTCCTGCTCCAGTTGTTGTCAGTTGGACTTCTAGCTCTCCGTAGCTTCTTTCTGTACTCATCCATCCATCCTTACTGCCTGCCCTCTGTCCCATATCTCTGCCTGGCTGGGTAGGCACTACTTTTAAGTGACATTTCAGACTGCTTTGGAAGTATTCTTAGGATTCTTAGGATAATAATTCTGGAGGAAGGAGGAATCCCCACCAGGTATTATTAGTGTCTCGTTTCATGCAGATTGTTTTGTTGTCTTGCTTCTTGTTCTTGCAGAGGTTACCACATTTATTTGTTTGGTGTTCTGGTCATAATTCGTTTAGCCATCTAAGTTATGTAAAGAAACAAATTGTGTGTAATCTTGTTAGGAAAATAACAAGTTGTTATATAATACAAAGTAAATTCAGTTATTGGATTATTGGTTATCATGCAGTATGATGTTATATTTCAGGCCCTGCCAGGTTTGCAGAGCTTTCCTTCTAGAATTAAATGATGTGTGTCTGTGTGTTTGCTTGGAGTGACTGTCTGTGCCTGCACATGTCTGTGTTTGTGTGCAACCTCCCAGTGTGGTGTGATGTAACGTAGCACATTTAGAGAACCGTACTAAACAATGTACTCAACTAATCATAAATTACTAAAGAGGAGGCTTGGCTTCCATTTAGTCTCATGACACCCCTCCTCTCCACTGCAGGTGACTTGCCCATCGCTGTAGCAACCCAGCCTGTGGAGAAGAGGAGGAGTGGATCCAGGAGAGGACCATGGAGCAGTGTGAGACTTCTGCGAGCCCCAGCAGAGATCACCCATGGAAGGCAGCGACCATGAAGAGGATGGCCTGGGCCCAGAGCAGAGACTCCTGGCAGGGCCCCTCTGAGAGCCAGGACACCCAGGATCAGGAGGGTTGCAGCGAGGAGACGGTGTCCCCAGAGCCCACCATGGAGGAGAAGACGGCCCCGGCCGAGGAGCCAGGTACGTTGGGAAGAGCTACAGAGGGAGCAGCAGGCAGAAATAATGATTGTTTGGGTTTTTGATGGCTTGATAAACAGCTGCATGGAAGTCATGATAAAACAATAAGCCTACTTTAAGGTCTTATTGCTCTATTATTAACTAGCCCAAAAAGGAATTAAATCCTGCAACAGCAAACCGTTTATTTAGATTTTTGAATCCAGTTGTAATGGTTATGGACATTGTAGAATAGTTATAGGCATTGTACATGGCTTTGAATTGCTCTGTTTTTTTTCACTCAGGGCGCTTCCCTAACAAGATTGCGAGCTGGCTCAAGGACTGCAGGTGTAGTAATGTTGTGTTATAATGAAACCTCTACATTGACATGTAAATTAACATTAGGGCACACAATGGACAACGTTGTAAAATGTTGTGCAACAGAAAGCGAAAATGAGTGTTTCTTAATGGACAAGTCAAGGTAGTCCCTCTTTGTTTCAATCCGTTTTCTTCAGTTTGATGTCTAATGAACACGTAAGACAGGGCCCTGGTAAAGCCCTTAATAGTGACAAAGAAAGAGCAGCATGACAACCACGTATTGTGTTTCCTTGTATTTGTAAACTATTGTGGTCCAGCTCTCTCCTTGTCAGACATGTTATATTTGCTTTGTGAAAGGCGTGTGCTTTATGCTGCTATCTATGTCTTTGGGAAGTGTTTCCGTTACTCCAGGGCCTATGTTATCAGCAACTGGTCTGGTCTCGCTGTACTTTACTGCACAAGCTGATTAAACAAACATTACCTTGGAACTTAGAATCTGTTTATCGAGTCATATTCTAGATGGTTAAAAATCCCCCCAAAAACCTATGTACGTGAGCAAGACTGAGTGAAAGAGCAAACAGAAAGTCGCATGATGTTGATCATGAGTGTTTTACACAATGTCAATAATAATGTCCTTTTATGAAATCTTCATGTCATATGGCAGGCGCTGGTATACAGTGGCTTGCGAAAGTATTCACCCCCTTGGCATTTTTCCTATTTTGTTGTCTTACAACCTGGAATTAAAATAGATTTTTTTGGGGGGGTTGTATCATTTGATTTACACAACATGCCTACCACTTTGAAGATGCAAAATATTTTAAGGGGTGAAACAAACAAGAAATATGACAAAAAAACAGAACTTGAGCGTGCATAACTATTCCCCCCCCCCAAAGTAAATACTTTGTAGAGCCACCTTTTGCAGCAATTACAGCTGCAAGTCTCTTGGGGTATGTCTCTATAAGCTTGGCACATCTAGCCACTGGGATATTTGCCCATTCTTCAAAGCAAAACTGCTCCAGCTCCTTCAAATTGGATGGGTTCCACTGGTGTACAGCAATCTTTAAGTCAAACCACAGATTCTCAATTGGATTGAGGTCTGGCCTTTGACTAGGCCATTCCAAGACATTTAAATGTTTCCCCTTAAACCGCTCAAATGTTGCTTTAGCAGTATGCTTAGGGTCATTGTCCTGCTGGAAGGTGAACTTCCATCCCAGTCTCAAATCTCTGGAAGACTGAAACAGGTTTCCCTCAAGAATTTCCCTGTATTTAGCGCCATCCAGGTGTTGGGTTTGCGCCCGACATAGTGTTTTTCTTGATGGCCAAAAAGCTCAATTTTAGTCTCATCTGACCAGAGTACCTTCTTCCATGTGTTTGGGGAGTCTCCCACATGCCTTTTGGCGAACACCAAACGTGTTTGCTTATTTTTTCTTTAAGCAATGGATTTTTTCTGGCCACTCTTCCGTAAAGCCCAGCTCTGTGGAGTGTACGGCTTAAAGTGGTCCTATGGACAGATACTCCAATCTCCACTGTGGAGCTTTGCAGCTCCTTCAGGGTTATCTTTGGTCTCTTTGTTGCCTCTCTGATTAATGCCCTTCTTGCCTGGTCTGTGAGTTTTGGTGGGCGGCCCTCTCTTGCAGGTTTGTTGTGGTGCCATATTCTTTCCATTTTTTAATAACCCAACCCTGATCTGTACTTCTCCACAACTTTGTCCCTGTTTGGAGAGCTCCTTGGTCTTCATGGTGCAGCTTGCTTGGTGGTGCCCCTTGCTTAGTGGTGTTGCAGACTCTGGGGCCTTTCAGAACAGGTGTATATATACTGAGATCATGTGACACTTAGATTGCACACAGGTGGACTTTATTTAACTAAATATGAGACTTCTGAAGGTAATTGGTTGCACCAAATCTTATTTAGGGGCTTCATAGCAAAGGGGGTGAATACATATGCATGCACCACTTTTCCGTTTTTTATTTTGTAGATTTCTTTTTAACAAGTTCTTTTTTTTCATTTCACTTCACCAATTTGGACTGTTTTGTGTATGTCCATTATATTAAATCCACATAAAAATCCATTTAAATTACAGGTTGTAATGCAACAAAATAGGAAAAACTCCAAGGGGGATGAAATACTTTTGCAAGGCACTGTAGGCCTACAGACAGGTGTTCCATGCAGTTAACCTAGATGTTACTAGTGCTAGGGTGAAACCAGCATCGCGATACTCATTAGTATTGTGAAAAGGAAACTAAACCCAAAGCAGATTTTAACTTCAGGAAAACAGCCCTAATGTTGGACACAAACATCATTATGTTGTCATCCAGAGTCACATGTATTTATTTTCCAAGCTTTATCACACTATTTTACATACAGCAGGTTTTTAAAGGACCAAAGAGTTTGATCTGCGTCGTGTTGTCATTTTTGCCATGGAAAAAATATTGTGATACTGGTATCGTCCCTGCCCTAGATGTTACATGAGCAGAAAGCATATAGACTTGAGTAGGTCTGACTCACTCAGTGTAGAAGTATAGTTAGATTAGAGTACAGTAGGATACATCAGAAAGCATATAGGCCTGATTAGGTCTGGGAGAGTGACCATATGAAGATGTTTGATGTATTGACCGAGAGGTGAGGTAGGGAGCTAGGAGCGTCACGGAGCAGTATTAGGGATGTTGTGTAACGTGCAATGTTGCTATTATTAGCCCTTAGACTAGAGCCGTGTGTTTGACTTGCTGTTTTTTCTCACAATGCTCAGCCAGACTTGACTTAGTGTACAGGAAGATGAAACTAACAGTGGAGACTGGAGGCTGTGTTACTGTTCTGTGAGTGGGAGCATATAACGACTAACAAGATTTGCATGATACAGTAGCTGTGTAGTACTACTGTATCTGTGGATATATAGTATATTGATCATGCTTATATGGTTAGTTGACAAATAATAAGAAGAAATAGTTGTAGTGTTTGTATATGTTTCTGTGTTGTAGACACTGGTGTCTTAACAGTGTATGTCTGTGTGTCTCTGTTGTAGACCGACACTGTGGTGTCTCTAACAGTGTGTGTCTGTGTCTCTTCACAGGACTCCTCTTGGGGCGTCTCTGGATGAGCAGAGCAGCACTCAGTCCAAGGGTGAATTTCCCTCCTCTACTATAACACCAGTCATATGCTATACAACTGTAACTCTCAAATGGAAAAAGAGAATGTGTGTTAGTATATCTGTGGAGATGGTGTGTGGGTCAAGGGGGTGTTTTTTGAGTATTCCGCAACTCACCTTCTCACCACACCTTGCAGCCCTAGTGAACTTTGGAGTGTACTGTAGCCTGCTCCTTTACACATCCACCCACACACCAGTTACCAGTTGGTAGCGTTCTCCAACTCTGTCGCTCAGGTCATCTTATTGTCCTTCTAAATCGAAGTAAGAAACAGAGCCAGGCACGATACGAGTGTCCTGAGCTAAAAAATAACAACATTTGGATTCCCTGCATTTGCTTTAACGTCTTCCTGGTAATGTGAAACTACATGGGCAGCTGGTGCTCTTTGATCAATGGCTATCTACAGTAGGTAACACTTACCAACCAGCCATGAAAGTACTTGACGGTAAATATTTGTCCTAACCAACTGTAAATATTTGTCATGGTTTGAAGCGTCTCTCTGTAGTAGGCTACTCTGTTTAAAATGTGTTCAGTTAACCATGCTCATTCTGTTTTACAGGCATGTGCAGGGTTTTGTTTGTGAATAGTTATTTAGTCTATTGTAGGGTACAAGTGCTGTCTGAGGGCTTAATGAAAGGTCTTCTCTGTACTTCACAGGAGTGATGAAGAATGGATGCAGCTTTGAAGATGACTTGTCTCTGGGAGCTGAGGGTGGGTGACTAGACTCTTGTGTGTCTCTCTCTGTGTGTCACTCTCTGTGTGTGTGTGTGTCTCTGTGTGTGTGTCTCTGTGTGTGTATCTCTGTGTGTGTGTCTCTGTGTGTGTGTCTCTGTTTGTGTGTCTCTGTGTGTCACTAGAGCAATAGGACCTAGGATCACACCACTGCTACGGCAGTTTTACAATGCTTATGAGCTGTCTTGAGAGAGACTAGGGCTAAGTCCCAAATGGCACCCTAATCCCTATATAGTGCACTTCTGTCTGGGTCCTGGTCAAAAGTAGTGCTCTATATAGGCAATAGGGTGCCATTTGAGGCACGGCCTAGAAATCTGTGTGGCCAAA
This sequence comes from Coregonus lavaretus, assembly GCF_964263955.1. Classification (NCBI taxonomy): domain Eukaryota; kingdom Metazoa; phylum Chordata; class Actinopteri; order Salmoniformes; family Salmonidae; genus Coregonus; species Coregonus lavaretus. The sequence continues at coordinate 18,452,218 of NC_139992.1, forward strand.
CAATGATGAGCTGGAAGCTTCTTGTTGGAGTGCTTTGGCTCTTTAGTTTTTAGTAAAGCTGCATTAGTTCCATGGGAGTACACCTTGCTGATACTGCTCTTTACGAGCGGACGGGCACATGACAAGGTTTCCCAGTCCAAAGGAAAGGAAAGGAGAGCGGTGTGTGATCAGATAGCGTATCTATCTCTCATTTCACCCGCTGAGTGACCTGCCTGTTGGTGGAGGAGTGAAGGGGAGAGTGGATCTATCTCAGTTTAAACTGTCTCAGATCTAAATAGGAACATACATTACATAAATTAGTTTTAATGTCCTCTGGCCCTGCTCTATAGGTATTCTCTACTCCCCCATGAGAACTGTCTAGTCTGTTCCTCTCAACACTTCCCTCTTCACATAGTTTTAGGCTTACCATGTATAGAGCAATGTCCTGTTGTGTCACTTGCAGACCTGGGTTCAAATAGTATTTCAAATCTTTCAAATACTTGTAGCGTTTGCTTTAGCCGCCTGGAGTGCCAGATGAGTTTGTGCTTTTGCTACAATTCCATTGGTTCCATTGCGCCAAGCGAGCTCAATCAAGCCAGCTAAAGTATTTGAAATGATTTCAGTAGTAGTATTTGAGCCCAGGTGTGGTCATTTGCACCACGTTGTTCATAGGAAGTGTTTTTGTGTTCGTCCCTTCGAAATGTGGATAGAGAGGACAGTTATACTTGCTAAATAGATTATTTGATACATACAATCAGACCTGTATGGAATGGCGTCGAGGCTCATTGATGGTAGTGCATGCTTGGTGCTGTCAAAGCTGTGACTAAACTACATATTTCTCATTCTTCCATTGAACAGCTGTAGTGATGTATGCACCCTAATGTGCTACTGTTTGTTGTTGGTCTCTTTGAGAGATGGGGTCAGTCAGGTTTTGTACTTGCCCGGATGGTTGCACACCACACATTACTATTGTGTTTGTGCAGACCAGAGACGGTGGGTGGTAGCTAGTGTGTTGTGTTGGGGTTGGCTCCTGTTATGGTCTGTTCTGACCTGCTTAGTCTCAGGGTGCGTCCCAAATGGCACCCTATTCCCTATATAGGTGTCTGGTCAAAAGTAGTGCACTATGTAGGGAATAGGGTGCCATTTGGGACGTACAACACAGTGAAGCAAAGCAAAGGGACCTAGTCATACCTGAGATCAGTCTTCCATTGTGTCCATGTCATGCTACAAGTCTCAACAGGCACCTGTATGAGGGTCCTCCTTCCTTCTGGCTCCAATCCACTCGTTCAGTGAGTGGCAACAACTTACTGTTAACAGGCTAACACGCACAACAATAGTCATTCAATGGAAAAGCATACTTTGATGATTATCCTGCTCTTTGAGGCTGAAGAACCAGTTAGGCTGATTGAGTTTGTTCAGTTTCAGGCAGTTGACAGACAATGTGTACTCTCTGGTCTCTGTCTTCACCAGACCTGGGTTCAAGTACTATTAGAATTACGTTTAAATACTTTCAGCGTTTGATCTAGCCTGCCTGGAGTGCCAGATGGGCGGGGTTTACAGTTGTGGGGACGATTCTATTGGTCCATCAAGCCAAGCAAGCTCAACCAAGCACAAATAAAGTATTTGAAATGATTTTGAATAGTGTTTGATCCCAGCTCTGGTCTCCACACTAAGGCTTCTGGGGATTGCCTAGTCCTCAGTTTGCATTCTTTGTGTCACTAAGATAACCTGGAAGAAGCCATCAGACTGAGAGCAGGATTTTCTCCTGACAAATGAGGCCAGTCCAAACTTCAGGAGGACTCTCTCTGTCTCTACTGTACTCAAACCATAATTCTGTCATTATGTTCCTCGCTGTCTGAGGCTTTCGTTATTTTCTGCAAAAGCAAATCATTCTGTTGTCCTTAATCGCAAATCCTTGATTTTCTTTTTTACAAAGGTAAACATTTGATGCTTTTATAGCCGTATTTTCGACAGTGTAAATAGATTGATTTTGACAGATGGACTTTGAAGAGAAATGAGGGAATCAGCAATTACTGTATATAGTCAGTTTACCAAAGCACCTGTATTCAACTCTATCTTCCTCCTTCCCCCCTCTTTCCCATCTTTCCTTCTCCCTCCCCTCTCTCTCTTTCTCTTTAACCTCCCTGCAGCCAACCACCTTCAGCCCAACAGTGCCAAAGCAGAGACACCCTGGTAAGTGAGACTGTGAGACCCCCCTTTATGCTATTGGCCACTCCTCACCCCCTCAGTCCTCACCCCCTCAGTCCTCACCCCCTCAGTTCAGTCTTATGCAGTAGTCTTACTGCCTGTGGCTGTGGTGTGACTAGTGTACTGATCACTGCATGCCCACTCTGCTCTTCAGCTATGGAATGCCTGCGAAGGACAAGAGGAGCCAGTTCCGGCAGAAAGGCAGGAGTATGAACTCAACAGGATCAGGGAAGAGCAGCACCACTGTGTCCAGGTGAGCAGACAGGTAGACAGGCCCTGAGCCAAGAGCTGTGGATTGGGGATGACAATCCCTGTAACTGGGAAATTTCAGGTCAGGTCCCAAGAAAGACCGAACAGCAGACATATATAATAGATCAAGTTTAATACAATATTGGGGCTGACGTTAGCCAAAATGTTCTGAGTTTGAGGTACTCTGTTTAAGCTCAGGTTTTTCATTTGACTTAACCACACTAGCTACATAATTTGCTGTATAATGCCTTTATGTATGCTTTTGTACTTGGATACCTGTAATACTTAGCTATGCGTTTGTTTGTGTGTTCTATTCTATCCAGTGTGTCTGAGTTGTTGGACCTGTATGAAGAGGATCCAGAAGAGATCCTGTATAATCTGGGGTTCGGCCAGGAGGAGCCGGACATCGCCTCTAAGATCCCCCCGCGCTTCTTCAACAGCTCCTCCGGCGCTAAGGGCATTGACATCAAGGTCTATCTGGGAGCACAGCTACAACGCATGGAGATGGAGAACCCCAACTATGCCCTGACAAGTACAATCTTTCTTTACCTCACATTTTTTCGTACGCTTGATCTCTTCCTCTCTTTCTGTCGGTTTCTCTTGCGTCGTCTCTTTCTTTGTCTCTCGTTTTCGTTCTCTTGCTTTCTTTCTGTCTCTTTTTTTCCCTTCCCCTCTTTCTTCGAGCTGTGAAAACACTGTATGGCCTGAAAACACTGATCATATTGCTGTTCGCTGCCATAAAATGGTCCCGACAGACAGCCATGTCCTGGCATGTATGTACATGCAGACCAACAGGTAGTGATGAAGGAATATGGAAAGAATGAGTTGTGGTGATGAGTGTCATCTGGAGTGCGGCGCAGCGGGGGGTTGGGTACGGTGGTGTGGTGGTGATGGTAGGTGGTGTAATGCATGATGGTGGTAGGGGTGGGGTGGGTTATGGTTGGAATGGATTGTTGGGATGTGGTGGTGAGTTGGGGATAGTGATGGGGGAAAAATGTATACGGTTACATATCGCAATATTATTTTGGACGATAATATATCAATACTTTGACTCCCAAGTATCGATTTGTAATTTTAAAAAACTACAATTTCTAGGTAGCATTAGCTAGTGCTAGTCTGCTGTACCTACGCCAAAACTCTGGTATTTTTTTATCCTGCAGCTTGTTCTCCACCTTTTTTAAATAGTGAGCCAAAATGTTTTCGGCACTTTTTTCCATGACTGATCAAAACTTTCTCAGACCTATAGTGAGCAATATGTTTGGAACATCAAATCGCAATAAAATCGTAGTATCGAATAGCATTACATATAGAATCGAGAAAAGCAACACATATCGTATCGGCACCTAAGTATGGTGATAATATCGTATAGTGAGGTCCCTGGCAATTCCCAGCCCTAGTTACATGTAGAGGTAGTCTGGTAGCTTTGTAGGTGGTGTAATAATGAATGGCACACCATCAGTCAATGGGTTCCGTTCCCACCGAGCCATTGCATTGTGGGTAGATTTCTTGTTCTTCTCTTCTTCCTTTTGGCAGATTTAGCTTCTGTCTGCCAAACAAGTACATGTAGATCTGGGGGCCTGGGCTGGAAGCTGAGATGGAGAGAGTGAGGGCCCATTCCAGTGCAGCTGGGTGAACAGAGCCGCAGCACAAGGAAGCCTTTGTCTTCTATTGGGCAAACAGTGTGGTGAGCAGAGCGGCAGTGAGAGAGACAGGGTGCACCAAAGTAGTGCACTATATAGGGAATAGGGTGCCATTTAGGACACCCCCTGAGAGAGATGGATAGGAGGACCTGATTCTTCTCTGTATTCTGCTCACATCGGGCCTCACACACATTGGGCCTTGGTCTGTTCAGTCTGCCAGAGCACACAGCACCATGCACCGACCGCTTTACTCTTTATTAGCCCATATTAGCATAACTCTTGCTGTCGGAGACCGAGCTGTGTGTGTGTGAGTGTGAGTGTGTGTGTGTGTGTGTGTGTGTGAGTGAGAGATCTGAGTGGGGGACAAAGCAGCCGCTCTGCAGCCTGGCTGACTAGCCAGAGAGGAACAGGAGGGGGACAGAGAGGGAGTGGCCTCAGCCTTGTAACAGCACTCTTTTGTGTTGTCTTTAAACTGTTGGACTGAGGCCCAGTAAGCACTGTTGTTGTAGCAGCTCTCGAGTCAGTTTCATCTTCATCTGGTCTAGATTAGATGTTAAAAGGGGGGATGAGTATCTGTCTCTTCAATCCCTTTTGAAGTTTCACCCCTCCTTTAAGTTAATGTTTAGGAGTTTTTGTCTACCTTTTGAGTTGTTGTTGAGCTGCAGCAGCCCCACCACTAACTGGAGGTCCTGCTCTTTGTTTCATAACAGTGGACTGACTTGACTTAAAGCACACTGAGCACAGGCAACTTTGCAGGGATTTAGGAGTCGGAACTTCTAAGGGTTCTAGGGATCATAGATCAGTGAGCAAGGTTCAGGCTCTGGAATTTAGAATTTCCATGCTGCTGTCTGTTTCAGTGATGTTCCAGAATGTACTGCAGTTAGTAGCTCAAAGCCCTGGAACAGCTGTGCAGCCCTTCCCTCCTCCTCTTCAATGTCATGTTGATTTTTCTTATGTAAGTCCTGTTTTCTCTTCCTGAGAGCGTGCCTGGGGTTCTGACTGTGAGCAGCTAAAAGGGATGTGTCGCTCTCATAATAAATATAAAGGCCTTGTGAAGTTTTCACTTCCTATATCTGTCTTCTTCTGTGGTCTTATTCTGCGGAGTCAGCTGTGGTCAGGAATCAGGAAGAGACTGGGTTCTGGGCTCAGAGAGATAATGGCCAGAGGAAGTATTGGTTACTGACTTGTAGAAGTATATTAATCGCTTACATGCATGTGGAGGGGATACATATCATGGTGACTGACGTACTTAGTCACTCGGAATGTTGTGTTATGTCATTTATGACACTGTAAAAGTGGGTAGGTTTATTCTCTTGAATGTCACTGCGATGAAAGATCATGGGAATTATGGTTGCCCTGTGACATGCCTATCTGTGCCCATGGAGTTGGTCTTAACGGCAGGATGCAGCTTTTGCTTTCATCATCTTCCAAACTAACCACACCCATGATGATGGCTGAATCTGCTGCTATAAGAGGGGATATATTCCCAGGTGTTCTGGGGACTAGCTAGCTAGAGCCTTTGGTCAAAAGACTCAGCAGGCCATTGTTGCTATTTTCACATTCGTAGTTTCCTCTTTATCAAGTTTATCAAGTCTTATTCTTTCCCCAAAGGTTGTGTTTTAATTCTAGTTTCCTCTCTTTCTTACCCCCCAAAGGTCGTTTCCGTCAGATCGAGGTCCTGACCACTGTGGCGAACGAGTTCTTCCATCTCTACTCCCAGGTCTCCGGCCAGTCCGTCCAGAAGATCTGCAGCCTGGATGGGGAACCCCTCACCATTGTCCCTCCTTCTCCTCTGAAGAGGAACAACTCAGCCCTGAACGCAGCCAAGATCCTGAAGAAGACAATCACTAAACACAACCTGCTGGGTGGGTTGGGGGAGGGGGGATCTCCTAAAATCACAGCCCTGTCTACTACAGAGAAACTGGAAGACCATGTGAATCCAGGTACAGGGGACAGCGCCGTCATAACTGACTCCGACCACAAGGGTGAGCTCAAGCAGAAGGCCTTTAGGAAGAAGGACTCTCCATCTCTAGCCACGGTGACTGAGGAGAGCCAATCTGGAGGCAGCACTGAGGCCCCCCTGAGCGTCAACGGAGACCACCCTGGAGTGAATGGAGACCACCCTGGAGTGAATGGAGACCACCCTGGAGTGAATGGAGATGGCCAAGCATTGACCCAGGAGGGTGAGTTGAGCCTGTCCAACGAGGCCGACTTGGAGAAAGAGCACCAGGACATCCAACTGAAGGGACAGCGAGCAATCACATCAACGCCAGACAAGGAACCGAACTACAGCCTGCTGCCCAACCCTCACATCGCCCACCTCCGCACACAGACCAAGGACTCCTTTGAGATGGAAGAGGTAGGGCCATACTCACACAAGGGTTGAGATGGGGTTCAATTCTTGGCTTAGTTGTACTGTTCTCCTGCTCTTCCAGTTCAGTATAAGTTTTGACTGCACAAAGAAGGTTGGGGAGAGGGGGTTCAATTCTAGGCTTAGCAGTATTGTCCTCCCAGTTTGAGATGGAGGTAGGATCGTCCGCACAAACACAGGGTTGAGGAGAGTGGTTACATTCTTGGCTGAGCTTAGTTATACTGCCCTCTCAGTTCAATGGAAGTTTTGTTTTGTTTTGTTTGGGGTTGCTTACAGGGTTTGAGAAGGGGGTTCAATTCTGATCGTAGTACTGCCCTCAGTTCAATACAAAGTTGTGTTTTCTTAGCTTTCATCTCTTGGTTCTCAGACTGGTGAGTTTCCCACAATCCTGGTTTTAGCTGTCCTAGCAGATATTGTGAGAAAAGCGAAGGACACGAACTCCAGCTTATAAATAAGTTAGAACTGTAAGAGAGAGCATATGGAGGACCCTGTAGGGTAAGTTATTATTGTGGCTTGATTGGCAGTTTTCCCCCTTCCTCTCTCCAGATCTTACAGAACAGGGTTGTTATAGTTACGGTAACTGGAAGGGGGTGTATGTATCAGAAGTGTGTCAGTGTAAAAATGCCCTTAGGGGGAAAAAAGGCACAGCTCACTCTTCAAGTTTAAAATATGACTTGTTTAAAATCATTGCGACCTGTTGGAATTCATCTAAAAAATAATAGTGTAGAAATTGCCCCAAAGTTTTTTTTCTATCTTTGTTTTCTTTCTGTCTCTGTCACTGTGTCTCTGTCTATCTTTCAGGTTCAGAGTAATGAGGATGAGGCTGGCACACACAGCAGCTCTAGAGCTGGCAGAGGTGAGTCTGGCCTGCATATTATATGCCTTGTAACACAGTATAGAGGCTCATACATGCTTATAACAAATCATAAAGCATTATACCTTTTTAACTGGATGTAAAGTGTTACTGACCTTTCCATAGTGGATATCCACTAATATGAAAAATCACGTTATTACATAAAAAAAAATATGTTCTCTGCTTCGTCAGTAGAATTAGTTAACTTGTCATAATCACCCATCTCTCAAATATTCAATAACATTTTGTGACTTATGGCAGGTAATTAAATACCTAAGGTAATTTTCTAACTTGAGTGTACTCTGATGAAATGTTCCATAGTGGCCTTTTAGACTAAAAAAGCCTTATAGAAAAAAAGACACTATCCTGTCCAGTTTTGTCCACCGATAACTAATTGTAGCATAAGTTTTAGATTAGTGAAGTCAGGGAAGATATTTAGGGATGCATCTTGAGTATGGTGATTGAATTATGTTTAATTGAGCTTTTATTTCTAAGAACATTGGTACTTAGAACACATGGACCCATGACAATCCATTAAAAGTGAGTGACCCATCTAAAACAGAGGGCCGTTTGTAGATAAAAACCTTGTATAACAACTAAGCATATTTCTTTTCCGACTGACCATGATAATCTATTAGAACATAGAGCCTCAGGGGTGTGCTCTTTAGGGAATCACTATACTCCAGACCACACTATTTACCAAGCGTTTTCATCTATATTTTTTGTAGCTGTCTATTCACCACCACAAACCGATGCTGGCACTAAGACCGCATTCAACGAGCTGTATGCCATAAGCAAACAAGACAATGCTCATCCAGAGGCGGCGCGCCTACTGGCCGGGGACTTTAATGCAGGGAAACTTAAATCCATTTAACCTAATTTCTACCAGCATGTGCAACCAGAGGGGAAATAAAACTCTAGACCACCTTTACTCCACACACAGAGATGCTTACAAAGCTCTCCCTCGCCCTCCATTTGGCAAATCTGACCATAATTCTATCCTCCTTATTCCTGCTTACAAGCAAAAACTAAAGCAGGAAGTACCAGTGACTCGCTCAATACGGAAGTGGTCAGATGACGCAGATGCTAAGCTACAGGACTGTTTTGCGAGCACAGACTGGAATATGTTCCGGGATTCATTCGATGGCATTGAGGAGTACACCACCTCAGTCACCGGCTTCATCAATAAGTGCATCGATGATGTCATCCCCACAGTGACCGTACGTACATACCCCAACCAGAAGCCATGGATTACAGGAAACATCCGCACTGAGCTACAGGGTAGAGCTGCCGCTTTCAAGGAGTGGGACTCTAACCCGGACGCTTATAAGAAATCTCGCTATGCCTTCCGACGAACCATCAAACAGGCAAAGAGTCAATACAGGACTAAGATTGAATCCTACTACACTGGCTTTGACGCTCGTCGGATGTGGCAGGGCTTGCAAACTGTTACGGACTACAAAGGGAAGCCCAGCTGCGAGCTGCCCAGTGACACGAGCCTACCAGACGAGCTAAATGACTTCTATGTGCACTTCAAGGCAAGCAACACTGAAGCATGCATGAGAGCACCAGCTGTTCCTGATGACTCTGTGATCACACTCGCCGTAGCCGATGTGAGTAAGACCTTTTAAACAGGTCAACATTCACAAGGCCGCAGGGCCAGACGGATTACCAGGACTTGTACTCCGAGCATGCGGTGACCAATTGGCAAGTGTCTTCACTGACATTTTCAACCTGTCCCTGGCCGAGTCTAATACCTACATGTTTCAAGCAGACCACCATAGTCCCTGTGCCCAAGAACACCAAGGTAATCTGCCTAAATGACTACCGACCCGTAGTACTCACATCTGTAGCCATGAAGTGCTTTGAAAGGCTGGTCATGGATCAACACCATTATCCCAGAAACCCTAGACCCACTCCAATTTGCATACCACCCCAACAGATCCACAGATGATGCAATCTCTATTGTACTCAACACTGCCCTTTCCCACCTGGACAAAAGGAACACCTACGTGAGAATGCTGTTCATTGACTACAGTTCAGCGTTCAACTCCATAGTGCCCTTAACGCTCATCACTAAGCTAAGGACCCTGGGACTAAACACCTCTGACTGTTCTCTCTGCTACCGCACGGCAAGCGGTACTGGAGCGCCAAGTCTAGGTCCAAAAGGCTTCTTAACAGCTTCTACGCCAAAAGAAGCCATATGACTGCTGAACAGCTAATCAAATGGCTACCCGGACTATTTGCATTGACCCCCTCCCCTGCTGCTACTTGCTGTTTATTATCTATGCATAGTCACTTTACCCCTACATACAGGTACATATTACCTCAATTACCTAGACTAACCTGTACCCCCGCACATTGACTCGGTACCGGTACCCCCTTTTATATAGCCTCGTTATTGTTATTTTATTGTTGCTGTTTTTGTTTGTTTTTTTAACTTTAGTTTATTTAGTAAATATTTTCTTAACTCTTATTTTTCGTAACTGCGTTGTTGGTTAAGGGCTTGTAAGTAAGCATTTCAAGGTAAGGTCTACTACACCTGTTGTATTCGGCGCATGTGACATATAAGATTTGATTTGACATGGAGCTGATCAAGTCTGCCCTCTGGTGGGGAACTTTTTCAAATTTGTGTATAATACAAGTTTTATAGAGGAAAGTGTGTTATCTCACTGTGTTGCAAAGATACTGATGGAACACATGTTTGACTCTACAATGTGAAATGTTTAATTATTTGTTTTGTTTAAACCCAGATTGATGGTCCTTCTTACACTCTGACATCTTCCTCTCTCTGTCTTTCTCTCTCACTTTCTGTCTCTCTCCCTCTGTCCATTACAGATCAACTACTAAGAACAGGCAGCCAGCAGTCAGACAGTAGTGGCTTTGCAGAGGACCCTTCTACTGACAGCTCAGCTAACTATCTAAAGGTACAGGAGAGCTCTGACAGCTGTGACAGTGAGACCACAGTGACGTCCCACGCTGGGGAGATGACCACTCCTCTAGCCCTGGAACACCCTGCCTTTGAGAGGCTGCATGGGGAGGATGAGCAGGAGGAGGAGGTGGCGCAGACGCCCTCCGTCCCACAGAAACACCTCATGGAGGACGGGAGGAGGAGCAGTAGCCCTAATGGAGCAGAGGAGCAACAGGAGGTGCCACAGTACACCACCCATCAGTTACCTAAACAAGGAGACCGAGAGGTAGCCCAAGACTCAGAGCAAGACCAGAAGCATAGCACTGCTGAGGAAGCTGCTTCTGTTCCTGCCTCTGAGACTCCTCAGTCAACTCCTGAGACTTACCGTACTGCTGAGACTAACGTAGAGGCTGATCCTGGTTCTACAGAAGACCATGGCTCCGTCCCAGCCCCAGACTGCAGCTCCTCTGGTGCCCCAGCCAGGGAGGGTGTGCCTGACAGGGTGGAGATGGAAGCCAGACCACCCAGCCCTAGCCCCAGCTGCCCTAGCCTAGGTGCCTCAGCCAGAGTCCAAGGGGCCCTTCACAGGGCCCAGCAGAGGGCCTCGTCCTCAGGGCTCCAGGGTCACCGGATGGAGGGGAAGTTGACAGCCAGGGATCTGTTCAGGAGAAGAGCCCCCCTGACGAGGTCCCGATCCCTGCCTACCTCCCTCCTCAGCCCCTCCCGTGTGGTCTCCTCTGTCAGGATCCAGTTTGGCCAGGGTACAGTCAGGCACTGCACCCAGCCAGCCTTCTCCTACCGATACACCCCAGAAGAGGAAGAGGAGGAGGAGGAGGGGTCCATTGTGGAAGAGGAGGAGGTTGTGGAGGATGAGGGTCAGAGGAGAGACAGCTGTCGCTCTACCTTGATTATCAACAGAGGGACCGAGCTATCACATGGCCCCGGGCTACAAAGAGATGGTGAGCTGAGAAATCTTCAAGGCAGGGTGCCCCCTTACCCCCTGGCCATCCCTCGCCACCTGACCCGCTCAACCATCTCACTGCACAGCCACAGCCCCCCTCCTGAGTGGGGAGAGAGGCCTCTGGGGGAGCATCACCGTGCCTGGAGCACCTGTAGCGTACCTAACCTCACCCAACGTAACCTGGCCCACTTCAATAACCCTAACCTCACTCAGCACAGCAACCCTAACTCCAACCTAACACAGCACTACCTAGCCCAACACAATAAACCTATCCTTACTCAACACAACCTTGCTCAGCACAACACCCCTAACCCAGCCCAGTACAACCTTTCTCTGCCCCATGGCAGTGTCCCCAACCTGTTCCAGTATCACCCCTCCACCCACCACCACCACACCCTCCACACCCTCCCTACCCATCCATACGGTAGTGTACCTAACCTTCCCCTGCACACAGCTCCCACCTTACCCCATCATATGGCCCCTAACCGTCCTCCCTATGGTGCTCCTTACACTAACAACATGGGTAACACCCTTCCACACAACTTCCCACATGGCACACACTTCCCCTATTCCCCGTACAGCTCCTCCTGTAACACCCCGCCCCATAGTGCCCCCTTCAGTTCAACTTACCATAACTACAACGGTAACCCCTATAGTGGGTCCTACGACGACCTACACAGCAACAATCCTTATACTGCTCATAGTGCTTACTCGAACCCGTCACACACACCTTCCAACCTGCCTCCACATCTCTCTACTGCCCCCTATGGAGGACCATACAGTACTCCATACTTGGGCCACCACCCTCCAATCCCCTACCCCCATGACCCTATGGCTACAGCCTCCCGTCTTCCCCCAGTCCTGTCTACCACTGAGATGCAACTGAGAAGGGTCCTTCACGACATCAGAGGAACTGTGCAGAACTTAGCTCAGGTGAGACAAAATAACCACAAATGATAGAGGTGTTATACAACTTTTTGCAAGACTCTTTGCAGTTTTAACTAGTCTCTTAGTTTACTTTCTGACATGAGCCCTATAATGATTAAGCTTCTCCTGTTTCACTTTCCATCCCACCCATAATGCAAACAGACGTTTGCAACACAGTTTGTTTATCAGTGACTAAGTATTTTATCTGTGGTTTCTCTGCCCTCAAGAATTCATCAGAACGTGGAGCAGACACTCCCTCAGACGTGTTCAACCCACAGAGACCTGCCCAGCCACTGTTTGAGGTATACACTCACCTGAACTGCCACTCTTAAACAAATTAAATGAATGATTACCAAGACAAATATCTGTGTCTCTGTGACTATAGACAATAAAGTCATCTTCTGCATACCCTCAGACTTCTCTCCAGGAGCTGCAGGCTAAGAGGAGGAGTCTAAATGTGTTCCGGACCCAGATGATGGATCTGGAACTGTCCCTGATTAAACAACAGGCGTTAGTCTACCAGCACCTCAGTCACGACGAGAGGTAGGCTAGAGGCCCTCACGCTGGCGAGGACACGGATGTTGAGGTAGCCTGTGATAGACAGACAGGCAGACAGTGTTAACAGTGGTCTCTCTCTGTTTGTGGTTGCCAGGCGGGAGGCGGAGCAGCTGCAGGGTCTACGTTCTGAAGTGAGACAGGAGCTGCAGGAACTAGAGCTCCAGCTGGAGGATCGGCTGCTGACCCTGAACGAACAGCTCCGCTCTGCCAGCCACCACAGCCTCTACCGCCACCGCATGGTCAGTACCTGGAACTACATCTGGAAACGCAGACAAACACACACACACAGACGGATATCATCTTTCTCTCGTGACTCCTAAACCTGTTTGATAAAGGGTTTGTCATGACTCCGTTTGCCCGTGGCACCAGTTCTGTGTTCTGCTCATGTTACATGACATCAGGCTACATGTACGTCACTACTCTTGTGTTTGTAGTTTAGCCACCTATCATCACCGACCCCTCCTCTCCTGTAATGTAACATTAGTGTTGTCGATATTTCTCTCTCTTTTCTCCTGTAGGGTATGATGAGAGGTCACAGCATGGACAGCCTGTCTAACAGTTCTGCTCTGAGAGCTATGGAGCCGGTAAGTACCTGCATTGACTCTGGGCTGTTCTTTTCTAGGTCATTCCTCTTGAAAAGGAATGTCTGTTCTAGTTATTCTAATTGTATGGTTCTACCATTGTTAGTCCCGTGTAGCTCAGTTGGTAGAGCATGGCGCTTGCAACGCCAGGGTTGTGGGTTCGTTTCCCACGGGGGACCAGTCTGAAAATGTATGCACTCACTAACGCTCTGGATAAGAGCGTCTGCTAAATGACTAAAATGTAAAATGTTACACTTCTCTTTCCTCACTGTGAGACATGTATGTTGTGGTTTGTGTGGGTTCTCCCTCCAGATGTCGGACCTGCTGAGGGAGCAGCTGTACCTGCAGACAGAGCTGGGCTACGAGAGCGGGGCAGACGGCAGAGCTAGCATGGCCCCCACCCCCAGCTCAGGCCGCTCCTCCAGGTCAGCTAGTCCAATGATGTCCTCTGGATGTCACCCTGGCCCCTCCCACACCCCGGAGCTGTCCCTCCCAGGTCCCCAGAAGACAGGGATGTACCGGGCTTCCGTCTCCCTCACCCCGGCACCCCCTCCACGGCCTGGTGCTGCCACAGGGTTCCCCCAGTCCTCAGACCAGGCACTGCCAGTGCAAGGTCCTGAAGACAGAGCCGGAGGAGAGGAGGTTGTTGGAGGAGGGAGAGTAGCTGTAGACCCCCACCTACTGGAGGAGAGTGGCAGAGAGAGAGGAGGAGGACTAGGAGGAGGAAGAGCAGAGAACCCCCATCTACAGCAGCTCATCAAGGAGGTTAGTAGAGAACATTAAGAAGTGTCCTTAGCTGAACTTCCCAAATTGGCCTTGACAATATTTGTTTGAAGTTGAATAGGGAATGCCAATATTGCCCAAATGCCCAAGACATGTTTTATTATGTCCTTGGCCGATATGGATAGAAACGTCATGTTTTCTGCTGACAGACGAGGTGATTACGTAGCTATTGACAGACTGTTCCGCTCATGAAAAATAATTCACTGGTCTGATTTAAGAGCTTGGCAGGGGACAAACGGAGCACATTTTGAAGGTCCAAAAGGAAACTTGGAACCCATTAGGAACATTTGAATCCTGTTGGATACGTCTTAGGACTACATCTTGGCCATGTGGCCTGATGTCGCTGTCTGGCATGGTCCCAGTACTTCTGAGGGATGAGAGATGTTCTTTCTCTGTTTGACACCTCTTAGTACAGGATATTTCTGTTCCTAGTATTCAGTGAGGTGAAACTTTCAGAACATTGCAGATAGAAATGTAATAAATAGCGCAGTGTTCCATTACATCCGTACCTTCCGGTGGTTTCCGAGCTGGTCATGGGTGCACCCCAGCCACACTCAAGGTCCTAAACGATATTATAACCACGATCGATAATAGACAGTACTGTGCAGCCGTCTTCATCGACCTGGCCAAGGCTTTCGACTCTGTCAACCACCGCATTCTTATTGGCAGACTAAATAGCCTTGGTTTCTCAAATGACTGCCTCGCCTGGTTCACCAACTACTTCTCAGATAGAGTTCAATGTGTCAAATCGGAGGGCCTGTTGTCTGGACCTATGGCAGTCTCTATGGGGGTGCCACAGGGTTTAATTCTTGGGCCGACTCTTTTCTCCGTGTATATCAATGATGTCGCTCTTGCTGCTGGTGACTCTCAGATCCACCTCTACGCAGACGACACCATTTTGTATACATCTGGCCCTTCATTGGACACTGTGTTAACAAACCTCCAAACGAGCTTCAATACCATACAACACTCCTTCAGTAGCCTCCAACTGCTCTTAAACACTAGTAAAACTAAATGCATGCTCTTCAATCGAACGCTGCTGGCACCCGCCCACCCGACTAGAATCACTACTCTCGACGGGTCTGACCTAGAGTATGTGGACAACTACAAATACCTAGGTGTCTGGTTAGACTGTAAACTCTCCTTCCAGACTCACATAAAGAATCTCCAATCCAAAGTAAAATCTAGAATCGGCTTCCTATTTCGCAACAAAGCCTCCTTCACTCATGCTGCCAAACATGCCCTCGTAAAACTGACTATCCTACCGATCCTTGACTTCGGCGACGTCATTTACAAAATAGCCTCCAACACTCTAATCAGCAAATTGGATGTAGTCTATCACAGTGCCATCCGTTTTGTCACCAAAGCCCCATATACTACCCACCACTGTGACCTGTACGCTCTTGTTGGCTGGTCCTCACTACATATTCGTCGCCAAACCCACTGGCTCCAGGCCATCTATAAATCACTGCTAGGCAAATCCCCGCCTTATCTTAGCTCATTGGTCACCATAGCAACACCCACCCGTAGTATGCGCTCCAGCAGGTATATCTCACTGGTCATCCCCAAAGCCAACAACTCCTTTGGCCGCCATTCCTTCCAGTTCTCTGCTGCCAATGACTGGAACGAATTGCAAAAATCTCTGAAGCTGGAGACTCTTATTTCCCTCACTAACTTTAAGCATCAGTTGTCAGAGCACCTTACCGATCACTGCACCTGTACACAGCCCATCTGTAATTAGCCCGCCCAACTACCTCATCCCCATATTGTTATTTATTTTGCTCATTTGCACCCCAGTATCTCTATTTGCACATAATCTCTTGCACATCTATCATTCCAGTGTTAATACTAATTGTAATTATTTTGCACTATAGCCTATTTATTGCCTTACCTCCATAACTTGCTACATTTGCACACACTGTATATATATTTTCTGTTGTATTTTGGACTTTATGTTTTGTTTACCCCATATGTAACTCTGTTGTTTTTATCGCTTTGCTTTGCTTTATCTTGGCCAGGTCACAGTTGTAAATGAGAACTTGTTCTCAACTGGCTTACCCGGTTAAATAAAGGTTAAATAAAAACTTTTTAAAAAATTGTTTGTTAATATATCGAACCTACAGGAAATTGACTTTTCTCTAGTTTCCTTGAATTGTATTTTGAGTGAACATAGTATTTGTATGTTTGAACATCGTTCCGTCTCTGTACCTTCTCTCCCCACTTTAGATTAAAGAGAGTCTAGCTGATGAGATCCGACAGGAGATAGTCAACGAGCTCCTAGCTGCCGTATCTCCACGACGATCACCTGTGTCGACCAGAGAATATCCCCTGTGAACATGACGACAGGTCCTATATCATTAATTCATTAGTTGTATAAATCGGTCCTTCGAGCCGGATCGACCTGTTCTGATTCAACCTATAGCCCTTGGCTGGTGTCTCTATTTCTATAAGGATGTTGTTGTTTTCCCCTGCAGTTGAACACTGATGAGGCCTGGTGAAGTCTACCCAAACTGAACACTGGTGAAGCCATGCACTGAACAGCCCAAAAACCCCTTAACACTGTTTCTACTATTTCCAGAGATAATGGCAGATACGTTAACACTGTGTTTCTACCATAGAAATCTAATAATATTTTTATGGTTTCTACTTCAGAGTGTGACGGTGGCTGGTGCCTTAACACCCGTATGCCTGGTGACCTGGGAGACACATTATGCTGTATATTTGCTTTTATAGTGAACTCTTCTGTCTTAACGGTCCTATTTCAAACACAGAATGCTACTTTGTGTTTATTAAGCTGTAGACTGTAATTATCTGTTGTAAAAAAAAAACAGGGGGGGAGGGGCATGGGAACGTTAACCCAAAATGAAATAATTTAGACATGTAGAAATGTGTTTAAGGTTAATTCTATGACTTTTTTCCAATTCCACCCTGGTTGCCTGTGACGTTATGTTACGTTAGGCCTATGCTATGATCCTGACATTGTGTATGGGTTGTATTTAAGCATGTAGATGTGGGTCAGAGTGCATGTCTTGTTCTGAAGGTGAAAGGTGACCAAGGTTGAAGAGACTTAAGGCCTGGTAGATGATGATAATGGTTGTATGGGAGTTTAGTGTCTGCTGTAAATGACCATGCCCTCTACTAATGCAACCTCTATGAGGAATGAACTAGACCTGGGTTCAAATACTATTTGAAATCTTTGAAATACTTTAAGCGTTTGCTCTTGCCTGCCTGGAGTGTCAGATGGGCAGGGTTTACTGTTTTGGGACTATTCTATTAGTTAATTAATCCAGGCATGCTCAGATAAAGTATTTGAACCCAGGTCTGGAACTAACTAACTGTGCAATACATTTCACTGTCTCTGAACTTGAAAATATCAATAGTAGAAACTACTGTTTTTGAAACACACCACTTGAAGATAAGGGTATGCATTATATTAATTCCACACTTTTGTCCTTGGTCGTGTTCATTAGGGTAACAATGGAAAACATTTTAAAGCATTTTTCAATGGAATGAAAGTGTTTCTTATTGGACCAATAAGTCCAGTTAGTCTCTCCCTGTTTCAGTCCATTTTCCTCCGTTTGGTGGTTAATGAATCCGACCCAGATGTACGCATTTTTGTTAGAGAACTGTCTCACGTGAAAAACAAACAAAAAAACTTTCACATTCCTAACTGTATTTCTTATCTTTAAACAGATGTTAAAACCACTAAATGTATTTGTCCTGGTATATTTTCTTTAAAGGAATGAGGAAAGAGAGATAAGAGACAGACTGCTGTCTTGAACTGGAGAGTAGAATGAACCGTCTATCTCATCTGATAGACTCTGGTAGAACTATCAATAGAGCCTATTGTTCACTCTCATACTTATGGACAGAATCATTGTGTATTTATAAGTATATTATATTTCAAATGTGAGGATTATGACGTATTTTCCTGCTGTATTTGTAATTATCAGATGAAACACAGACATTTATTTTACCACAGATGTTTAATTATATTGTATTCCAAAATGATTTATTGTTACTAACTGACTTATTTTCATATGTGGCTACTTCCTACTAATGGAGAGCATATTTTTAATGGGATTTTGGTGGTGTTTACCTTTGTCTTGGGATGCATGAGGGATGATCTCTATAGCAAATAATAAAGATGTATTTATTTTCAATAGATTTGGAGTGGTTTTATTTGTGGTGTATTTTTGTTTTTAAATAGCTTTTCAGCAGATTGCATCTGGGATTGGGATTCTAAAAGGTATTTTGAAAGCATGGGACGTTTCCAAATATAGAAAATGTATAGAGCCAAATACACTGCTCAAAAAAATAAAGGGAACACTTAAACAACACATCCTAGATCTGAATGAATGAAATAATCTTATTAAATACTTTTTTCTTTACATAGTTGAATGTGCTGACAACAAAATCACACAAAAATGATCAATGGAAATCAAATTTATCAACCCATGGAGGTCTGGATTTGGAGTCACCCTCAAAATTAAAGTAGAAAACCACACTACAGGCTGATCCAACTTTGATGTAATGTCCTTAAAACAAGTCAAAATGAGTCTCAGTAGTGTGTGTGGCCTCCACGTGCCTGTATGACCTCCCTACAATGCCTGGGCATGCTCTTGATGAGGTGGCGGATGGTCTCCTGAGGGATCTCCTCCCAGACCTGGACTAAAGCATCCGCCAACTCCTGGACAGTCTGTGGTGCAACGTGGCGTTGGTGGATGGAGCGAGACATGATGTCCCAGATGTTCTCAATTGGATTCAGGTCTGGGGAACGGGCGGGCCAGTCCATAGCATCAAAGGTCCTGCTGCTGGGTTGTTGCCCTCCTACGGCCTCTTCCACGTCTCCTGATGTACTGGCCTGTCTCCTGGTAGCGCCTCCATGCTCTGGACACTACGCTGACAGACACAGCAAACCTTCTTGCCACAGCTCGCATTGATGTGCCATCCTGGATGAGCTGCACTACCTGAGCCACTTGTGTGGGTGTAGACTCCGTCTCATGCTACCACTAGAGTGAAAGCACCGCCAGCATTCAAAAGTGACCAAAACATCAGCCAGGAAGCATAGGAACTGAGAAGTGGTCTGTGGTCACCACCTGCAGAACCACTTCTTTATTGGCGGTGTCTTGCTAATTGCCTATAATTTCCACCTGTTTTCTATTCCATTTGCACAACAGCATGTGAAATTTGTCAATCAGTGTTGCTTCCTAAGTGGACAGTTTGATTTCACAGAAGTGTGATTGACTTGGAGTTACATTGTGTTGTTTAAGTGTTCCCTTAATTTTTTTGAGCAGTGTATATAAAGCCACTGTTTCAGTTAGGCTACACTAATGCTGAGTTGATAGCATTGTTTTCATAGTGCGCTCCTCTGTTCAGCGTCCATCTCAGAAATTCTTGTTTGACTGAAAATAAAACCACTTTAATTTGATAGCAGAGAAATCCAATGTAACCTGTGATCACCATGGTAAGCTGGCTCTGTGCAAGAGAGGGCATATTGTAGGGCTGTCAGGTGGGTTGTGGGTAAAAATAGGTGTTCTGGGATTAGGTAGCTTAGTGGGTAAGAGCGTTGTGCCAGTAACCGAAAGGTCGCTGGTTCTAATCCCCGAGCCGACTAGGTGAAAAATCTGTCGATGTGCCCTTGAGCAAGGCACTTAACCCTAATTGCTCCTGTAAGTCGCTCTGGATAAGAGCGTCTGCTAAATGACAAAAAATAAAAAAATAAATAAATAATTTGATACAGGGGACCAGGCTATTGTACCAGTGGTTCTAGAATGAGAGGTCTGAACAGAGGAGAATGAACCGCTGATAAGAGGTGGTCGTTGGAAGTTTACATACACATTCCATTAAGGGATTCAATGACGTTTCTCAATAGATAGTACAAGTACATCAAAACCCCTCTTTTCCAAAGCTCTTTTTTTATTTCACCACTATTTTCCAAATGTAATGCACCCTCCTTGACAAGGACACTGATTTTCTAGGTACAGATTAATTCTGAACGACCTCCTGCATTCTTGTTTACCTGGGTAACAAAAAACAGTGTGATTTTCCACATCCAACATGGTCTTGTGTGACAGAGCGGTGGAAGTAATGGACCTGTATGCCCTCTGTTCCATCAGGTGACTCTCTCTCTCTCTCTCTCTCTCTCTCTCAATTTCAATTCAATTTAAGGGCTTTATTGGCATGGGAAACGTGTGTTAACATTGCCAAAGCAAGTGAAGTAGATAGTAAACAAAAGTGAAATCAACAATAAATATTAACAGTAAACATTACACTCAGAAGTTTCAAAAGAATAAAGACATTTCAAATGTCATATTATGTATATATACAGTGTTGTAACACTGTGCAAATAGTTAAAGTACAAATGGGAAAATAAATAAACATAAGTATGGGTTGTATTTACAATGGTGTTTGTTCTTCACTGGTTGCCCTTTTCTTGTGGCAACAGGTCACAAATCTTGCAGCTGTGATGGCACACTGTGGTTTTTCACCCAGTAGATAAGGGAGTTTATCAAAATTGGGTTTGTTTTCGAATTCTTTGTGGATCGCTGTAATCTGAGGGAAATATGTGTCTCTAATATGGTCATACATTTGGCAAGAGGTTAGGAAGTGCAGCTCAGTTTCCACCTCATTTTGTGGGCAGTGTGCACATAGCCTGTCTTCTCTTGAGAGCCAGGTCTGCCTACGGCGGCCTTTCTCGATAGCAAGGCTATGCTCACTGAGTCTGTACATAGTCAAAGCTTTCCTTAAATTTGGGTCAGTCACAGTGGTCAGGTATTCTGCCACTGTGTACTCTCTGTTTAGGGCCAAATAGCATTCTAGTTTGCTCTGTTTTTTTGTTTGTTATTTCCAATATGTCAAGTAATTCTCTTTTTGTTTTCTCATGATTTGGTTGGGTCTAATTGTGTTGTTGTTGTTGTTGTTGTTGTCCTGGGGCTGTGTGGGGTCTGTTTGTGTTTGTGAACAGAGCCCCAGGACAAGCTTACTTAGGGGACTTCTCCAAGTTCATCTCTCTCTCTCTCTCTCTCTCTCTCATCTCACTCCCTCTCCTACATCCAAACACACACAAGGAGGCCAGTGTGTTAGTAAAGACTTGTTGTCCTGGCTAGGTCCAGTGAAGGAGAGACACTGATTCATGTTTTGTTAATCTGGAAAGCTTCCCAATGATAGCGGATGACTCAACACACCTAGACTTGATGTTTCCGGTGTTTACCAATGATGTATGGATATCTCTATGGTGTAGGCACTAGTACTGAATGCATGTAATCTATGTACTTAGTAAGCACAGCCACAGCCTAACGTGCAGATGACGCAACGATCCTATGTTATATCCAGTCTGGACAGCCTAGCGGTTAGTGTTGGGCCAGTAACCGAAATGTTGCTAGTTCGAATACCTGGGTCAACAAGGTGAAAAATCTGTCGATGTACTACTATGGCTGACCCTGCAAAACAACCCATTTCACTGCACCCATCTGGTGTATGTAACATACACTGCGCATTAGTGTAGCCTAACTGAAACAGTGGCTTTATATACACTGCTCAAAAAAATTAAGGGAACACTTAAACAACACAATGTAACTCCAAGTAAATCACACTTCTGTGAAATCAAACTGTCCACTTAGGAAGCAACACTGATTGACAATCAATTTCACATGCTGTTGTGCAAATGGAATAGACAACAGGTGGAAATTATAGGCAATTAGCAAGACACCCCCAATAAAGGACTGGTTTTGCAGGTGGTGACCACAGACCACTTCTCAGTTCCTATGCTTCCTGGCTGATGTTTTGGTCACTTTTGAATGCTGGCGGTGCTTTCACTCTAGTGGTAGCATGAGACGGAGTCTACAACCCACACAAGTGGCTCAGGTAGTGCAGCTCATCCAGGATGGCACATCAATGCGAGCTGTGGCAAGAAGGTTTGCTGTGTCTGTCAGCGTAGTGTCCAGAGCATGGAGGCGCTACCAGGAGACAGGCCAGTACATCAGGAGACGTGGAGGAGGCCGTAGGAGGGCAACAACCCAGCAGCAGGACTGCTACCTCCGCCTTTGTGCAAGGAGGAGCAGGAGGAGCACTGCCAGAGCCCTGCAAAATGACCTCCAGCAGGCCACAAATGTGCATGTGTCTGCTCAAACGGTCAGAAACAGACGTCCACAGGTGGGGGTTGTGCTTACAGCCCAACACCGTGCAGGACGTTTGGCATTTGCCAGAGAACACCAAGATTGGCAAATTCGCCACTGGCGCCCTGTGCTCTTCACAGATGAAAGCAGGTTCACACTGAGCACATGTGACAGACGTGACAGAGTCTGGAGACGCCGTGGAGAACGTTCTGCTGCCTGCAACATCCTCCAGCATGACCGGTTTGGCGGTGGGTCAGTCACGGTGTGGGGTGTCATTTCTTTGGGGGGCCGCACCGCCCTCCATGTGCTCGCCAGAGGTAGCCTGACTGCCATTAGGTACCGAGATGAGATCCTCAGACCCCTTGTGAGACCATATGCTGGTGCGGTTGGCCCTGGGTTCCTCCTAATGCAAGACAATGCTAGACCTCATGTGGCTGGAGTGTGTCAGCAGTTCCTGCAAGAGGAAGGCATTGATGCTATGGACTGGCCCGCCCTTTCCCCAGACCTGAATCCAATTGAGCACATCTGGGACATCATGTCTCGCTCCATCCACCAACGCCACGTTGCACCACAGACTGTCCAGGAGTTGGCGGGTGCTTTAGTCCAGGTCTGGGAGGAGATCCCTCAGGAGACCATCCGCCACCTCATCAGGAGCATGCCCAGGCATTGTAGGGAGGTCATACAGGCACGTGGAGGCCACACACACTACTGAGCCTCATTTTGACTTGTTTTAAGGACATTACATCAAAGTTGGATCAGCCTGTAGTGTGGTTTTCCACTTTAATTTTGAGGGTGACTCCAAATCCAGACCTCCATGGGTTGATAAATTTGACTTCCATTGATAATTTTTGTGTGATTTTGTTGTCAGCACATTCAACTATGTAAAGAAAAAAGTATTTAATAAGATTATTTCATTCATTCAGATCTAGGATGTGTAATTTTAGTGTTCCCTTTATTTTTTTGAGCAGTGTATATCAATATTTTTTTGGACTTA
Organism: Coregonus lavaretus; assembly: GCF_964263955.1. NCBI lineage: Eukaryota > Metazoa > Chordata > Actinopteri > Salmoniformes > Salmonidae > Coregonus > Coregonus lavaretus. Next base: position 18,475,350 of record NC_139992.1, read on the forward strand.
CTGCATACCTGTAGATAATCTGTACTTATTTATGGTCAAGCTCAGACTAACATGCAACTGATAACATCACTTTCCCCCTTTATGCTGAACTGCAGTGGCGCCCAGAGCCGCCCGTCCGGCCTGCTCCACACCTCCAGCCCCTGTGGCGCCCAGAGCCGCCCGTCCGGCCTGCTCCACACCTCCAGCCCCTGCCTTTAATTCTCTGGCATTTCCTCCAGAGGTATTAGGTGTTTAGAGGCTCAGAATGACCTCAGAGCGTAAATGGGCTCAATTGACAAAAACTGACTGTCCCAACATGTGGCACTGAGATTTGCATCCCAAATGGCTCCCTATTCCCTATATAGTGCACTACTTTTGACCAGGACTGTGGTGAAAGTAGTGCACTATATAGGGAATAGGGTGCCATTTGTGACAGGCTGAGACTGTGGTCCAGTGTTGGCCTGTTTGTGTGTTACTGTCTGACTTGGCGAGGTATAAATAACAGGTCTGTGTTGCTGAGGTTATTAATTTTCTCCAGAGCTTTCCTTTATATGGTTTATATGGTTTTACTGTGGACAGCACATTGACTCCTTGAGAACTAGAGGACTTTGTGTGAACATTACATCAGTGTACTGTGTTGTGTGTCATCTCTTTCCAGCTTGGATCCTCTGCCATTCCTAGACATGCCAGAATGAGAGAAATTGGTAATTTACGGGTCATCTATCAAAGTCCTCATTGAGGACTGACGGCATGTCAGTATGTTGTTGTGGTTTTGTCACCTCACTGAAATGGAAAAGTGTTGGTCAGTCCTTGCAGACTATTACATCATCCCCCAAATGTTTTATTTATTTATTGTGTATTTATTTATCTTTGTACATTTGATTTATATCAGGCTAGAGGAATATTGGAATCCAAGGCAAACAATACATAACATTCTCTTGGATTGTGAGTCTTACTGAGCTAAGAGAGAACTGCTGAGTTCAGACCACAGTCAGCAGTCTGAATGTACAGGCATGAGTTTCGAGTGTTGTCTTGTGTTACTCAAGGGTTTTGCAACTATGAAACATGACCAGTTTGAGCATACATCATTTTCAGTCCCCTCCCCTGGGGAGAGAGAGGGGGGGTGAAGAGGCCAGTGACTTCCTGAACTTGGGTTATCAATAATTAACATTGCACCAGCCTTGTCCCTCCGGGGGCTTATATTGCACTTTGGGCAGAGGTGTCATGATACAGAGAGAGAGCACTCGACCCAGCTGGGGGAAGGGAGACTGCTGAGGTAGTGAACTGACACTAGAGGAGTATGTGAGGTTGTGGAGTGCATCTCTATCGCTCTGTCTCTGTCCCTCCCTCTCTCTTTCTCTCTGTGTCTCTCTCTCTCGGACGGGGGCAGGGGGGAGTCAGGCAGGGCTGTCCAGTAAAGCTATCCCAGGGCTCATAAGGAAGGGGAAGGAACAGAAGAGAAGAGAAGAGAGGCTGCTGCTGTGTGCAGCTTCTCCCAACGCAGTCCCCTCTCTTCCTCTTTCTTTCTTTCCTTCCTTCTCTCTCTTTCCACTGAAAACACGGAGCCCAACATGGAGCCCAACAGTCCTAAGAAGATCCAGTTTTCTGTGCCTATGTTTCAGAGACAGCTGGACCCTCAGGCATCGGAGCATGTGAGTAAAAACATTCAGTTTCGACATGATGATGATATGGTAATAAATGTTATTACCATTATGACATGGTAATGGGATGGTAATTTGAGGTTAATGTGATGGTGGGCTCGCTGAAGGAGTGGGGGCTGTGAAGAGCTAGCTCCTCTTGAGACTGACTGGCAGAATACGTTTTACTTTGATCATATTATGCCTGTGTGGAAAATCTGTTTTTTTGACATGGACAATCATGAACTCCTTGAAAGATGAGTGAAGGATTTTTCTCCCCCCTACACTTTATGGATTTATTTGTCACAATCTTAGTTGCCTAGATGTTATTACAACTTCTCAGTGCTTTGAGTGAATATTAATTGGGAAAAAACGTAACTATTTAGATTGTATCCTTACGTGTCACTATTGTGATTTTAGAAAGATAGCTTCATCCAAAGCTTTGGCCAACCTCTCCCGCTGCCCACCACCACCTCCACACCCACCCCTCTCCGAACCTAGGTCATTGATTGTATTGACACTAAACTCTACTCTACCACATGGTAAAACATGCACACACAGCAAGTCTGTATCATAGGCTACTGGATGACTGGTGCTTGTTGTCTGTCTCCAGTTATCCTCAGCGCCACACTTGAACACCTCTTTTCCCTGTCCTGTCCGGTCTCTCTTTCCTGGCCTGTCCTGTCCCGTCCTGTCCTATCCCGTCCTGTCTCTCTTTCCTGTCCTATTCCGTCCTGTCCTATCCCGACCTGTCCTGTCTCTGCCTAACAGATCCGTAAGAGGAGACCTACACCAGCTACCCATGTCATCTATCTTCCACCAGACCTAACTGCAGCAGGTAAGACACTGCTACTGAGTGAGGAACAGGGGTTGGGGTCAATTCCATTTAAAGTCATTCAATTCAGGAAATAAACTGAAATTCCAATTCCAATTGTAATTTTCCTCATTGAAAAGCAATGGAATTTCTGTTATTTCCTGTATTGAAATGGAATTTGTGACCAGAATGTTGAAGCCATTTGTCAAGCTTCACTCCGCATGACTCGCAAACTGTCATGGAAGTTATGTGTGTCTTCATGTGACAATTGTTTAGTTTTTTGTTATGCTCCAGGCTACTGATATTGAGCTTATTATGCTCCAGTAGAGGTTCATTTTAGTTTAGAGAGGTTTAGTTTATGTATACAGTGGGGGAAAAAAGTATTTAGTCAGCCACCAATTGTGCATGTTCTCCCACTTAAAAAGATGAGAGAGGACTGTAATTTTCATCATAGGTACACGTCAACTATGACAGACAAAATGAGGGAAAAAAATCCAGAAAATCACATTGTAGGATTTTTCTATGAATTTATTTGCAAATTATGGTGGAAAATAAGTATTTGGTCAATAACAAAAGTTTCTCAATACTTTGTTATATACCCTTTGTTGGCAATGACACAGGTCAAACGTTTTCTGTAAGTCTTCACAAGGTTTTCACACACTGTTGCTGGTATTTTGGCCCATTCCTCCATGCAGATCTCCTCTAGAGCAGTGATGTTTTGGGGATGTCGCTGGGCAACACGGACTTTCAACTCCAAAGATTTTCTATGGGGTTGAGATCTGGAGACTGGCTAGGCTACTCCAGGACCTTGAAATGCTTCTTACGAAGTCACTCCTTCGTTGCCCGGGCGGTGTGTTTGGGATCATTGTCATGCTGAAAGACCCAGCCACATTTCATCTTCAATGCCCTTGCTGATGGAAGGAGGTTTTCACTCAAAATCTCACGATACATGGCCCCATTCATTCTTTCCTTTACACGGATCAGTCGTCCTGGTCCCTTTGCAGAAAAACAGCCCCAAAGCATGATGTTTCCACCCCCATGCTTCACAGTAGGTATGGTGTTCTTTGGATGCAACTCAGCATTCTTTGTCCTCCAAACACGACGAGTTGAGTTTTTACCAAAAAGTTATATTTTGGTTTCATCTGACCATATGACATTCTCCCAATCCTCTTCTGGATCATCCAAATGCACTCCAGCAAACTTCAGACGGGCCTGGACATGTACTGGCTTAAGCAGGGGGACACGTCTGGCACTGCAGGATTTGAGTCCCTGGCGGCGTAGTGTGTTACTGATGGTAGGCTTTGTTACTTTGGTCCCAGCTCTCTGCAGGTCATTCACTAGGTCCCCCCGTGTGGTTCTGGGATTTTTGCTCACCGCACTTGTGATCATTTTGACCCCACGGGGTGAGATCTTGCGTGGAGCCCCAGATCGAGGGAGATTATCAGTGGTCTTGTATGTCTTCCATTTCCTAATAATTGCTCCCACAGTTGATTTCTTCAAACCAAGCTGCTTACCTATTGCAGATTCAGTCTTCCCAGCCTGGTGCAGGTCTACAATTTTGTTTCTGGTGTCCTTTGACAGCTCTTTGGTCTTGGCCATAGTGGAGTTTGGAGTGTGACTGTTTGAGGTTGTGGACAGGTGTCTTTTATACTGATAACAAGTTCAAACAGGTGCCATTAATACAGGTAATGAGTGGAGGACAGAGGAGCCTCTTAAAGAAGAAGTTACAGGTCTGTGAGAGCCAGGAATCTTGCTTGTTTGTAGGTGACCAAATACTTATTTTCCACCATAATTTGCAAATAAATTCATTAAAAATCCTACAATGTGATTTTCTGGATTTTTTTGTTGTTGAAAATTACAAACCTCTCTCATCTTTTTAAGTGGGAGAACTTGCACAATTGGTGGCTGACTAAATACTTTTTTTCCCCACTGTATATCCCAACTTACTGGAGTTTTACATCTAAAGAGAAGAATGAAGACTTTTTGGCTCAATCTCATTATGGACAGTTGTAGTCGGAAGTTTACATACACTTAGGTTGGAGTTATTAAAACTCGTTTTTCAACCACTCCACAAATGTCTTGTTAACAAACTATAGTTTTGGCAAGTCGGTTAGGACATCTACTTTGTGCATGACACAAGTAATTTTTCCTACAATTGTTTACAGACAGATTATTTCACTTATAATTCACTGTGTCACAATTCCAGTGGGTCAGAAGTTTACATACACTAAGTTGACGGTGCCTTTAAACAGCTTGGAAAATTCCAGAAAATGATGTCATGGCTTTAGAAGCTTCTGATAGGCTAATTGACATCATTTTAGTCAATTGGAGGTGTACCTGTGGATGTATTTCAAGGCCTACCTTCAAACTCAGTGCCTCTTTGCTTGACATCATGTGAAAATCAAAAGAAATCAGCCAAGACCTCAGAAAAAAAATTGTAGACATCCACAAGTCTGGTTCATCCTTGGGAGCAATTTCCAAATGCCTGAAGGTACGACGTTCATCTGTACAAACATTAGTACGCAAGTATAAACACCATGGGACCACGCAGCCGTCATACCGTTCAGGAAGGAGATGCGTTCTGTCTCCTAGAGATGAACGTACTTTGGTGCGAAAAGTGCAATTCAATCCCAGAACAACAGCAAAGGACCTTGTGAAGATGCTGGAGGAAACAGGTACTAAAGTATCTATATCCACAATAAAATGAGTCCTATATCGACATAACCTGAAAGGTCGCTCAGCAAGGAAGAAGCCACTGCTCCAAAACTGCCATACAAAAGCCAGACTACGGTTTGCAACTGCACATGGGGACAAATATCGTACTTTTTGGAGAAATGTCCTCTGGTCTGATTAATCAAAAATATAACTGTTTGGCCATAATGACCATCGTTATGTTTGGAGGAAAAAGAGGAATGCTTGCAAGCCGAAGAACACCATCCCAACCGTGAAGCACGGGGGTGGCAGCATCATGCTGTGGGGGTGCTTTGCTGCAGGAGGGACTGGTGCACTTCACAAAATAGATGGCATCATGAGGAAGGAAAATTATGTGGATATATTGAAGCAACATCTCAAGACATCAGTCAGGAAGTTAAAGCTTGGTCGCAAATGGGTCTTCCAAATGGATGAAAAAAAACAAAAAAAAAACATGTATGCACTCACTAACTGTAAGTCGCTCTGGATAAGAGCGTCTGCTAAATGACAAAAAAAAAAAAAATGGACAATGACCCCAAGCATACTTCCAGTTGTGGCAAAATGGCTTAAGGACAACAAAGTCAAGGTATTGGAGTGGCCATCACAAAGCCCTGACCTCAATCCTATAGAGGCCTACTAACCTCAGTTACACCAGCTCTGTCAGGAGGAATGGGCCAAAATTCACCCAACTTATTGTGGGAAGCTTGTGGAAGGCTACCCGAAATATTTGACACAAGTTAAACAATTTAAAGGCAATGCTACCAAATACTAATTGAGTGTATATAAACTTCTGACCCACTGGGAATGTGATGAAAGAAATACAAGCTGAAATAAATCATTCTCTCTACTATTATTCTGACATTTCACATTCTTAAAATAAAGTGGTGATCCTAATTGACCTAAGACAGGGATTTTTTACTAGGATTAAATGTCAGGAATTGTGGAAAACTGAGTTTAAATGTATTTGGCTAAGGTGTATGTAAACTTCCGACTTCAGATCCGTCTGTTGATATTTAATGAAGAGCTGGATAGAGGTTGATAGAAGGATGGATGGAGGTTGATAGGATGGATGGAGGTTGATAGAAGGATGGATGGAGGTTGATAGAAGGATGGATGGAGGTTGATAGAAGGATGGATGGAGGTTGATAGAAGGATGGATGGAGGTTGATAGAAGGATGGATAGAGGTTGATAGAAGGATGGATAGAGGTTGATAGAAGGATGGATAGAGGTTGATAGAAGGATGGATAGAGGTTGATAGAAGGATGGATAGAGGTTGATAGAAGGATGGATAGAGGTTGATAGAAGGATGGATAGAGGTTGATAGAAGGATGGATAGAGGTTGATAGAAGGATGGATAGAGGTTGATAGAAGGATGGATGGAGGTTGATAGAAGGATGGATGGAGGTTAATAGAAGGATAGATGGAGGTTAATAGAAGGATAGATGGAGGGTGTTGTCAGCCCTAGTGAATGGGAGTAACCAGAAGAGTGTCAAAAAGAAAGGGAAGCCTGTGCACAGCAAGGTGAATGTTGTGTCTCTGTCGCGTCATCCTGAAACAGTGAGAGTGGAATCTAACCTTGAGTGAGAAAGGATGGATAGAGGTTGATAGAAGGATGGATGGAGGTTGATAGAAGGATGGATGGAGGTTGATAGAAGGATGGATGGAGGTTAATAGAAGGATAGATGGAGGGTGTTGTCAGCCCTAGTGAATGGGAGTAACCAGAAGAGTGTCAAAAAGAAAGGCAAGCCTGTGCACAGCAAGGTGAATGTTGTGTATGTGTTGCGTCATCCTGAAACAGTGAGAGTGGAATCTAACCTTGAGTGAGAAATCCAGAACATTGTGTGTGTGATGAAGGATAGAGGGTCACGATGTGACATCAGCACAAATACCTTCCCTGTGGCACAGCCACAGCTTACATATCAGCCTCCAGCACAGCCTGCTACCTAGCCACAGTCACAGCCCATACCCTAGCAGACTGCAGCACAGTCACAGCAAAACAAGCTGCCTTGTCCACACTCTGGTCCTCCCCACTACTTTTGGAAAGGTCACCATAGAGTAAGACTGGAGGATCTGTGTCAAAGAAAGCCCCCCAGGCACAGCTGTGGATGACCCTGAGACAGTGAGAAGAGACTAGAAGGACCAAACAAGAGATGTGTCTGTAACAGAGAGTACAGGAGCTGTCTGTAATAAAACACTGGTGTATGTTTTACACTTCAAAGCTGATAGAAAAGCTGTGCGTGCATGTACAGTAAATGTACAGGTTGTTTCTACCCCATTGTACTGAGAAAGGGAAAGGGTTGGTACTGTTAATTGATGGAGGGTGTGCTGGCCCATATTCTCCTCAGAGAGAGTTCCTGGCAGAGAGTAGGGGGTGTTCTTGTCTGCGTCACAAATGTCACCCTATTCCCTATATCAGAGGGTATTCAACTCTTACCCTTCGAGGTCTGGAGCCTGCTGGTTTTCTGTTCTACGTGATAATTAATTGCACCCACCTGGTGTCCCATCTAAATCAGTCCCTGATTAGAGGAGAACAATTTTAAAAAAGCAGTGGAACTGGCTTCGAGTTCCAGAGTTGAGTTTGAGGGTCCTATATAGTGCACTACCTTTGACCCTATGGGCTCTGGTCAAAAGTAGTGCACTTCATAGGAAATAGGGTGCCATTTGGGACGCTACTGTCTCAGTGACAAACCATCTAACACAAATCTACTGGGTGGCAATGAAATAGTCTGACAGAAGCCAGGCTCGGGCCCTGCATCCAGGAGCCAGATTAGAGGCGTTACATTGTCAGAATGGCATCGGTGTGTGTGTTGCATCACAGACCCAGGTTGTCTTTCTTTTTATCCATGGATTTCTTCCTCCTTAGTTCCAGGTCTGTGTTTTATGGCACACTTAGGTAACTGCTGCCAATGGGACAGTTCTGTTCCCTTCATGAGCCTGGTTCTATCCCTGCATCTCTCCTTTCCTCCATCCCTCTATCCACCTGCAGTGGCTTGCGAAAGTATTCACCCCCTTGGCATTTTTCCTATTTTGTTGCCTTACAACCTGGAATAAAAATTGATTTTTGGGGGGTTTGTATCATTTGATTTACACAACATGCCTACCACTTTGAAGATGCAAAATAAAAATAAAACAGAAACCTTGAGCGTGCATAACTATTCACCCCCCCAAAGTCAATACTTTGTAGAGCCACCTTTTGCAGCAATTACAGCTGCAAGTCTCTTGGGGTATGTCTCTATAAGCTTAGCACATCTAGCCACTGGGATTTTTTCCCGTTCTTCAAGGTAAAACGGCTCCAGCTCCTTCAAGTTGGATGGGTTCTGCTGGTGTACAGCAATCTTTAAGTCATACCACAGATTCTCAATTGGATTAAGGTCTGGGCTTTGACTAGGCCATTCCAAAACAATTAAATGTTTCCCCTTAAACCACTAAAGTATTGCTTTAGCAGTATGCTTAGGGTCATTGTCCTGCTGGAAGGTGAACCTCTGTCCCAGTCTCAAATCTCTGGAAGACTGAAACAGGTTTCCCCTCAAGAATTTCCCTGTATTTAGTGCCACCCATCATTCCTTCAATTCTGACCAGTTTCCCAGTCCCTGCCAATGACAAACATCCCCACAGCATGATGCTGCCACCACCATGCTTCACTGTGGGGATGGTGGTCTCGGGGTGATAAGAGGTGTTGGGTTTGCGCCAGACATAGCATTTTCCTTGATAGCCGAAAAGCTCAATTTTAGTCTCATCTGAACAGAGTACCTTCATCTATATGTTTGGGGAGTCTCCCACATGTCTTTTGGCGAACACCAAACGTGTTTGCTTATTTTTTTCTTTAAGCAATGGCTTTTTTTCTGGCCACTCTTCCGTAAAGCCCAGCTCTGTGGAGTGTACGGCTTAAAGTGGTGCTATGGACAGATACTCCAATCTCCGCTGTGGAGCTTTGCAGCTCCTTCAGGGCTATCTTTGGTCTCTTTGTTGCCTCTTTGATTAATGCCCTCCTTGCCTGGTCCGTGAGTTTTGGTGGGCGACCCTCTCTTGGCAGGTTTGTTGTGGTGCCATATTCTTTCAATTTTTTAATAATGGATTTAATGGTGCTCCGTGGGATGTTCAAAGTTTCTGATGTTTTTTTATAACCCATCCCTGATCTGTACTTCTCCACAACTTTGTCCCTAACCTGTTTGGAGAGCTCCTTGGTCTTCATGGTGTCGCTTGCTTGGTGGTGCCCCTTGCTTAGTGGTGTTGCAGATTCTGGGGCCTTTCAGAACAGGTGTATATATAGTGAGATCATGTGACTGATCATGTGACACTTAGATTGCACACAGGTGGACTTTATTTAACTAATTATGTGACTTCTGAAGGTAATTGTAACTTCATAGGCTTGTCTGTGATGCAGTCCAATTCATTTATAAACGTGGTCATGTGTGTTTCAAATGTTTGTGCTGTCCATGACCTTGTGTTCACCTCAGCAAACATAGGCTAGAAGGTTTTGTCAATGGTCCAGTGTTGTTTATTCAACAAAATGGTCAGTTAGTTACAGTTGTGGAAAAAGTACCCAATTGTCATACTTGAGTAAAAGTATAGATACCTTAATAGAAAGTTACTCAAGTAAAAGTGACCCAGTAAAATACTACTTGAGTAAAAGTCTAAAAGTATTTGGTTTTAAATATACTTAAGCATCAAAAGTAAATGTATTTGCTAAAATATACTTAAGTATCAAAAGTAGAAGTAAAAGTATAAATCATTTCAAATTCCTTTATATTTAGATAGCGGAATAGCGGAACATTTAAAACATATTTTTTTTACAGATAGCCAGGGGCACATTCCAACACTCAGACATTATTTACTAAAGATGCATTTGTGTTTAGTGAGTCCGCCGGACCATAGGCAATAGGGTTGACCATGTGTTCTCTTGATAAGTGCGTGACATTCACCATTGAACTGTCCTGCTAAGCATTCAAAATGTAATGAGTATTTTGGGTTGTCAGGGAAAATGTATGGAGTAAAAAGTACAATATTTTCTTTAGGAATGTAGTGAAGTAAAAGTAGTCAAAAATATAAATAGTAAAGTAGAGTACAGATACCCCAAAAAACTACTTAAGTAAAAATACTTTAAAGTACTACTAAAGTACTTTACACCACTGGTTAGTTATTGATTTTAAGTTCCAGCTTTCATGTTCATGGTGATAAAACCCATCATCAGAACTGTCTCAATGACACCCTATGAATCACCCTCTGCTTGCTGGAGATCTCAGATCAATTTCAATTCAGAGAAATGTCAATGGAGGTGGAGAGGAATAGAGTGGATGAGTCACCAGTCAGCCATTAGAGCCTGAAGTCAGCAGTGATCTGGACACTGAACCATAAATTCTCAGCCTCATGGTGACCATCTTATCTCTCTCCATCTCTCTCCATCTCTCTCCATCTCTCTCCAAGGGTCTTAGTCTATAATCAATCATGTCACATACAACGGGCCATAAGAAACGCAACACGCTGTGTGTGTGTGTGTGTGTGTGTGTGTGTGTGTGTGTGTGTGTGTGTGCAGAGCCTCAACACACAGATAGCCTGGAGTCAGCACATCACTAACTGTCTGCTTTTCTCTCCCACAGATGACAAGCAGATGACGAGTCATCAAGGAGAGGTAGGTTACACACACTCACTCTCACCCGGCTGCTCTGTTTAAAATTAATGTCAAGTCACAAATATAATTTCCTATGAAATCAACTTTTATTTAAATGTTGCATGTTTGGATATGGACAGTATAGCCAGATTGCAAAAACCTTATCCCTAGCTGTTGTCTATGGTTCAGGAGGCATTTCTGATGCAGTTGTCATTGATTACCTGAGATGGCCTGGATTCCTGAAATAGCGTCAGTGAAATGGGATCTCTGGCTCTGCCTTGTTGGTTCTCATGCTGTTATTTTCCACCCGCACCATTCCTCCTCTACACCTTCTCCCTCCTCCCTCCATCCCTTCATCCCTCTACACCACCAGGTCCAGAGTGCAGAGTCGTCTCCTGCTCAGAGGAAACATAGCGTCTACACTCCACCCACCATGAAAGGTACAGTACAGTACCTTGTTCACACAAACTGCCATAACATGAGGGGATGCAAGTGCGATTGGTTCATACTCTCCCTTTTATTCTGGAGAGTGTAGGAAACACTGATGAAACGTCTGTAGTCAGCATTATATCTACACAGAGACTCCTGAAGTGTGTGACAGAGCTAGTCAAATGCGGACTCATACAGGAGGTAGCACTGTACATCTACATTAGATATTGATTGACTGACCAGGGAAGCTACACAATCCTACTTTAGCTGCAGTGATAGACAGTGCAAAGAGAGAGGTACACCATCCTACTGCATGTCTCTCAAATAGATAGTCGTTATTCAGACAGTGCAACAAGGACAATATGGACAGAGGATAACAACTAATTTGAGCACAGCAGCCTATTTATGGTCCAATTTTATACCACAACAAATATTGCTGAAATAATCAATGCTCTTCACAAACCTGGCTTGTTAATTAGTGTGTGGATTAGAATATATCCAACATGGCCGAACACCTCAGGCTGGATGGCCTTGAATTTAGTTGCATGCTGAATATGGTCCAGTAAAATAATCTGTCCAGTTTTGTACATGGCTGGAAGGCATAGTGCTACAGATTATACTGGTAATTAATGCAATTATGGAAACACAAAACAACATTCTGTGTTCCCAAAAAAAATCTCAAAATAAATAGAAAACAAAGGTTAAGAGCAGAGTAGGAGACCAATTTCCGTACAAATTAAGTGAAGTACACCATTATAATTCTGTTCATTGGGCGTCTATAATGTACTGTGTGTGTCCTCCACAGGCAGAGAGCCCACAGACTGCTGTAGAGGCCACGGTGAGGACAGAGATAGCCTGCCTCCTAGCAGACTGCCCCAGTCCCACACAGACACACTGGCCCTAGCAGAGGAGCTATCAGAGGACCTGCCACGACTGGCAGACACACCGAGGCGCAAAGACACCCCCTACCAACACCAGCCTCCCTTGACTCCAGGTAGGGCCATCACCACTCCACACCTATGGAGCGAGATAGCTGCCAAAAGGTTGAACGTACCTATCGTTAGGATCGTATGTAAATTGTTAGCATCGTAAGAAAAGCCATGCGTGAAATAAAACGTAAACCTATGTTACTTTACATCACACTTTACTCGGTTACATATCTTTTTTTATATGTACAAACTTTTGGCAGTAATGTGGCATCTGCAAAGGACATGAACCGAATGTAGCTAGTCGAAGTTAGCTAGTCAGTCAAGCAACTCTAGCCCAGACGTTATAGTTGCTTTGCAGCTTCCGGTTTCATTTACAAAATAAAAGTCTAGAGCTTGTTTTAGAACTGCATTCAATAACAACGTTATACCAGTAGATGGTGTAGTATAGGCTTGGGCCTTCAGCAAATGACTTGTGTGAGAATGATAAAGATACAGAAGAGCCTTGTCTAGAATAACTGCCTGAGCTGCAAAATATAAAGTATTTATGATTTAGGCCTATTCCGCTATCTAAATATGCCATGCTGTTGTGTTATTTAATTACCATATAATTGCATAATTTATTTTTATAGCCGCGTGGGGCTACTGTGGTGATCATGTAACCTAATGAATCCTTATATTAGGCATTTTGACTGTTGTATTAGTGAATTGCACTCTGTATGTAGGCTTGTTATAGCCATTTGCGTTGCACAACCCCATCACGCAGAGGCTATATCCATATCAATAAATGAGACAAAACAAAATATTGATTAAGTCTTGGCTATAACCTGTCCTGAGCGAAATAGCCGAGGGGTCCCAAATGGTCAAGACTATCTATAGCCAGATCTGCTTTCCCTATCAGCCACTGCCTGTGCTTCTTAAACTATTTTGTTAAAATTTTATTTAGAGACTATATTTATAGGCCTGTGAGTTAGGGTCTCTTTTTAAGGGGAGCCCTATAATAAAAATAGTTATAAAACACAAATAGAGTTCTAAAATTATTCCGCAAGACACTAGTACCCAAAATGATAGCCTAAATTGCAATGCCTACAAGTTGAAGGCCTATTTTTTATTTGGATAGGCCTAAATTAAACATTGAATTATTAAAGTGATAGGCTAAAGAACTTTGGAGAATTTAGATCATTTTGAATACACACATGGATTTCAATAAACAAATGGATAAGATTGTTCTATTCTCTTTGATTTAGTTCCTATTGCAACTCAGACAAATGACTGAATGGATGACATACTGACTGACTGAACTGAATGAAGGATGAATTAAATGTTCAAATATGTTGGAATGACGAGTTGCACGCATCATGCATGTTCTGCACTTTATTTGGCTAGTAGGCAAATAGGTCTACATTAGGGTATAATGACTCTGGCTGCATGCCTCCAGAAGGGCATCTTTTGAGGCTGAGGGGTGCTTTTCCGAAGGCGTATGGAGATCACAAGCTCTTCAACTGGGCAGCAGTGTCGCGATGGAGGGAATAGCCTATACGGAGACTACCTAAGACCACTGCAACAGAGTTATTGTAAAGTGTGGCAATAAGCTTATGCCAGACTTAGCCTACATTTAACCTCTCCCTTGTTCATTTCAAAGTCCATATGTTCATGACCCGATTCATATAAATTCATATTAACCCACCCTGCAGAATATGATTTGGCAAGATTTTGAGGGATGAAATAAATATCAATATCAACAGATATAGCTCCTGGTTCTCCTTAGACTTGACTGCCCTTGACCAGCACAAAAACATCCTGTGGCGTACTGCATTAGCATCGAACAGCCCCCACGATATGAAACTTTTCAGGGAAGTCAGGAACCAATATACACAATCAGTTAGGAAAGCAAAGGCTAGCTTTTTCAAACAGAAATTTGCATCCTGTAGCACTAACTCCAAAAAGTTTTGGGACACTGTAAAGTCCATGGAAAATATGAGCACCTCCTCCCAACTGCCCACTGCACTGAGGCTAGGAAACACTGTCACCACCGATAAATCTACAATAATCAAGAATTTCAACAAGCATTTTGCTACGGCTGGCCATGCTTTCCACCTGGCTACCACTACCCCGTCCACCAGCTCTGCACCCTCCGCTACAACTTGCCCATGCCCCCCCCGCTTCTCCTTCACACAAATTCAGACAGCTGGTGTTCTGAAAGAGCTGAAAAATCTGGACCCCTACAAATCAGCTGGGCTAGACAATCTGGACCCTTTCTTTCTAACATTATCCGCCGAAATTGTCGCAAACCCTATTTCTAGCCTGTTCAACCTCTCTTTCGTAATGTCTGAGATCCCCAGAGATTGGAAAGCTGCCGTGGTCATCCCCCTCTTCAAAGGGGGTGACACTCTAGATCCAAACTTTTACAGACCTATATCCATCCTGCCCTGCCTTTTCGAAAGTATTTGAAAGGCAAGTTAACAAACAGATCACCGACCATTTCGAATCCCACCGTACCTTCTCCGCTATGCAATCCGGTTTCCGAGCTGGTCATGGGTGCACCTCAGCCACGCTCAAGGTCCTAAATGATATTATAACCGCGATCGATAAAAGACAGTACTGCGCAGCCGTCTTCATCGACCTGGCCAAGGCTTTCGACTCTGTCAACCACCGCATTCTTATTGGCAGACTAAATAGCCTTGGTTTCTCTGACTGCCTCGACTGGTTCACCAACTACTTCTCAGATAGAGTTCAATGTGTCAAATCGGAGGGCCTGTTGTCTGGACCTCTGGCCGTCTCTATGGGGGTGCCACAGGGTTCAATTCTCGGGCCGACTATTCTCTGTGTATATCAATGATGTTGCTCTTGCTGCTGGTGAAGCTAGGATCCACCTCTATGCGGACGACACCATTTTGTATACATCTGGCCCTTCATTGGACACAGTGTTAACAAACCTCCAAACGAGCTTCAACGCCATACAACACTCCTTCCGTAGCCTCCAACTGCTCTTAAACACTAGTAAAACTAAATGCATGCTCTTCAACCGAACGCTGCTTGCACCCGCCCACCTGACTAGAATCACTACTCTCGGCGGGTCTGACCTAGAGTATGTGGACAACTACAAATACCTAGGTGTCTGGTTAGACTGTAAACTCTCCTTCCAGACTCACATTAAGCATCTCCAATCAAAAGTTAGATCTAGAATCGGCTTCCTATTTCGCAACAAAGCCTCCTTCACTCATGCTGCCAAACATGCCCTCGGAAAACTGACTATCCTACCGATCCTTGACTTTGGCTATGTCATATACAAAATAGCCTCCAACACTCTAATCAGCAAATTGGATGTAGTCTATCACAGTGCCATCCGTTTTGTCACCAAAGCCCCATATACTACCCACCATTGTGACCTGTACGCTCTTGATGGCTGGCCCTCACCACATATTTGTCACCAAACCCACTGGCTCCAGGTCATCTATAAATTACTGCTAGGCAAATCCCTGTCTTACCATAGCTCACTGGTCACCATAGCAACACCCACCCGTAGTCTGCGCTCCAGCAGGTATATCTCACTGGTCATCCCCAAAGCCAACACCTCCTTTGGCCGCCATTCCTTCCAGTTCTCTGCTGCCAATGACTGGAACGAACTGCAAAAATCTCTGAAGCTGGAGACTCTTATCTCCCTCACTAAATTTAAGCGTCAGTTGTCAGAGCAGCTTACCAATCACTGCACCTGTACACAGCCATTCTGAAATTAGCCCACCCAACTACCTCATCCCCATATTGTTATTTATTTTGCTAATTTGCACCCCAGTATATCTATTTGCGCATCATCTTTTGCACATCAATCATTCCAGAGTTAATATGAAATTGTAACTATTTTGCACTATGGCCTATTTATTGCCTTACCTCCATAACTTACTACATTCGCACACACTGTATATATATTTTCTTTTTGTATTTTGGACTTTATGTTTTGTTTACCCCATATGTAACTCTGTGTTGTTGTTTTTATCGCACTGCTTTGCTTTATCTTGGCCAGGTCGCAGTTGTAAATGAGAACTTGTTCTCAACTGGCTTACCTGGTTAAATAAAGGTGAAATCAAAAATCAAAATCAAAAATTAAAATATTCTATAAAAAATATTTTGAGTGGCAAAGACTCCAGTGTTCATACATAATTCATAGATTCACCAAACATCTATTATTATTCTATGTTTCATTATTCCTGGTATATACTACTGGTTAAGATTGCAGACAGAGCCCAGAGAATGGGATGATGTAATATTGAATTAGTCATATTTTGATAAGGTGCATGCATGGGGATGTCCACGTCACCCAGAGATACGGCCATGCTGTAGAGATACACTTAGCGGACTGAAACTGCACTGTTGTAGACATAATACAGCTAGTGCTATCTAGACTTGCGCTGGCAAACAAATCCAGTACATTAGCTACCTAAATGTGAAGTAAACTCAACTGAGGAGTAATAGAGAATGGAGACTTTTAAATAACTTGGAAACGTGCAGGATACCTCTTTCCGGTTTCCCTGACTTCCGTTTTTTTTATACTGTGTTATGCTTGTTTGCGTAGCACTCCTCACAGGCCGTTTCTCACATTCTTCTCTGCAGAACCTCTCAAGTACTGTCAGGTTGGATGGGGAGCGTTGCTGCACAGCTATTTTCAGGTTTCTCCAGAGATGTTTGATTGGGTTCAAGTCTGGGCTCTGGCTGGGCCACTCAAGGACATTCAGAGACTTGTCCCAAAGCCACACCTGCGTTGTCTTGGCTGTGTGCTTAGGGTCGTTGTACTGTTGGAAGGTGAACCTTCGCCCCAGTCTGAGGTCCTGAGTGCTCTGGAGCAGGTTTTCATCAAGGATTTCTCTGTACTTAGCTCAGTTCATCTTTGCCTCGATACTAGCTAGTCTCCCAGTTCCTGCCACTGAAAAACATCCCCACACCATTATGCTGCCACCCCCATGCTTCGCCGTAGGGATGGTGCCAGGTTTCCTCCAGACGTGACGCTTGGCATTCAGGCCAAAGAGTTCAATCTTGGTTTCATCAGACCAGAGAATCTTGTTTCTCATGTCTGAGAGTCTTTAAGTGCCTTTTGGCAAACTCCAAGTGGGCTGTCATGTGCCTTTTACTGAGGAGTGGCTTCCGTCTGGCCACTCTACCATAAAGGCCTGATTGGTGGAGTGCTGCAGAGATGGTTGTCCTTCTGGAAGGTTCTCCCATCTCCACAGAGGAACTCTAGAGCTCTGTCAGAGTGACCATTGGGTTCTTGGTCACCTCCCTGACCAACTCCCTTCTCCCCCGATTGCTCAGTTTGGCCGGGCAGCCAGCTCTAGGAAGAGTCTTGGTTGTTCCAAACTTCTTCCATTTAAGAATGATGGAGGCCTCTGTGTTCTTGGGGAACTTCAATGCTGCAGAACTTTTTTGGTACCCTTCCCCAGATCTGTGGCTCAACACAATCCTGTCTCGGAGCTCTACGGACAATTCCTTCGACCTCATAGCTTGGTTTTTGCTCTGACATGCACTGTCAACCTTATTACATTTACATTTACATTATTTAGCAGACGCTCTTATCCAGAGCGACTTACAGGAGCAATTAGGGTTAAGTGCCTTGCTCAAGGGCACATCGACAGATTTTTCACCTAGTTGGCTCGGGGATTAGAACCAGCGACCATTCGGTTACTGGCACAACGCTCTTAACCACTAAGCTACCTGCCGCCCCTTATATAGACAGGTGTGTGCCTTTTCAAATAATGTCCAATCAATTGAATTTACCACAGGTGGACTCCAATGAAGTGATCAATGGAAACAGGATGCACCTGAGCTCAATTTCGAGTCTCATAGCAAAGGGTCTGAATACTTATGTAAATAAGGTATTTCTGTTTTCAAGTTAATACATTTGCAAACATTTCTAAAAACCTTTTTTGTCACTTTGTCATTATGGGTTATTGTGTGTAGATTGCTGGGGAAAAAAACACACATATTTAATCAATTTTAGAATAAGGCTGTAACGTAACAAAATGTGGAAAACGTCAAGGGGTCTGAATACTTTCCGAAGGCACTGTAAGTCAAGGACAGAATATGGCTCATCTGTAGACCAGAGTTGGCTGGTTGGAGGAGCTATAGGAGGACATGCTTAGTGTAATGGCTGGAATGACATAAATGGAACGGAGTCAAACATGAGTTTCATGTTTGATACCTTCCCATTTATTCAAATCCAGACATTACAATGAGCCCATCCTCCTATAGCTCCCCCCACCAGCCTTCACTGCTGTAGACACACCTCCACCTTCATTTATTCGAGCTCCACCTCAAACGAATAGTGGGTGAATCTCATGCTATTCTCATGCTTAAATTCAAGGTCAGAATACACATAGAATGAAAAGCCATAAAAAGGGAATAACGTTCCATTTACGGTGTGCTTAACTGGGAGTCGGAATCTGGGCCTATGTGCTGCCTTGCCACCTGAACACCTCAACGATCTAGGACCAGGCCAGTCCTCTAGTCAAGTAGGCATGAAAAGACAATGTTGTTTTATTTGTAAAATGCTTAGCAACAGATGTAGCTCACCACTGTTGTTTATGTGAACTCACCACTGAGTTCACATTGTCAAGTCTAGTGAGTCACACACTATGTACTGTATTTTCTTGAGACAGCGGCTTGTGGGTTGATGTTGATCAGTGATGTATTGGGGTGGGTAAACTCTAATCACCGGTCGCAATGAAAAAAGTAACGCTCCCTATTTTTTCAATGCTTTTTCCGTGAAGAAAAAGGTCTCTTAACTGTGTTTACTTGCGTTTACCCTCCACTACACCACTGATGTAGATTGTAGTCAGCGGATATGAGTCAGAAAGAATATTGAGTCTTAAGAGTGGTCATCACTGAGTGAGAAAAGCTCTCTGAAACATGAGCTGTTGATTGTAGCAGCAGGGAGCACTCTGGTAACCTGAACTAACAGATGGTCTGGTCACAGGACAGATGACAGTTGACCTCTATGCTGACACAAACAGCATCATGCTTACCCACAACAACACAGCATCATCCTCTGAAACACTTACCAGTCCTCACTACAGCCCCAACACTGACGGACATGTAGTTTCACCCTTTGACAGCAAGGGGACTCCACAGACAGCTATTATGGTCGTTTAGACTTGTAGATCATGGCACAGTGTGAAGAGCTACACCTGCATTACTAGCTGTTTGGGGTTTTAGGCTGGGTTTCTGTACAGCACTTCGAGATATTAGCTGATGTAAGAAGGGCTATATAAAATAAAATTGATTGATTGATTGATTGATAGTAGCTGTTAGAACATACTGAGGGTGTTTCTTATTGATCTCTCTGATGTGACTGCAGACACAGAGTCTGCCACATTACCCATGACCCTCCAGCACTCTGTCTGTCCAATTCCCAGGGGTCAAGCTGCTCAAGAGCAAATCAAAAGTATCCTTCCCTGAGGAGGAGGAAGAGAAAGAGGAGGGGGAGGAGGAAGAGGAGGAGGAGAAAGCGAAAGAGGAGGAAGAGGAGGAGGAGGAAGACAAGCAGAATAACTAGGATCCAAAGTGAAGAGGAACACAAACTGTAGAACCATGTTTCTGATGGTTCAAAGTTCATACACATGACTGGGTTAAGAACTCTTGGTTAGAAATTGAGCTAAACTTGATCAGGTTATCATTTCTAATCTGATAATCCATTTTATTCAGCCTTCATTGTTGAGGTCAAGAAAGGACAATTTCATTTCTCTGCACTGCATCTCAAACTCTTCTTTTAAGTCTTGGTTATGTATGGTTATGTATGGTTGATTATCGTTAGATATTGTAATAAGAGAGTATATGTGGGGAACATAAACAGCAATACTGACTGATATGCAGTGAACGTTCACTGGAAATATACAGATTTTAGTTTTTATTTTCTTATATTTTGGGCTTCTCACATTGTCATCTCATAATGTAAAAACACTTGCTGATATCTGATATTTCACATATATTTTTGTAATATTTTATACTGAAACTGGGCTTTTGTACATACAGTGTAACAGACTTGTGTACTACAGGACTCTGAGGTACGAACAAAGACGTCCTGCAAACAAGGGGCTTCTCTGGAGTTCTGGGTTGTCTTAAGTCCTAATAAAGTTACTCATTTTATCAACACTTGGCGAAACCTGTATGTTTCTTCATCCTTCATTATTGTATAAAAATGACAAACAAATGTCATTTCTAAAGCCTCATGGACACTTAATATAACACCTATTGCCAAACCCTCTCTACTGAATGGCAGGCAGCATTATTTTAGTAGGCTAATTGTTATCTCAGCAAATTAATTATGTGAAGATTCCATAACAAAAAATAAAACATTTTACCCATACATGTAGTCAGTGTATTTCTTGTGTCAATAAAGGGAGTGTAACTGTATGTAAACAGCATTACAAGGGGAAAGGAATGCAACAGCACTCCCAAGTGGGTAATATTAAGGCACATTAGTGGCCAACGTACCAATATTACCTCGAGTAAAATGTGTGTCTCATGAGATCAACAGAGAACACTATCGTGATCGTCCTATTCTCACGCTTGCAGTCTAATATAGTGAGTGTGTACTGTGCAGACCCATCTGAAAGAGAAGGAAGTTCATAAAGACAGAATGAAAATAGACAAAAACTACTTGCGGTGCAAAGTGGAGCATGAAGACCCCTATCTTTAATAAATAACAATAAAATCAATCAGAACAAATTTACAATAAAAAAACAAAACAAACAAATTTAATGCCTATTGAATCAGGAAGTGGCAGCGTTGTTGGGTAGCCTATCAAAATCAAGGGCTCTGAAGAGACTCCTCCCCCTCCTCAAGGACTGGCCCAGGGCCTTCTCCTGCAAGCAACAACAGTTACCATGACAACACAGCATCACTCAGTTGTAACCTTGACAACCCTCCACTCTGCAGCTATCTCTTCGACATTTGGTTACAGATGGCCGTGACTGACAATACAATTATAGAGACGAGAAAAATACCACATAGCTATAGCCTACTGACAGGACAACAGCATAGTTAAAAGGCATGACTGTTGGTTTCACTGTGCTATTGTGCTGTTTTGTATTGTGTTGTATTGTATTGCATTTTGTTGTGTTGCGTTATGTTACATTCCACTACATTATGTTGCATTGTTGTATTGTACATTCTATCGTATATTGTGTCGTATATCATATCGTATATAGTATCATATGATATCATATTGTATCATATCATATTATACCGTATCATATCGTTAGCTAACATTCCTACCGTTCCATGGTAGGTGTTCAGGAGAGATGGAACCAGGTGATGTTGTCTCTTTATCCTCAGACATGGACAGAGGTCTGTGAGGACTGTGGTCCAGCTCTGAGTCCTCCTGGGAAGAGTTATTGTTTGTGTTGTTCATCAGTTCATTGAATGGCTCTGATTGGAGCTCCTGGCTGTGTCTCTCAGGCCTGGTGTGAGTCAACGTAACCTCTGTGTTCATCAGGGACTCCTCCTCTGGGTCAGGAGTCAACTCAGCTCGCTCTTTCCTCGCCAACTCTGAGGAAACGAGATAACACAAGCAAAGGGAATGAACATGTAATGTCATGTCATAGTACACTGAAAGAAGGATAGGTATTCAGGTGACTGAAGAAGAAGAGCAACAATAACAACAACAACAACAACAAGACAACTATACCTTGTACAGAGAGCTCCTTCCATCGGTCTTTGTTGTGTTGGATGACCTCTGCCAGTGTGTGTCTGACCCGTTTCAGGTCGATGCCAGTCAGGCTATAGTCTGTAGTGAGCCCCTGGTCAACCCCCTGGCTGGACCCTCGACCACTGTGTCTCTGGACTGACTCCACCACCGTCACCGACCCACTACCTGTCAAACTGAACCAACAAGCAACATAAAACAGAAACTCTGTCAAATTACGTCCATTCTGTCAAATATATGTTGACGCCGTAAGTCAGAATGACTCTGACACCAAGTCTTTGTGAGGCTGTCCTAATATGGACATATTGTATAGAACAGAAAACACTTGAGTAATACTTGGTTGCTTATTCCACAGCTTAGATCGACCATAGAGATAGAAGATAGAGAAATTCTGAGTGTGGGTGATACTGGTAGGCATTTTGAATACATCAGACATGCTAAACTGGGAAAACTGTAAGCTGCGAAAACTGTGATTTTCCAGAGTTTATAATATTGGGAATGTGTCTCACCTTGACCTGCGGACGCCAGTGTCGTGTGACTTTAAGGTATCCTCTATGAGAGGTGTAATGATCTTCTCTGTCGTGTCCACCAACACAGAGAACGTGGGTTCTACTATGAAGTCAATGAACCCTGGGAGACAGACAGAGAAACTGATGATTGTACTTTTCAGAGAAACAGGAGAAAAAACAGTCTGTGATGTTACAGCAAATGTAATTTATGATGACAGACAGTGAAGATTCCCATGCTTTATCGTAGCAAGGGAAAAATATCTGATAGTTTCTCAAATGTCCACATGGCGGCGCATTTGAGCTATGGACTGTCTGAGGACACAAACCCATCAGAGCTGTATGAAACAGCTCACAGGGAGGACAATAATAGGGTGTGACGCTCACCTATTTGTGACTGGGCAATCATGGTCGTTTTTCGATCACACAGAGGAGAGAATGGCAGCCCTAACTCAACCTCCTTATCGCCCTGTAAGAAACAACAATACCAGCCTTCATAACCATATCAATGCAGAAGGGCAGGAGCGGCTCTACTGTATAATGTAACATGATTCACTACAATACCCATAGTGCTCTGTGTAACATATCCAGTTGATCCAAGTGAATATATTCCTAAAGCTATTGGAATGGTATCCCATATCCTTAGCAATACAGGTGTCAGAAGTGGGATACATACATAATACAGTGGTCAAGTTTCCCTCTCCCATAGTATCTGTCAGGGACTGTAAGGTAGGACTATGTTTGTACTGTACCTGTCTGAAGAACTCCTCCATCAGGGCCTGTGTCCATCGGTAGTGCAGCTTCCAGGCCTTGGCTGGGTGGCTGATGTCAGCTGCATGCAGCATCAGAGACAGGGCTTTAGCCTTGTCTACTCTGTAGAAACAACAGTACATCAGCTAACACAAATACTGAGACACTGATACACTAAGACAGACAGACAGACAGACAGACAGACAGACAGCATCAGAGATACAGTAGGGCTTTAGCCTGGTCTACTCTGTCAATCAACCACACAGACAACAGTACATCAGATACACACAAGACAGACAGACAGACAGACAGACGCACACACACACACACACACACACACACACACACACACACACACACACACACACACACACACACACACACACACACACACACAGGGACATCATACAGGGACACACACACACACACACAGGGACATCATACAGGGACACATAAAGGATTGAGATGAAAGGCATGGTCCAGAGAGCTGGGGTTAGAGGTTAGGGTTTAGGGGTCAGGGCTAAGGGTTCAGGGGTTAGGGGTCATAGGTCAGGGTCCTGAGACAGTCCACTCACCCCTCGGGCTGCTGCAGGGCATTCCTCATGGTTTTGATCTGCTGGAAATGGCAGGACATGTCTGTACTCATCACCATCTCAATCACCAGGGTCCGCAGTTCTCTGACAGACAGACAGGTTAGAGTTAGGTTAAAGAAAAATGGCAGGACATGTCTGTACTCAATCATCAGGATCCGTAGCTCTCTGGAAACACACACAGGTGAACAGGGTCAGTTTCCACCTAGCCTCCACTCCAGCTGTTCTTGGATTCTCCAGGACAAGAACACAGTGTGATGTCTTGCACCGCTTCTTCCGACAAACCTCAGTCATTAGCATATCATTTTCATACAGTACCTACTGATCGGGGTGAGCTGTGGGACTTTCCATAATCACTGAATCACAGCCGGAAGATGACTAACCACCCCTCAGAGCCTGGTTTCTCTCCAGGTTTCTTCCTAGGTTCCTGTATTTCTAGGGAGTTTTTCCTAGCCACCGTGCTTATACATCTGCATCGCTTGCTCTTTGGGGTTTTAGGCTGGCATAACCAATATCTTTGAGTGTTTTTGTTTTTCCTATAACTCCCTCAAGAGCTCTACTTGCTGAGTCGGCCAGGGCAGATGTGCCATATAAAGGTCATACAATACATGACCAAAAGTATGTGGACACCCCTTCAAATGAGTGAATTCGGCTATTTCAGCCACACCCGCTGCTGACAGGTGTATAAAATCGAGCACACAGCCATGCAATCTCCATAGAAACATTGGCATTAGAATGGCGTTACTGAAGAGCTCAGTGACTTTCAACGTGGCACCGTCATAGGATGCTACCTTTCCAACAAGTCAGTTCGTCAAATTTCTGCCCTGCTAGAGCTGCCCCGGTCAACTGTAAGTGCTGTTATTGTGAAGTGGAAACGTCTAGGCACAACAATGGCTCAGACGCAAAGTGGTAGGCCACACAAGCTCACAGAACGGGGCCGCTGAGTGCTGAACCGTGTAGTGCGTAAAAATCGTCTGTCTCGGTTGCAACATTCACTACCGAGTTCCAAACTGCCTCTGGAAGCAACGTCAGCACAAGAACTGCTCGTTGGGAGCTTCATGAAATGGGTTTCCATGGCCGAGCAGCCGTACACAAGCCTAAGATCACCATGCGAATGCCAAGCGTTGGCTGGAGTGGTGTAAAGCTCGCCCCATTGGACTCTGGAGCAGTGAATCACGCTTCACCATCTGGCAGTCCGATGGACGAATCTGGGTTTGACGGATGCCAGGAGAACGCTACCTGCTCGAATGCATTGTGCCAACTGTAAAGTTTGGTGGAGGAGGAATAATGGTCTGGGGCTGTTTTTCATGGTTCAGGCTAGGTGCCTTAGTTCCAGCGAAGGAAAATCTTAACGCTACAGCATACAATGACATTCTAGTCAATTCTGTGCTTCCAACTTTGTGGCAACAGTTTGGGGAAGGCCCTTCCCTGTTTCAGCATGACAATGCCCCGTGCACAAAGTGAGGTCCATACAGAAATGGTTTGTCGAGATCTTGACTGGCCTGCACAGAGCCCTGACCTCAACCCCATTGAACACCTTTGGGATGAATTGGAACGCCAACTGCGAGCCAGGCCTAATCGCTCAACAGCGGTGCCTGACCTCACTAATGTTCTTGTGGCTGAATGGAAGCAAGTCCCCGCAGCAATGTTCCAACATCTAGTGGAAAGCCTTCCCAGAAGAGTGGAGGCTGTTATAGCAGCAAAAGGGGGACCAACTCCATATTAATGCCCATGATTTTGGAATTAGATGTTCGATGAGCAGGTGTACACATACTTTTGATCATGTAGTTTGATTGAATGTGACATATTCTATCTATCATCCAGGTTATATAATAGTCTTGCATTGACATACACCACACTACATTCGTATCCAAACCTAGAATCAAGGCTAAGTATCCAGGTTATGTTACAGTTCTAGCCCCTGTGTTCTTTGAAGTGTTGATCTCAATCAATTAATCAAATGCATTTTATAAAGCCCTTTTTACATCAGCAGTTGTCACAAAGTACAGAAACCCAGCCTAAAACCCCAAAGACTGAGGATGTGAGCAGTCTTTCTTAACTCACCGCCAGTCATCTTTTGACAGGTTGACCAGTATGTTCATCTCATCTTCTTGCATAAGTCTGTAGGCAGCACTGACATGGTGGTTCTCCAGGACTGACCGGTCGTTGTACAGGATGGCCACCTCTGACCTGGATAGAGGAAGAGAAGGAGCAGAAGAAAGGGAAGAGAAGGTGTGATTATTCATTGTGCCACATGGGGCTTCCCAGGCTGGATTACTTTACCAGGTAGCCAACTTGTATGGAAACAGTACCCAGGTTGAAGCGACTTTAATTCCAACCAGGTTTGAAATGACGATAGTGATTATGATACGATAGCGATGGTAGCGATTTGAGATGGTAGCGATTTGAGAATTCCAGATTTTCCTGTTGAGAAACCTCATTTCAGTCTGGAGATTAGAACACATAATCACAGAGGGGGAGTTTGAACAATACCTTCATTTTCCATCTCACCACACAACAACCCTCACGTCTAACACACCAGAGGCCTTTCTGATCAATTGTTATTAGACTAGAAAGCCATGCAGAGGTTTAAACTAAATGAAGGGTTTAATCGCTCTCTCTCTCTTTCACGCTCACTCTCACTCTCTCTTTTGTTGCTATCCCTTATCACTGAGGTCAATGCTGCAATATTGAGTATTCTTATTGTACACTTCACTTTAATGGATTCTTTAAATGGGTGCCTTTACCATTGGCATTCATTAGTCAGGGTCAGAGCAATACAGAGTCTGTCTGTCTGTCTGGGAGGCAAGTGATGTACTAAAAGTACAATACAGGGACATCTTCAGTTTAACATTGGTATTGGTAGGATGGAATCAAATGGAATGAATGGAAATTACAATAAATAATTATTGTTGAGTCATCACTCAGTCTATAAGGTCGATCACCAGTGGTACAGTAGTTAACATGCTGACCACACCGCTCGTGTTGCAAAATAAATGTACACATACATGTTATTCAATTATTGCACCCACACTGCTCGTGTGCGTCAACGAGCGTCTGCGTGGCCAGGCGCTAAAATAGAACTCAGTTCTATTTGTGACGCTCAACACGCTGCAAGTCCTGCCTCTCCCATCTCCTCATTGGTTTTTAGGAGCATCTACCCACGTGGGTGATTGAAAGATGAACTGATGTCTACGCTTTAGTCCAGTTGGTTGTAGTAATGCACCATAAAGTTGGTTGCCAACTGCCATATAAATTCCAAAGAAGAAGAAGAAGCCTGAAGGAGGAGAGAACTAGAAACTCACTCGGTTTATCCTTTTATCTGTGGATTAATTGTCAGAGTAGAGGACCTTGCGCATTTCAGGTAAAATAACAACCCAATGTTTATATCCCAGGACAAATTAGCTAGCAACAGCAAGCTAGCTAGCTAAATTGCCATACATGTTTAATGGTTTTCGACCTATCCCGAAGTTAATATAGTTGGTTCAGAGTTTGTTTTGATATTTCAAAGTGTGTGTCCTGATCGCGTCTGGTGTGGGTGGACAAAATCAACATGCGCGCGTGTGGTCTGGTCAGCATTAGCTACGGGTTGTTGTGTCAAACTTCAGGAATGAAAAGATCTACTGACAGTAGAATACGGACACACACACCTGGTCTGAATGTGAAAGTTGTTGGTTGTCCCAGTGTGTTCAAAGTCATGGATAGCTGCAGCAAACACCATGGCTAGGATGTCCAGTTCAGTGAGCCAGTGCTGTGAGTGAGAGAGAGATTGTAACAAGAAACACAATCGGAACCTGTCCTTTGATCTGTCTATGTTGCTGGGGGACACTTCATTGCACAAACGTGTGTGTGTGAGAGACTCACCATAATGCCAGTGTGGAGCATCAGATAGTGTGCTGTCTGTGTGACGTCAGCAGCGTGGATCAGGTTGTGGTAGGGGTTTCTGTGTTTGCTGTAGCCTACCTCTAGAGCCTCTACGAAGGACACCAGAGATGACACTGGTATCTGGGTTAGAACAGGGAGGTTAAGACACCAGAGATGACACTGGTATCTGGGTTAGAACAGGGAGGTTAAGACACCAGAGATGACACTGGTATCTGGGTTAGAACAGGGAGGTTAAGACACCAGAGATGACACTGGTATCTGGGTTAGAACAGGGGGGTTAAGACACCAGAGATGACACTGGTATCTGGGTTAGAACAGGGAGGTTAAGACACCAGAGATGACACTGGTATCTGGGTTAGAACAGGGAGGTTAATACACCAGAGATGACACTGGAATCTGGGGAAGAACAGGGAGGTTAGGCCTGCCTGATAAATGATAAGGATGGGACACACTCCCCCAAAAAATTATTTCAAAAATCAAGTATGTTCTGCCTTTTAATCAAAGATCACCATTTTAAAAAGACAGAAACAGAAGCCAGAGCTCAAAGTTTCAGCTAGATGAACAACAGGAAGGTGAATGGCTCCGTGCTGGGTCAGGGAGGGCCAGTTTCACCACAGACAACCACTAACACAGTGAGTTCCAGGCAACTGGAGCGACAGAAGTGAAATGTTATCACACACATCACTATACTTTTCAAATGTATAGTGCAGGGAATTACATCCCCAGAGCAGACTTCATTACAGAAAATATAACTTCTGCACACTCCTGCAATATACTGTATTACATCTGCACATTGTTTATTGTCCAAATTGTTATGTGTGCTGGAGTTATCTTTCCTACAATGAAGCTGGAGAGATAAAGAGATACACGTGTGGGGGCTTCGTGTACATGTACTGTTGCTTGTGTGCAAGCTTAACTCCTATTGTTTAATCAGACTAAGAGCAGAGCATGGCCCAGAACACTACTCTTCCTAAATCCAAATATGAGCATCATGCATTACACACGTTCACATTCACAATGAAAGAGCTGAGCTCCTCCAGATATTTTAATGTCCATTTAAAGCCTAACTGTCACATTGAATTCTAGGAACAGTATGACAGTATGGCTGTGAAGTACACAACCCACACGTGACTATCTGTAGGTGACTATCTATAGGTGACTATCTGTAGGTGACTATCTATAGGTGACTATCTGTAGGTGACTATCTATAGGTGACTATCTGTAGGTGACTATCTGTAGGTGACAATCTGTAGGCGACAATCTGTAGGTTACTATCTGTAGGTGACTATATATAGGTGACTATCTGTAGGTTACTATCTGTAGGTGACTATCTATAGGTGACTATCTGTAGGTGACTATCTATAGGTGACTATCTATAGGTGACTATCTGTAGGTGACTATATATGGGTGACTATATATACAGTAAGTGAATATATATATATATATATATATACAGTAGGTGACTATCTGTAGGTGACTATCTATAGGTGACTATCTGTAGGTGACTATATATAGGTGACTATATATGGGTGACTATATATACAGTAAGTGAATATATATATATATATATATATATATATATATATATATATATATACAGTAGGTGACTATCTGTAGGTGACTATCTATAGGTGACTATCTGTAGGTGACTATCTATAGGTGACTATCTATAGGTGACTATCTGTAGGTGACTATCTATAGGTGACTATCTGTAGGTGACTATCTATAGGTGACTATCTATAGGTGACTATCTGTAGGTGACTATCTATAGGTGACTATCTGTAGGTGACTATATATAGGTGACTATCTATAGGTGACTATCTATAGGTGACTATCTGTAGGTGACTATCTATAGGTGACTATATGTAGGTGACTATATATGGGTGACAATGGTCCTGTTCCCCTGCTCAGACGTAGCTGACACATGCCAGATCTTACAACACCTGGATAGGTATTTTACGTATCAGCTAACCACATCATATGTTATAGCAATCTGGTGCTCGACGGCACAGTCGATGAACCATTGTTTGATGCTAGCAACGTCTGAGCAGTGCAACATGACCTATCTATAGGTGACTATCTGTAGGTGACAGGGCTGAAGTGACAGAGATGTAAATATGTCTTGATCGGGTATTGATGGATTCACTTGGAAGGTGGGGCTACAAACAATATGACTTGGAATAGAGGGCCACTGTTGTATGATCTGTAACACATTACGGCTACATAAGATTACTGTGTGTCTCAGGCCCTGCTGTGTGTTCTGGGCCCTGCTCTTAGTTATGTCATGTAGTGTCATGTAGGGTTATGTAGTGTTATGTAGCCGTTATGACAGAGGGTTCAAGTAAAGTCCAACCATATGATCATATTAAAAGATCATCCTCACATTGGGATCAAAGCACAGTAACAGTTAGTGTTGGTGATATTCTCACCACTCATCTAACAGAGGACATGTACAATCTCTCATCTAAAACCAGACAGAGATGAGAACAGAGAACAGAACAGTGTCAGGTTGGAGTGTTAAACCATGTCTTCATGAGGCACCCAGAGGCCTGTGGTGTAGAACAGAGGACTGAGAGAGACATGCACACACACACGATACCAACGCACGCATGCACTCACAAACACACACACGCACACACGATACCAACGCACGCATGCACTCACAAACACACACACACACACACGATACCAACACACTCACACATGCATGCACAAACAGACACATGCACATACCCACATTTCAGGGACCCTTTTTGGCTCTTGAGCGCTACTTTCAGAATTACTGGTTTAAAAGTTTACAAAACCTCGGTTCAATCGCTCACACACACACAGATAGATGCACTCACACACACACACCCTGATGTTAACGTTCAAGAGAGAGACTGAAGAGAGACTAACCCTGAAGCGATTGATCAGATCATAGCGGGTGAGGAGTTCGTACACCAGGAACTTTAATGCGTGTTCACTGCTGGCCTCGTGGAGCGCAAACACATCAAAGGACCAGTTATCTACATCCTGTAAACAATCAGATGATGTCAGGGATGATGACAGCAAATAATTAAATAGAACACACATTGGGTTCTATAAAATAAAACATATTACTTATACACAATAACACATTCTGACATCATCTCTATGGATGTCAGAATAGGATGATGTTATGATAAAGTCTAAACAGCTGTAAAGTCAGGTACATCTTGTACAGCTGTAATAAAGGCTGTATTCTGTAATCATTATGAATGATATGACACAGTTTATTATCCCTGTAATGTTTTAAAATGTCATCATTCCCATCTCAAAAAATTATATAAAATCACCAGGAATTCAGCTAAAATCATTGTAATTGAGAAAATCTGTTCCAAAATATGCCCACATATAAAGTGAAAGACGTGATCATGTCTCAATGTAATCAAGGTATGAAATGATTGTTATTTAAAAATTCAATCTCTTCTTGGGCTTACTCATGGTAAATTTGTAGTGTACAAAATGTGATTAGAATTATACTTCAGCCCCCGACCATCTGCTCTGACAAAAATCGGCTTGCCTACCCCTGCGGTATAGTAGGCATAATAATGGTAATATGATGAATCAAGCACCTTCAGAGTAGTGATGGCAGCTGGAGGGTACGTCAGCCCAGCCATGTTAGACGTCCGTCTGTACATCCTGAAGACAGATACACAATCATTAGGTGGTTAGACAATAGAACTGCAATATGCCCAGCGGGCAAATCGGGTTGAAACAATGTTCGAATGATTAGTGGTTGTAAATATTTCATTTCAGTCAGTTTTGCCTGCTGTGGCAGCTCCTATACATTTACTTTGTATACATAGAAAACTGTACACACAGGGACAACAAACAATGGCTGATGATTTTAATTGTATACTACCCATTACGGTATAAAAATGCTACAGTCTCATAAAGCCACAATACCTCAGTATTCAACAATAACCAGTAACGGTGGGATCAACAGTAGTTACATTTTAAAAATCTAAAGTGTTGAAAGGGGTGAGGAGGAGGGATGAGACAGGGCTGTTAAATAAGGCCAAAGAAAGACTGTATTTGGGCTTTGGAAACAGCAACAAAGAAAGGTGCGACATGTCTGAACCCAGCCAAGCTAATTAAAGAGAAGAGGGTTGTGTCCCAAATGGCACCTTATTCTCTATGGGCCTTGGTCAAAAGTAGTGCACTATATAGGGAACAGGGTACAATTTGGAACTCAACCTACGTGTAGTTCATAATAAAGAAGAAGAAGAGGAATCTGGCATGCTGGGTATTGACTGTATTCTCCTCTCTCCTCTTCTCTGAGAATTTTTGAAATCATAGACCTGTTTTTCACAGGAGAATCTGGGCTGAAGAGACCATACTGTCTGACGGACAGATCTTACAACATTCTTAACATATGGAATTACAACACACATTTTATAACTCAAATTATACTGTTGGCCACTAAAGCAGAAACCATCAAAACGCATTAAGCATTAACCTATTAAGTTTGACTAATTTGAGAAATAAACTAAGAAATACAAATTCCAACTGTCGAACCGAGCATGAAATCTCAAATACCTGCATTGTGGCTTTCATTTTGTAATATTCAGCTCCAGGAGATAAAGATAGAGGATTGTTTCCAACAGGTGTCTATGGCACATTGAAATAGCCTGGTAGTTGCCATGGGAATAAGAGTGAGACACAGGCCCTAGCAGCAGCTCTTAAGGAGATTGAGACACTTTGCTGAATATTATGTTTATATATTCATGTTGGTGCCCACTGTAAGTAGGCAGTTATGCTCAAGAAAGAGTATGCACATTTCACTAATGTCCATATCTATTGACTGGCAGAATGTCAGTTATTCTTTCCTTCTAAGAGCAACACTACAACTAAAAGCCACCATTTATGTTTGTGCCCACTTAGTGGAAATAAGCAGGTTTTTAATAATAACCATTTTCTGTTAAAAGGCAGAATGACAGTTGTGTTTTCCTTTTAAGAAACAACACTACCTCTGAAGCAATTCATAGGAGCTTCTAATAAAGTGTTGATGGTATGTTGTTTTTGTACTTATCTGTACTTACATGTCTCTGTATACTTATCAATATAAATATCCTACTGTAATTCTCTTATAGGTTTATTTTCCCATGCCTCATGAAAGTACAACCTCTCAACGAAGAAGAGAGCGTGTGTTTGTGTGTGTGTTTGGTTTTACTATCCTTGTGGGGACCAGAAGTCCCCACAAGGAATAGTAAAACAAGGAAAAAGGCTATTTTAGGCTTAGGGGTTAGAGTTACTATTAGGGCTACAAGTTACAGTAGGTTTATGGGGTTTAAGGTTAAGTTAAGGAAAACAGGATTTTGAATGGGAATCAATTATTTCGTCCCCACAAGGACAGTAAAACAAACATGTGTGTGTACCTCTCGACGAAGATGCCAGCCTGCACGGCATGGACGATGCTCCTGAATCGTGGTTTCTCCTCGGGTCGCCTCCTGACCACACCCATCTTCCTGGTGAAGGTCGAGGCCAGCCAATCACGCACCTCCATGGGCACAGAGTCCGCCTGGATGTCACTGAGCTCATCCTCAGTGTCCAGAAGACGTCTGGGAGGGGGACATCAAGGGACAGAGTCACACTCCAGGGCACTTGGAACACGTTACACAAATGTACCAGCACCATACTATCCTATACCTCATAAAGAATGAAAAGAAAGCAATACATAATAGTAAATAAGGTTATCCAAGCAATACTAATAACCCTAGAGAGCAGTAAAAATAATACAAATAAATCCAGAAAAATTAAACGGAAGGCGTTTGAAACTGGTCTGGCACAAAGAGAAGATTACAGTGTGAGACTGACCTACACACAATCTGTATACATACAGTGCTATGAAAAAGTATTTGCCCCCTTTCTAATTTTCTCTACTTTTGCATATTTGTGATACTGAATGTTATCAGATCTTCAACCAAAACCTAATATTAGATAAAGGGAACATAAGTGAACAAATAACACAACAATTACATATTTATTTCATAAACAAAGTTATGCAACACCCAATTCCCCTGTGTGAAAAAGTAATTGCCCCCTTACACTCAATAACTGGTTGTGCCACCTTTAGCTGCAATGACTCCAACCAAATGCTTCCTGTAGTTGTTGATCAGTCTCTCACGTCGCTGTGGAGGAATTTTGGCCCACTCTTCCATGCAGAACTGCTTTAACTCAATGACGTGTGGGTTTTCAAGCATGAACTGCTCGTTTCAAGTCCTGCCACAACATCTCAATTGGGATTAGGTCTGGACTTTGACTAGGCCATTCCAAAACATCCAATTTGTTGCTTTTGAGCAATTTTCATGTAGACTTGATTGTGTGTTTTGGATCATTGTCTTGCTGCATGACCCAGCTGCGCTTCAGCTTCAGCTCACAGACGGATGGTCTGACATTCTCCTGTAGAATTCTCTGATACAGAGCAGAATTCATGGTTCCTTCTATTAAGGCAAGTCGTCCAGGTCCTGAGGCAGCAAAGCATCCCCAAACCATCACACCACCACTACCATGCTTGACCTTTGGTATGATGTTCTTACTGTGGAATGCAGAGTTTGGTTGTCCTTCTGGAAGGTTATCCTATCTCCACAGAAGGACACTGGAGCTCTGTCAGCATGACCATCGGGTTCTTGGTCACCTCCCTGACCAAGGCCCTTCTCCCCCCGATTGCTCAGTTTGGCCGGGCAGCCAGCTCTAGGACGAGTCTTGGTGGTTCCAAACTTTAAGAATGATGGAAGCCACTATATTCTTGGGGACCTTCAATGCTGCCAAAAACACAACCTCGACACAATCCTGCCTCGGAGCGCTACGGACAATTCCTTCGACCTCATGGCTTGGTTTTTGCTTTGACATGCAGTGTCAACTGTGGGACCTTGTATAGACAGGTGTGTGCCTTTCCAAATCATGTCCAATCAATTGAATTTACCAAGTTGTAGAAACATCTCAAGGATGATCAGTGGAAACAGGATGCACCTGAGCTAAATTTAGAGTCTCATGGCAAAGGGTCTGAATACTTATGTAAATAAGGTATTTCAGTTTTTTATCTGTAATAAATTATTTTCGCTTTGTCATTATGGGGTATTGTGTGTAGATTGATGGGGAAAATGTTTTATTTAATCTATTTTACAATAAGGCTATAACGTAACAAAATGTGGAAAAAGTCAAGGGGTTTGAATACTTTCCGAATGCACTGTACATAATATATTATCTCAATTCCCTCAACTACCTTGTACCCCTGCACATTGACTCGGTACTGGTACTCCTTGTATATAGCCTCGTTATTGTTTTTATTGTGTTACTATTTCCTTTTTGTCTTACTTTTTAACTCTGCACTGTTGGCAATGGGCTCGTAAGTAAGCATTTCACTGTAAAGTCTACACCTGTTGTATTCGGCGCTTATGACCAATACAGTTTGATTTGATGTCTTTTGCCAAATCATGAATAAACATAACAGAGTCAGTGATAAGGCATCTCCTTGTTTTACACCTTAGGGTGTGGGAAACCAATCTGTACCATATTCATTACCATTTAGGTCATTTAGCGGGAGCTCTTGTCCTTATCAACTTACAGTCAGTGCATTCAACCAAGGTTGATAAAAAAAAAACATCACAGTCAAAGCAAGTAAAAACATTCTGTAACTATTACTGAAAATGTTGTTGTAGCAAAGGATACATTGGTCTTCAAAATAATTGTAATTACAACAATATATCTTATGATATCTCTGACTATCACTGGATGGTGCCAATACAATACTGAGATATTCATGGTAACTTGACGCCAGAGGAATGAAACACAGTTCAATACAGTAAAAGTGACTACTAAACTGTAAGAACATTATTTATACATTATTTTACTGTAATTACAAGGGATTAGAGAAAGCAGGTTGTCTGTAGGCATTTGCATATTAATAAATACTAGGTGTTTTATATCACTTGCACTTCTAGAGGCCTAAACAAAGACTTCTAAACTGGACGATTACAGGGCAAAACAGATCAAATGGATAGGGGTAAATATTCAAACATTAAACCAATTAAGACCCACTACCAGTCTGATCTGTTCCCTATATACATTTAATTGTTATGGAACTACCACCACATATCACATACATTGATACAGGACTCTTAACTAATGGCTGCTAAAAATATAGCCTCTTACAAGACACACCTCAAAATATGTTAATGAGTGAGAAACAACAATACCATGCACCCACTAGTGTTCAAAAGGTTTTTGGCCCTCCAAAACTGCAGTATGGTACTATAATCTTAATTACAGTCACTTACTGGCAACAATTGGCCAGTAAGTTACTGTAGAGTTTCAGGACAAGGTTTGTAGAATTCCTAAAATACAGTATATTACCATATTCTGTGGGGGTACAGCATTCTCACTCATGGGTGCAACAAATATAGCCCCTTACAAGACACGCCTTAAAATATGTTAATGTTTTTCCATTGGTGACTGTAATGTAATGAGTTGAGAGGCCAGGTATATTGGGTCTTGTAAATGTCTGTTTACCTGTCCTGGTATGGAGCTATGTGATCTCCAGTAAATGTCTTTCTGAAGGCTGAATGGAGTTCTAACTGAATGAAGTGTTA
Source organism: Coregonus lavaretus (assembly GCF_964263955.1). Classification (NCBI taxonomy): domain Eukaryota; kingdom Metazoa; phylum Chordata; class Actinopteri; order Salmoniformes; family Salmonidae; genus Coregonus; species Coregonus lavaretus. The sequence continues at coordinate 18,511,475 of NC_139992.1, forward strand.
ACTGACAGGTTCTCTTTCCACTGCAGTTTGTTTTGTTTCCCTTCTTCCTTTCTCACAGTGAGTCTTCTTGTTTTACTGAGGAAAATAGCCATTTATTAACCGGAAAACAGATCTTCAGTCTTCATGAAAATGTGGCCAATGAAGGAAAAGAGAGGCAGATATTTTTCATGATGTGATTATAGTGCCAACATTAGATTAGATGCTAATGTAAGGAAATGAGGTGTATAGAATGGTGATACGGGTGCAGGACAGGACTTCCTTCTGCAAGTAATTATTCTGAAATTGTAAAACTGAGCGACTGTAAAAAATAAAAAGAATAAACGTCATTTGGGATGCACACAAAGAACGACTTCATTATTTTGTTTGGATCAATCTTCTGGGACTGTAGCAGTGCTTTCTGGCAAACATGCCTTGTATTATGGTGATTGAAGAGAGTTCTAGCACTGAGGACCAAAGCCTTGTTAATGAATACTAAAGTGAGGGAGATAGACTTGGGGCCTCAGAGAGAGAGAGAGAGAGAGAGAGAGAGCGAGGGAAAGACAGAGAGGGAGAGAGAGAGAGAGGGAAAGAGAGAGGGCGAGCGAGAGAAAGACTAAAGAGGTAGAGAGAGAGAGAGAGAGAGAGAGAGAGAGAGGGAAAGAGAGGGCGAGCAAGAGAAAGACAGAGGTAGAGAGAGAGAGACAGAGAGAGAGAGAGAGAGGGAGGGAAAGTAAGAAAGACAGAGGTAGAAAGAGAGAGGGGGTAAGAGAGAGAAAGACAGAAGTAGAGAGAGAGAGATGTTGAACATGAGCTCTGTTAACATGCCTGCATGCAATCAGTCTACAGGCTATGCAAACACCTGCGTATCGTTGGAGAGCACACCTGAGCTGACACACTGCAGTCTGCATCAACAACTACAGCCACAACAGCTCAGACTGAGGGGGGTGGGGCTCAGTTAGAATCGAGTTTAATAGTCTCCTCCATGGAGAGATGGAAAGCTTCACATATGGAGTTGAAGAAGTAAAGCAGGGAGTGGATCAGCTCTCCTTTCAGTTTATCTTTCATCCCTTTTGAAGACAGACGTTCCCCCCCGACGTTCTCTCCCTGTCTCTGGCTTCACCACACATATGCGCGCGCACGCACACATTTTCTGTGAGTTGTATTCGTGCCGTTCTTTCCTGTAACTTAATAATAATTAATAATAATAAATAATAATAATAATAATAATAATAATAATAATAATAGTGTGAGTTGTATTTGCGCAGTTCTTTCCTGTACCTTCAGCGGTGCAGAGAGTGCAATATACTTGATGTAGTCATGCATGGAATGGAATTTAATTGAAATGCACCCACCTGGTTTCATCGATATAGACTGCCTCTAGAACAGAGGCTGCATACTCTATATTCTTCCTCAGGTCCACCACGTTCACTTCTCCCTTGTCCAGCTGCTTCACCAGGCATCTCAATCTGCAAAGAGCAAGGTGGATTCACATTTCATCTTCATATATGAGCTGATGAACACTGGATAATACGTACAGTATGGAGAAGAGTATGTCAATACAACTCAATAGTGCCATTACATTATGTGTCAAATAGTCCACTTATTCTATAGGCCTACATCAGATTCTATATCAACTGACAGTCGGCTTTAATACTAGCCTATATGACACTGTCACGCCCTGGCTCTGGGGACTCTTATATGTTGAGCCAGGGTGTGTAGGGTCTATGTTTTGTGTTCTATGTTCTGTTTCTAGTTCATGTGTTTTCTAGGTTGGCCGGGGTGGTTCTCAATCAGAGGCAACGAGAATCAGCTGTTGCTTGTTGTCTCTGATTGGGAACCATTCTTAGGCAGCCTGTTGTGCACTTGTGTTTTGTGGGATCTTGTTCCGTGTTGGTTTGTGTTCATGACCGAGGACTTCACGTTTCGTTTTGTTGTTTTGTATTTTGTATCGTGTTGCTAGTACTCTATTAAAGAAGATGTACGCATATCACGCTGCGCCTTGGTCTACTCATTATGACGATCGTGACAGAAGATCCCACCCATACAGGACCAAGCAGCGTGTCCAGGAGCAAACGCCGGAGGTAACGTTAGTGGATGTCCTCCTCGGTTGGGGGCAGATCACGGAGGAGGAGGCCGTCCGTTACCGGAGGGCGATGAAGGGGGAGACCCAGGCAGGAGAGGAGAAGCGGCGCCAACCGGGCCGTCGTCGGACAGGCGAGAGGCACCCCCAATAATATTTTTTGGGGGGGCACACGGCATGGACGACGGGGCTGCTGGAGGCAGATAAAGGGCGAGTTTGTGGACGAGGAGAGAAGGCCACCAGGTTACGGGGGCCATTGGTCAGTAGAGGGAAGGAGAGTGTAGAGGCACGGCGAGAGGTAGAGGTGTGTTACCAGTCCGGTCCGGCCCGTTCCTGATCCCCACACAAGGCCAGTGGTGTGTGTTCCCAGCCCGGCCCGGCCTGTTCCTGCCCCTCGCACCAAGCCTGTGGTGCGCGTCGCTAGCCCGGCCCGGCCTGTTCCTGCCCCTCGCACCAAGCCTGTGGTGCGCGTCGCCAGCCCGGTCCGGCCTGTTCCTGCCCCCCGCACCAAGACAATGGTGCGCGTCGCCAGCCTGGCCCGGCCTGTTCCTGCCCCTCGCACCAAGCCAATGGTGCGCGTCGCCAGCCCGGCCCGGCCTGTTCCTGCCCCTCGCACCAAGCCAATGGTGCGCGTCGCCAGCCCGGTCCGGCCTGTTCCTGCCCCTCGCACCAAGCCAATGGTGCGCGTCGCCAGCCCGGCCCGGCCCATTCCTGCTCCCCGCACCAAGCCAAAGGTGCGCGTCGCCAGCCCGGCCCGGCCCGTTCCTGCTCCCCGCACCAAGCCAATGGTGCGCGTCGCCAACCCGGCCCGGCCTGTTCCTGCTCCCCGCACCAAGCCTATGGTGCGCGTCGTCAGCCCGGCCTGTTCCTGCTCCCCGCACCAAGCCAGTGGTGCGCTTCGTCAGCCCGGTCCGGCCCATTCCTGCTCCCCGCACCAAGCAAATGGTGCGCGTCGTCAGCCCGGCCCGGCCTGTTCCTGCTCCCCGCACCAAGCCAGTGGTGCGCTTCGTCAGCCCGGTCCGTCCCATTCCTGCTCCCCGCACCAAGCCTGTGGTGCGCGTTGCCAGCCCGGTCCGGCCCGTCCCTGCTCCCCGCACCAAGCCTGTGGTGCGCGTCGTCAGTCCGGCACAGCCCGTGCCTGTTTCACCGGTCAGCTGCTCCACACCGGAGCCTAAGCAATCCGCTCCACCGATGTCCAGTCCAGCTCCAGTCAGCGGGGCCAGACCAGACCAGGGGCGCTACGGGGGGGTTGTTAGAGGGTGGTGGTCACGCCCGGAGCCGGATCCGCCTCCGAGGCGGAATGCCCACCCGGCCCCTCCCCTGTTGGGTACTGTCACGCCCTGGCTCTGGGGACTCTTATATGTTGAGCCAGGGTGTGTAGGGTCTATGTTTTGTGTTCTATGTTCTGTTTCTAGTTCATGTGTTTTCTAAGTTGGCCGGGGTGGTTCTCAATCAGAGGCAACGAGAATCAGCTGTTGCTTGTTGTCTCTGATTGGGAACCATTCTTAGGCAGCCTGTTGTGCACTTGTGTTTTGTGGGATCTTGTTCCGTGTTGGTTTGTGTTCATGACCGAGGACTTCACGTTTCGTTTTGTTGTTTTGTATTTTGTATCGTGTTGCTAGTACTCTATTAAAGAAGATGTACGCATATCACGCTGCGCCTTGGTCTACTCATTATGACGATCGTGACAGACACTGGGTTAGGTAAAAGACCAATGGTGTGAATTTGAGACAGTATAAATATTACAGTCATTTATCTGTTATATTGTGCAGACAGCAGCAGTAGTAAAACAGGTCAGCCATGACAGACATTTGATAATAATGAATACTCTACCACATAATCCAATCAAATCATTCTATTTTAGATGGTTCAGCACAGAATCACATTGTCTAACTTTACAATGCAAGGCCAACAACTAAATCTTTCAGTATGTACACTGACATTTTAGAGAAAACACACAAAGCCAATGTCCTTGAAACTGCCATTAACGTTCTGCAAGGGAAGCAGTTCTCATAATCCTGCAGTATTTCAAGGACTAAACTAATATCTGTTTTTTTATTCATGAACTGCAAAGGCACAGAAGGCAGAGAGGGAAAGTGTATTTACTGTAAGTAGGAAGAACAGTCAGGATCACTCATCCAGCCACAGCAGAAAATATCTGGGCTGGTGTGTGTGTGTCTGCCTGTGTGTGTGTCTCTCCCAGTGTGTGTGTGTGAAACCATCCAAAGAACTAGCACCATTGAACTCCGCCGACCGTCTGATCAACAAAGCCCAGAAAGAGAGTGGCGTCTGTGAAGCCTTTGGTTCTGCTCGCATACATCTTTAAATATTTACCACGGGACTAGTGCCTCATTAAAAACAACAGGGGATTGACACAGAGCCATGCCTCATTGGGCACACACAGTCTCCAAAACTCAGACCCACAACTAACCAACAAACCAACCCTCAGCAAAATGACTTAGGGTATGTCCCAAATGGCACCCTACTTCCCATATAGTGCACTGTATAGGGAATAGGCTGCCATTTGGGACACAACCTAACATCCCATAAGAGGAGCATCACCATACCCTATCTGTTTTCAATCTGAGATCAAATCAACTCCTTCCAGTCTGTTTTAAGGACACTGTTATTATGTGAATAATAGTGGAGGATTCAGAACCAATAGACATGTGGTTTATAATAACACATCATCCTAAAACACAAGCTGTTAAAAGTATTGAGCAACAGGATCAACTGACTGAAAGCCAGAATACTGTACAGAAAACACACACACACAAAATAGTACAGAAAACAACCCATGTTTCTGCCTACAACGTGGGCAGGGGAACACCATCTCTGGTACAAAGTGAGCAGAATGTACCCTACATGTAGTGGAGAGACTGTGATAAGCCTTGGACTTCATCCTGCCTTTACTGCCGGCTTATTTTCCTTTTCTAGTCCTTCTTCTTCCTTCCTTCTTTTTAGTCCTTCCTTCTTCTTATGTCTTCAAAGGGGGAACTGTAGGATACCACTCTGCCAATGTAGATGAGTGAGCCAAGTGCCAAGCCTACACTGTTCTATTATGTTGAGATTTAATTGAAGCTCTGACTGACTACCATTGTCAAACTGCCAGCCCCAGCACTGGCTTGTACTGTAGTCTAAAACAAGACAAACACCTACGAGAGGCTCAGCCTACATTGATGTGTTGGAGATCGTAAATAATAGTGACACCTGTTGCACCTAATAATGGTCTGTAATATCAAAATATTTCAATACATGACTCTAGTGAGGATGCCTAAAGTAAACATTTGCCTTGCATAATCAAGCTGCAGAGAGCTATCTCTTCCACATTGTCAACTGCCTGTGTTATTACATCTACACTCTTAGAAAAAAAGGTGCTAAGTAGAACCATCTAGGGTTCATCGGTTTGTCCGATAGGGGAACCCTTTTTGTTGATAGATAGAACCCTTTGCAGAGGGTTCTACCTATAACCCTCTATGTAGGGTTCTTCATAGAACCCCCTGTATATGGTTCTACCTAGAACCATCTACAAAGGGTTCTGTTTAGAACCCTCTATGAAAGATTCTACCCAGGACTCTTATCTTTGGAGAGTTCTTCCTAGAACCCTCTATGAACAGTTCCACCAGCCTTATTATCCTTTAAAATGTATTTCTTTATGACAATACATTACATACAGTATATCATAAGGCCTTACTTTGAGGGCCTAGTTATAGTTGAAGTTGGAAGTTTACATACACTTAGGTTGGAGACATTAAAACTTGTTTTTCAACCACTCCACAAATTTCTTGTTAACAAACTATAGTTTTGGCAAGTCGGTTAGGACATCTACTTTGTGCATGACACAAGTAATTTTTCCAACAATTGTTTACAGACAGATTATTTCACTTATAATTCACTGTATCACAATTCCAGTGGGTCAGAAGTTTATATACACTAAGTTTATATACACTGTGCCTTTAAACAGCTTGGAAAATTCCAGAAAATTATGTCATGCTTTAGAAGCTTCTGATAGGCTAATTGACATCATTTGAGTCAATTGCAGGTGTACCTGTGAATCTATTTCAAGGCCTACCTTCAAACTCAGTGCCTCTTTGCTTGACATCATGGGAAAATCAAAAGAAATCAGCCAAGACCTCAGAAAAATAATTGTACATTTTAGCAGACGCTCTTATCCAGAGCGACTTACATGAGCAATTAGGGTTAAGTGCCTTGCTTAAGGGCACATCGACAGATTTTTCACCTAGTCGGCTCGGGGATTGGAACCAGCGACCTTTCGGTTACTGGCACTACACTCTTACCCACTAAGCTACCTGCCGCCATATAGACCTCCACAAGTCTGGTTCATCCTTGGGAGCAATTTTCAAATGCCTGAAGGTACCACGTTCATCTGTACAAACACCATGGGACCACACAGCCGTATTACAGCTCAGGAAAGAGACGCGTTCTGTCTCCTAGAGATGAACGTACTTTGGTGCGAAAAGTGCAAATCAATTCCAGAACAACAGCAAAGGACCTTGTGAAGATGCTGGAGGAAACAGGTACAAAAGTATCTATATCCACAGTAAAACGAGTCCTATATCGACATAACCTGAAAGGCCGCTCAGCAAGGAAGAAGCCACTGCTCCAAAACCACCATAAAAAAGACAGATTACGGTTTGCAGCTGCACATAGGGACAAAGATCGTACTTTTTGGAGAAATGTCCTATGGTTTGATGAAAGAAAAATATAACTGTTTGGCCATAATGACCATCGTTATGTTTGGAGGAAAAAGGGGATGCTTTCAAGCCGAAGAACACCATCCCAACCGTGAAGCACGGGGGTGGCAGCATCATCCTGTGGGGGTGCTTTGCTGCAGGAGGGACTGGTGCACTTCACAAAATAGATGGCATCATGAGGAAGGAAAATTATGTGAATATATTGAAGCAACATCTCAAGACATCAGTCAGGAAGTTAAAGCTTGGTCGCAAATGGGTCTTCCAAATGGACAATGACCCCAAGCATACTTCCAAAGTTGTGCCAAAATGTCTTAAGGACAACAAAGTCAAGGTATTGGAGTGGCCATCACAAAGCCCTGACCTCAATCCTATAGAAAATAAAATACACCAGCTCTGTCAGGAGGAATGGGCCAAAATTCACCCAACTTATTGTGGGAAGCTTGTGGAAGGCTACCCGAAGAGTTTGACCCAAGTTAAACAATTGAAAGGCAATGCTACCAAATACTAATTGAGTGTATGTAAACTTCTGACCCACTGGGAATGTGATGAAATAATTTTTTTTTATTTTTTTTATTCTTAAAATAAAGTGGTGATCCTAACTGACCTAAGACAGGAAAAAAAACACACAAAAAAACTGTGTTTAAATGTATTTGGCTAAGGTGTATGTAAACTTCTGACTTCAACTGTATATCCTAACACAGTGGTGTTGGGAAACTCCTGGTGTACAGGCCACGTCAGGCCTGCAAGTCACATTATACTAGCTTGCAATGAGTTACGATATCCAACAAGTGGAATTTTTTAATCACCCGCAACCTGCATTCAGAATGACTGCCAGGGTAGGGAAAAATGAATACTGAGACTACCTCAATCATCTAAACTGGAACAACCATCTCAGTAACGGGTGCAATAAGTCCAACTACTAAATTATTGGATTAGTTTAGAAAATGTTATGCTATTTATCTTTGTGTAGCATAACATTTATTAACCAATCAATGCAAAAACACAGATATTAAAACAAACAATTCTGAAAATGACCCTGCAATAGCGCATGCTGGGAAATATGATATATGGTTCTACGTAGAACCCTTCTTGCCTTCCAAAGAATCATCAAAGAAACCTTTCTTCCGAAAACGGTTCTTAAGATGTTAAAGGTTCTAGGTAGAACCCTTTGCCTTAGAAAAAACCTGTCTTCCAAAAAGGGTTCTTCAGATCAAAACGGTTCTTGGTAGAACCAAATCCCTCCGCAAATAACCCTTTTGGAACCCTTTTTTTCTAAGAGTGTACTGTGATATTTAGACTGATATAGTGTATCTGGTACACTTAGGATGAAAGTGAGATGCAGCCAGGGTGAGAGTTGGCAACAGCCCCTAAAAACTACCGCCTCCCCAGCTCACTTATCACACAGACACTCAGCAGCAGCAGGCTCCCACAGACCTTTTTGTATTCAAAAAGTGTCTCAGAGTAGGAGTGCTGATCTAGGGCAGGTCCCCCCTGTCCATGTAATCTTACTTATTATGATTTAAAGGCCAAACTGCTCCTATTTCAGCACACCTACTTGGAAACTCTTTGTGAATAGGTCACAAACACCACGTTTAGGCCACAGTTTGAAACCACAGAAATAGTTAATGGGTAATGGGTTGGGGAGTAACAACAGGGCTGTTCCCACCCACAGTGTTTCAATCCGTAGCTTTATCAATCATATGACCTTTTCCTCTGTCACGCTCCATGGCACTGGCCTGATGGCTTCCATCTCACACACACTGGACCAGACCAATCACACAGCAGACACAGTACCAGTCAAATGTTTGGACACACCTACTCATTCAAGGGATTTTCTTTATTTTTAAATTTTTCTACATTGTATAATAATAGTGAAGACATCAAAACTATGAAATTGCCTTGATGACAGCTTTGTACACTCTTGGCATTCTCTCAACCAGCTTCACCTGGAATGCTTTTCCAACAGTCTTGAAGGAGTTCCCACATATGCTGAGCACTTGTTGGCTGCTTTTCCTTCACTCTGCCGTCCGACTCATCCCAAACCATCTCAATTGGGTTGAGGTCGGGGGATTGTGGAGGCCAGGTCATCTGATGCAGCACTGCATCACTCTCCTTCTTGGTAAAATAGCCTGGAGGTGTGTTGGGTCATTGTCCTGTTGAAAAACAAATGATAGTCCCACTAAGCCCAAACCAGATGGGATGGCGTATCGCTGCAGAATGCTGTGGTAGCCATGCTGGTTACGTGTGCCTTGAATTCTAAATAAATCACAGACAGTGTCACCAGCAAAGCACCCCCACACCATAACACCTCCTCCTCCATGCTTCATGGTGGGAACTACACATGCGGAGATCATCCGGTCACCCACACTGCGTCTCACAAAGACACAGCGGTTTTAACCAAAAATCTCCAATTTGGACTCCAGACCAAAGGACAAATTTCCACCGGTCTAATGTCCATTGCTCGTGTTTCTTGGCCCAAGCAGGTCTCTTCTTCTTATTGGTGTCCTTTAGTAGTGGTCTCTTTGCAGCAATTCGACCATGAAGGCCTGATTCACACAGTCCCCTCTGAACAGTTGATGTTGAGATGCATACTCCTCTGTAGCTCAGCTGGTAGAGCATGGCGCTTGTAACGCCAGGGTAGTGGGTTCGATCCCCGGGACCACCCATATGTAAAAATGTATGCACACATGACTGTAAGTCGCTTTGGATAAAAGCGTCTGCTAAATGGCATATTATATTATTATTATTATAGATGTGTCTGCTACTTGAACTCTGTGAAGCATTTATTTGGGCTGCAATTTCTGAGGCTGGTAATTCTAATGAACTTATCCTCTGCAGCAGAGGTAACTCTGGGTCTTCCATTCCTGTGGCGGTCCTCATGAGAGCCCGTTTCATCATAGCGTTTGATGGTTTCTGCGACTGCACTTGAAGAAACTTTCAAAGTTCTTGAAATGTTCAGTATTGACTGACCTTCATGTCTTAAAGTAATTTTTTTTCATGTTTTTTCTCTTTGCTTATTTGAGCTGTTCTTGCCATAATATGAACTTGGTCTTTTACCAAATAGGGCTATCTTCTGTATACCCCCCCTACTTTTTCACAACACAACTGATTGGCTCAAACGCATTAAGAAGGAAAGAAATTCCACAAATTAACTTTTAACAAGGCACACCTGTTAATTGAAATGCATTCCTGGTTGAGAGAATGCCAAGCGTGTGCAAAGCTGTCATCAAGGCAAAGGGTGGCTGTTTGAAGAATATCAAATACAAAATATATTGTCATTTGTTTAACACTTTTTTGGTTACTACATGATTCCATATGTGTTATTTCATAGTTTTGATGTCTTCACTATTATTCTACAATGTAAAAAATCGTAAAAATAAAGAAAAACCCTTGAATGAGTAGGTGTGTCCAAACTTTTGACTGGTACTGTACATATACATAGAGGCCCTGATTGGTGGATCTATCTGGGTCACAATAACACAACCTTGCCTTTGGAAGTAGTAAACTAAAATTATTCTCGCTTTCATGAGACTTCAGCATGTTTCGGTAGCCTATATGTTGGCATATTGACATAAGATTCGGACGAAAGTGGCAGTATATCAATAGCTGAAACACCACATAAGTAGCAGCAGTATTGAGATTAAGGGACTAAAGACAGGTCAAATGCATGTTACAGCAAGTTCAGTTGTATAAGTCATATCTTTCTCAACAACTGGGTTGCTTATCTGAGTTCACATGAGCTCTGGCAATCTTTGTTTGACATTTGGAAGGGAGAGCTTAGGACATTTGGAAGTCTCTCAGATGACGCAGTACAGTCTGATTTTTTTAAACACTCAGATAGGGTCCATCCCAAATGACACCATATTCCCTACATAATGCACTACATTTGACCACAGCCCTATGGGCCCTGGTCAAATCTCCACTCAAGTCGATCCTGGTAGTTTTGAGTCTTTCACCCAGGTGTCCTGCAACCTGGAGCATTGAGGCTTGAGGTAGTGTGTCCCTGAGGAGGGCGTCCCAGAACAGGGATCTCCACTCTGGGGCTAGGTCTGACATGTCCATTCGGATGCAGCTAAAATCAGACATCCCCTCCCCCCTTTGGGTTGTGAAGGCAGTATAGTTTCACATAATACCTATTTTAACTGACCCTGGCTCATTTGAACTTGGTCCATTTTCATTCTTTAAAAACCCCACACAGGTCCCCTGCCTTCACAACCCAAAGGGGGGAGGGGATGTCTGATTTTAGCCCCAGAGTGGAGATCCTTGTTATGGGACGTCCCTCCTCAGGGACACACTACCTCTAGCCTTAATGCTCCAGGTGGCAGGACACATGGGTGAAAGACTCAAAACTACCAGGATCGACTTGAGTGGAGATATCTGCTTTTGGACTCCCTCCTTAGGGACACATTACCTCCAGCCTCATTCAAAACAACCGGGACTGGCCAGCCTTTACATAGTATAGAATCTACACTCTACAGAGAGTTCTGCCTATCAGATGACACCCCTTATTTATACAGTCATTGGATGACAACATCAGGCCTTTTGATAGAGAATGTGGCTCCATTTCCTCCAGTGAAAACGAATGAAGTGATGGTAACAGGAGCAGTTCAACGGGGGGAGGGGTGGTGCTGGTGCTGGGAGTGGTGGTGACATTGAAAAGGGGTTTACGAGAGAGCATTTTCCCATGAGTTAGCTGTGCCCTTCTACTTGGAGGGGGCTACTGCCGTCCCTAGAGCCCCAGAGGACATGGTGACAGTGCTGGGGCCCCAGAGGGCACGGTGACAGGGCTGGGGCCCCAGAGGGCACGGTGACAGGGCTGGGGCTGGGGCTGGAGCACCCTGCTCTGCTCTGCTGCCTGCTCTGCCAACCTCTCAGACAGTCTGATCCAACATTCCTCACCCCTAAAGATGGCACTCAGAGGGCTACTTTGCGACCCGATAATGGCCCATTTCCAAGAAACAGCGGAGGATGATTACCTCTCTGGAAATAAAAGATTCCCTTTCAAGTATGAAAAAAGAAAAAGGGGCCAGGCTATTGGCAGCATGTTATCTGACTGTGAACTAGACTGGTTTTGTTCATCATTTACAGTGCCTTGCAAAAGTATTCATCCCCCTTCGCGTTTTTCCTATTTTGTTGCATTACAACCTTTAATTTAAATTGGTTTTTATTTGGATTTCATGTAATGCCAATACACCAAATAGTCCAAATTGGTGTGAAGTGAAATGAAAAAATTAACTTGTTTAAAAAATTTCTAAAAAATAAATATCGGAAAAGTGGTGCGTGCATATTTATTCACCCCCTTTGCTATGAAGCCCCTAAATAAGATCTGGTGCAACCAATTACCTTCAGAAGTCACATAATTAGTTAAATATAGTCCACCTGTGTGCAGTCTAAGTGTCACATGATCTGTCACATGATCTCAGTATATATACACATCTGTTCTGAAAGGCCCCAGAGTCTGCAACACCACTAAGCAAGGGGCACCACCAAGCAAGCGGCACCATGAAGACCAAGGAGCTCTCCAAACAGGTCAGGGACAAAGTTGTGGAGAAGTACAGATCACGGTTGGGTTATAAAAAAATATCAGAAACTTTGAACATCACATGGCACGCCATTAAATCCATTATTAAAAAATGGAAAGAATATGGCACCGCAACAAACCTGCCAAGAGAGGGCCGCCCACCAAAACCCACGTAGCAGGCAAGGAGGGCATTAATCAGAGGCAACAAACCCTGAAGGAGCTGCAAAGCTCCACAGCGGAGATTAGAGTATCTGTCCATAGGACCACTTTAAGCCATACACTCCACAGAGCTGGGCTTTACGGAAGAGTGGCAAGAAAAAAGCCATTGTTTAAAAAAAGAAATAAGCAAACACGTTTGGTGTTCGCCAAAAGACGTGTGAGACTCCCCAAACATATGGAAGAAGGTACTCTGCTCAGATGAGACAAAAATTTAGCTTTTTGGCCATCAAGGAAAACGCTATGTCTGGCGCAAACCCAACACCTCTCATCACCCCAAGAACACCATCCCCACAGTGAACCATGGTGGTGGCAGCATCATGCTGTGGGGATGTTTTTCATCGGCAGGGACTGGGAAACTGGTCAGAATTGAAGGAATGATGGATGGCACTAAATACAGGGAAATTCTTGAGGGAAACCTGTTTCAGTCTTCCAGAGATTTGAGACTGGGACGGAGGTTCACCTTCCAGCAGGACAATGACCCTAAGCATACTGCTTAAGCAACACTCGATTGGTTTAAGGGGAAACATTTAAATGTCTTGGAATGGCCTAGTCAAAGCCCAGACCTCAATCAATTGAGAATCTGTGGTATGACTTAAAGATTGCTGTACACCAGCGGAACCCAACCAACTTGAAGGAGCTGGAGCAGTTTTGCCTTGAAGAATGGGCAAAAACCCCAGTGGCTAGATGTGCCAAGCTTATAGAGACATACCCCAAGAGACTTGCAGCTGTAATTTCTGCAAAAGGTGGCTCTACAAAGTATTGACTTTGGGGGGGTGAATAGTTATGCATGCTCAAGTTCTGTTTTTTTGTCTTATTTCTTGTTTGTTTAACAAACAAAACTATTTTGCATCTTCAAAGTGGTAGGCATGTTGTGTAAATCAAATGATACAAACCCCCCAGAAATCCATTTAAATTCCAGATTGTAAGGCAACAAAATAGGAAAAATGCCAAGGGGGGTGAATACTTTCGCAAGCCACTGTATCTAGACAAATAAACAGGTCTGTACCCTGGTGGTGCATCAGGCATACAGAGGCCAAACAAGAATGCTTTTCATGTTGCCAAGAAATCCTGCTTGTGTCCCAAATGGCACCCTATTCCCTATTTAGTGCACTACTTTTGACCAGGGCCCACTGTGTTTGGGTTGTTGTCTTTAATGGCTCCTCAATAAACTACTTCCCATGCTTTCAGATTGTAATCAACATGGTCTCACAGATCATTAGAAAGCAAATTACGGACTCCTCTTTGAATCTGTGTATTTCTCCAAAGCTCAGCTGTCCCGAGTCTGCACAAAACTGCCAGGAACTAGGATCAATGGAGACACTCAAGTTTTTTAATCCTATATCTCTTGACACATTCATGAAAATAGTCATGTCCTCTAAACCTTCAAGCTGCATACTGGACCCTATTCCAACTAAACTACTGAAAGAGCTACTTCCTGTGCTTGGCCCTCCTATATTGAACATAATAAATGGCTCCCTATCCACTGGATGTGTACCAAACTCACTAAAAGTGGCAGAAATAAAGCCTCTCTTGAAAAAGCCAAACCTTGACCCAGAAAATGTAAAAAAAACTATTGGCCTATATCGAATCTCCCATTCCTCTCAATTTTTTTTCAAAAAGCTGTTGTGCAGCAATGCACTGCCTTCCTGAAGACAAATAATGTATACGAAAAGCTTCCGTCTGGTTTTAGACCCCATCATAGCACTGAGACTGCACTCGTGAAGGTGGTAAATTATATTTTAATGGCGTCAGACCAAGGCTCTGCATCTGTCCTCGTGCTCCTAGACCTTAGTGCTGCTTTGACACCATCGATCACCACATTCTTTTGGAGAGATTGGAAACCTTAAATTGGTCTACACGGACAAGTTCTTGCCTGGTTTAGATCTTATCGGTCGGAAAGATATCAGTTCGTCTCTGTAGATGGTTTGTCCTCTGACAAATCAATTGTTAGTTTCGGTGTTCCTCAAGGTTCCGTTTTAGGACCACTATTGTTTTCACTATATATTTTACCTCTTGGTGATGTCATTCGGAAACGCAATGTTAACTTTCATTGCTATGTGGACGACACACAGCTGTACATTTCGATGAAACATGGTGAAGCCCCAAAATTGCCTACACTGGAAGCCTGTGTTTCAGACATAAGGAAGTGGATGGCGGAACATTTTTCTCTTTTAAACTCTGACAAAACAGAGATGCTAGTTCTAGGTCCCAAGAAACAAAGAGATCTTCTGTTTGATCTGACAATTAATCTTGATGGTTGTACAGTCGTCTAAAATAAAAACTGTGAAGGAGCTCTCTTTTGACGAACATATCAAGAATATTTCAAGGACAGCTTTTTTCCATCTTCGTAACATTGCAAAAATCTGAAACTTTTTGTCCAAAAATGATGCAGAAAAGCTAATCCATGCTTTTGTCACTTCTATATTAGAATACTGCAATGCTCTACTCTCCGGCTACCCGGATAAAGCACTAAATAAACTTCAGTTAGTGCTAAACACGGCTGCTAGAATCTTGACTAGAACCAAAAGATCTGATCATATTACTGATAAGGCTAGGGCTGATTTCAAGGTTTTACTGCTAACTTACAAAGCATTACATGGACTTGCTCCTACTTATCTCTCCGATTTGGTCCTGCCGTACATACCTACACGTACGCTACGGTCACAAGACGCAGGCCTCCTTATTGTTCCTAGAATAACTAAGCGAACAGTTGGAGGCAAGGCTTTCTCCTATAGAGCTCAATTGTTATGGAATGGTCTGCCTATCCATGTGAGAGACGCAGACTCGGTCTCGACCTTTAAGTCTTTACTGAAGACTCATCTCTTCAGTATGTCTTATGATTGAGTATAGTCTGGCCCAGGGGTGCGAAGTTTAACGGAAAGGCACTTGAGCGACAAATCGCCCTTGCTGTCTCTGCCTGGCCGGTTCCCGTCTCTCCATTGGGATTCTCTGCCTCTGACCCTATTAAGGGGGCTGAGTCACTGGCTTACTGGTGCTTTCCATGCCGTCCCTAGGAGGGGTGCGTCACTTGAGTGGGTTGAGTCACTGACGTGATCTTCCTGTCCGGTTTGTCGCCCCCTCGGGCTCGTGCAGTGGAGGAGCTCTTCGTGGGCTGTACTCATCCTTGTCTCAGGGTAGTAGGTTGGTGGTCTGTTGATATCCCTCTGGTGGTGTGGGGGCTGTGCTTTGGCAAAGTGGGTGGGGTTATATCCTGCCTGGTTGGCCCTGTCCGGGGGTATCGTCGGACGGGGCCACAGTGTCTTACGACCCCCCCTGTCTCAGCCTCCAGTATCTATGCTGCAATAGTCTATGTGCCGGGGGGCTAGGGTCAGTCTGGTATATCTGGTGTTATTCTCCTGTCTTATCTGGTGTCCTGTGTGAATTTAAGTATGCTCCCTCTAATTCTCTCTCTCTCTCTCCCTCTCTCCCTCCCCTCCCGGAGGACCTGAGCCCTAGGACCATGCCTCAGGACTACCTGGCCTGATGACTCCTTGCTGTCCCCAGTCCACCTGGTCTTGCTGCTGCTCCAGTTTCAACTGTTCTGCCTGCAGCTATGGAACCCTGACCTGTTCACTGGACGTGCTACCTTGTCCCAGACCTGCTGTTTTCAACTCTCTCTCTCTACCGCACCTGCTATTTCAACCTCTAAATGCCTGGCTATGAAAAGCCAAGTGACATTTACTCCTGATGTACTGACCTATTGCAACCTCTACAACCAGTGTGATTATTATTTGACCCTGCTGGTCATCTATGAACATCTTGGAGAAAAATCTGGCCTTAATGGCCATGTACTGTTATAATCTCCACCCGGCACAGCCAGAAGGGGACTGGCCACCCCTCAGAGCCTGGTTCCTCTCTAGGTTTCTTCCTAGGTTTCTGCCTTTCTAGGGAGTTTTTCCTAGCCACCGTGCTTCTACATCTGCATTGCTTTCTGTTTGGGGTTTTAGGCTGGGTTTCTGTATAGCACTTTGTGACATCTGCTGATGTAAAAAGGGCTTTATAAATACATTTGATTGATTGATTGATTGATTGATTGATGGCAATAACAATTACATCCCTTTCTGATACTGGCCATTACCAAGACAGAAAATGACTCAATGTGTCATTTAATGTGTTGATCCATTAAAAAAACAGAATAAAAACCAAATACATTCAACTTTGGAATGTTTTTGCTGATTGTGAAATATTGACTTTTTCTCTCTGTGAAAACAACTTTGTAAGGGAAACAAGCTTGTGAGTTTTACAACCGGCTTACCATTCAAGGTTCTCTCATTCTGAGACGTGAATAATTCCAGTACTCGTGGCGTTCCAGTTCAGATTCTCAAGCTCTTAAAAACCGGCCATTCACTGGCCTATAAACACACTTGGTGAGAACGGGCCCTCGCTGTGTTATGTTAGCACTGGTCTGAGCCTGGCCTGCTCTCTGCTTTCTACAGATCTGCAGGCCTCCACTGACACTGGGTCTGTTCAAGGCAGACATCACTGTAGTGTAGTGGGAGCCTGGCAGTTCTAACTAAACAAACAGGTCTTTTTCTCTGGCTCGCCAGACTTCATAACTTCACTGTAGATCATATCACCCATATAATGAGTTGCTGGTTGATTCTCGATTGTAAACTGGCATCTTGGGTTCCCACTTAAAGTCCTCTAGCGTGGTCCCTAAATGGGTCTCTTAGGTCTTTTTGTAATCCTTGTTTGGAAGAACAGACACACACACACACGCATAATCCTTCACTCTGAACAGTATCTCTGTTGGACATCTCACCCTACTAGTCTGCAGAGATTTCAGCTTCTCACAGGGCCAACAAAGGTTCCGTAGTTCCACCATCCCTGGTTCCACCTTCTCTGGTGGATGGTGATGTATTAGTTCAGTTGTCCTGGGAATGGTGTGACAAGTTAGTCCAAAATGCTAGATTCAACTGAGGGGAAAACAGGCACAGCTCTCACTCTTGAAGTGAGCATGGTGTGATAAACAAGAGAAATGAAGCTACAGCAGTGCTGAGAGGAGGTTAATTACATGAGTCTCCTCGGTGCTGCATGATAAATCATAGAGTGATGTGCTGTAAGCACATCTTCTCTATGAAGAGACAGGGTGGTGGGAGGGAAATCAGTCCATTTATATTTAACAGTTAGACCTCGATTGCACATTGATGAAGCGTCATGATATTGCAAGGACAGACTCTATGCCAGGTGTAACGCATTGGGTTAGAATGATGCCATCTGTCGGAAGACAATGCACTACATTGTCCCTCAAGGATTCTTTGGGAATGGGGATGGTTCTATGTGGAACAATACTGACTCAAATAACCCTTTGAGCCCTTCAATGGTTCTTTGCAGTTCACAAAAGGGTTTTTAGTGATAATTAAAATGTAGGTGCGGAGGCTCATTAGAATATTTGGGGGCTTGGTTTGCACACAGCTCTTTATGTGCAACTGTAAATGTCATTCCAGTTAATCTAATCAGTTGTGTTATGCTATTACATGTTATATATATATATGACTATGGTCAGTGATGGTGTCTTGTGAAAGACTCGAGTAAGGCCTTGTGTCAATTGAGAACTGTTGACTAAATCAGTGGTTCTCAATTCTCTTCTCAGGGACCCCCAGGTGTTCCAGAGGTAGCTCGCCTGATTCAACTCGTCAATTAACACAATAATAACACCTATGAAATTAACAATATAATATAGCTAATGGAGTGAATGATATTTATAATAAGGGCTACATGGAGAAAATCAGATCTCTGAAATTAAAATGGATTGCCTTCGCTTGAAAAAAAAACGAGTGACCAGAAGGTTGTGGGTTAGTGGACAAGAGGACGGGTGGAAAGAGCTCATTTATAATGAAAGCATTGCATGAATCTATCATCTTATTTGCAGGTCCAAGAAAAAAAATACATTTTTTTAAAATGTCATGCAATTCTACGTAATTTTACATAATAGCGGAATGTTTTTTAAATATGTACTATGTGTTCATCTTATTGAGAGATAGACCTGTGTTCATCTTATTGAGAGATAGACCTATGTGTTCATCTTATTGAGAGATAGACCTATGTGTTCATCTTATTGAGAAATAGACCTGTGTTCATCTTATTGAGAGATATACCTACAGTGGGGAGAACAAGTATTTGATACACTGCCGATTTTGCAGGTTTTCCTACTTACAAAGCATGTAGAGGTCTGTAATTTTGACCATAAATACACTTCAACTGTGAGAGGCGGAATCTAAAACAAAAATCCAGAAAATCACATTGTGTGATTTTTAAATAATTAATTTGTATTTTATTGCATGACATAAGTATTTGATACATCAGAAAAGCAGAACTTAATATTTGGTACAGAAACCTTTGTTTGCAATTACAGAGATCATACGATTCCTGTAGGTCTTGAGCAGGTTTGCACAAACTGCAGCAGGGATTTTGGCCCACTCCTCCATACAGACCTTCTCCAGATCCTTCAGGTTTCGGGGCTGTCGCTGGGCAATACGGACTTTCAGCTCCCTCCAAAGATTTTCTATTGGGTTCAGGTCTGGAGACTGGCTAGGCCACTCCAGGACCTTGAGATGCTTCTTACGGAGCCACTCTTTAGTTGCCCTGGCTGTGTGTTTCGGGTCGTTGTCATGCTGGAAGACCCAGCCACGACCCATCTTCAATGCTCTTACTGAGGGAAGGAGGTTGATGGCTAAGATCTCGCAATACATGGCCCCATCCATCCTCCCCTCAATACGCTGCAGTCGTCCTGTCCCCTTTGCAGAAAAGCATCCCCAAAGAATGATGTTTCCACCTCCATGCTTCACGGTTGGGATGGTGTTCTTGGGGTTGTACTCATCCTTCTTCCTCCAAACACGGCGAGTGGAGTTTAGACCAAAAAGCTCTATTTTTGTCTCATCAGACCACATGACCTTCTCCCATTCCTCCTCTGGATCATCCAGATGGTCATTGGCAAACTTCAGACGGGCCTGGACATGCGCTGGCTTGAGCAGGGGGACCTTGTGTGCGCTGCAGGATTATAATCCATGACGGCATAGTGTGTTACTAATGGTTTTCTTTGAGACTGTGGTCCCAGCTCTCTTCAGGTCATTGACCAGGTCCTGCCGTGTAGTTCTGGGCTGATCCCTCACCTTCCTCATGATCATTGATGCCCCACGAGGTGAGATCTTGCATGGAGCCCCAGACCGAGGGTAATTGACCGTCAACTTGAACTTCTTCCATTTTCTAATAATTGCGCCAACAGTTGTTGCCTTCTCACCTTGCCTATTGTCCTGTAGCCCATCCCAGCCTTGTGCAGGTCTACAATTTTATCCCTGATGTCCTTACACAGCTCTCTGGTCTTGGCCATTGTGGAGAGGTTGGAGTCTGTTTGATTGAGTGTGTGGACAGGTGTCTTTTATACAGGTAACGAGTTCAAACAGGTGCAGTTAATACAGGTAATGAGTGGAGAACATGAGGGCTTCTTAAAGAAAAACTAACAGGTCTGTGAGAGCCGGAATTCGTACTGGTTGGTAGGTGATCAAATACTTACAGTGAGGGAAAAAAGTATTTGATCCCCTGCTGACTTTGTACGTTTGCCCACTGACAAAGAAATGATCAGTCTATAATTTTAATGGTAGGTTTATTTGAACAGTGAGAGACAGAATAACAACAAAAAAATCCAGAAAAACGCATGTCAAAAATGTTATAAATTGATTTGCATTTTAATGAGGGAAATAAGTATTTGACCCCTCTGCAAAACATGACTTAGTACTTGGTGGCAAAACCCTTCTTGGCAATCACAGAGGTCAGACGTTTCTTGTAGTTAGCCACCAGGTTTGCACACATCTCAGGAGGAATTTTGTCCCACTCCTCTTTGCAGATATTCTCCAAGTCATTAAGGTTTCGAGGCTGACGTTTGGCAACTCGAACCTTCAGCTCCCTCCACAGATTTTCTATGGGATTAAGGTCTGGAGACTGGCTAGGCCACTCCAGGACCTTAATGTGCTTCTTCTTGAGCCACTCCTTTGTTGCCTTGGCCATGTGTTTTGGGTCATTGTCATGCTGGAATACCCATCCACGACCCATTTTCAATGCCCTGGCTGAGGGAAGGAGGTTCTCACCCAACATTTGACAGTACATGGCCCCGTCCATCGTCCCTTTGATGCGGTGAAGTTGTCCTGTCCCCTTAGCAGAAAAACACCCCCAAAGCATAATGTTTCCACCTCCATGTTTGACGGTGGGGATGGTGTTCTTGGGGTCATAGGCAGCATTCCTCCTCCTCCAAACACGGCGAGTTGAGTTGATGCCAAAGAGCTCGATTTTGGTCTCATCTGACCACAACACTTTCACCCAGTTCTCCTCTGAATCATTCAGATGTTCATTTGCAAACTTCAGACTGCCCTGTATATGTGCTTTCTTGAGCAGGGGGACCTTGCAGGCGCTGCAGGATTTCAGTCCTTCACGGCGTAGTGTGTTACCAATTGTTTTCTTGGTGACTATGGTCCCAGCTGCCTTGAGATCATTGACAAGATCCTCCCGTGTAGTTCTGGGCTGATTCCTCACCGTTCTCATGATCATTGCAACTCCACGAGGTGAGATCTTGCATGGAGCCCCAGGCCGAGGGAGATTGACAGTTCTTTTGTGTTTCTTCCATTTGCGAATAATCGCACCAACTGTTGTCACCTTCTCACCAAGCTGCTTGGCGATGGTCTTGTAGCCCATTCCAGCCTTGTGTAGGTCTACAATCTTGTCCCTGACATCCTTGGAGAGCTCTTTGGTCTTGGCCATGGTGGAGAGTTTGTAATCTGATTGATTGATTGCTTCTGTGGACAGGTGTCTTTTATACAGGTAACAAGCTGAGATTAGGAGCACTCCCTTTAAGAGTGTTCTCCTAATCTCAGCTCGTTACCTGTATAAAAGACACCTGGGAGCCATAAATCTTTCTGATTGAGAGGGGGTCAAATACTTATTTCCCTCATTAAAATGCAAATCAATTTATAACAATTTTGACATGCGTTTTTCTGGATTTTTTTGTTGTTATTCTGTCTCTCACTGTTCAAATAAACCTACCATTAAAATTATAGACTGATCATTTCTTTGTCAGTGGGCAAACGTACAAAATCAGCAGGGGATCAAATACTTTTTTCCCTCACTGTATGTCATGCAATAAAATGCAAAATTAATTACTTAAAAATCATACAATGTGATTTTCTGGATTTTTGTTTTAGATTCCGTCTCTCACAGTTGAAGTGTACCTATGATACAAATTACAGACCTCTACATGCTTTGTAAGTAGGAAAACCTGCAAAATCGGCAGTGTATCAAATACTTGTTCTCCCCACTGTATGTGTTCATCTTATTGAGAGATAGACCTATGTGTTCATCTTATTGAGAGATAGACCTATGTGTTCATCTTATTATATTTCTCCAATGCCAAATCAGTGTGTCTTGTTAGCAACTAAACTGTCCCTGTTTCCAAATAATTAAATCTGAGATGTCATTTTAGAATCTGAGCATCATGGTACTTTCAAAAGTTAGGCCTACCTTTCCACCCCCAGAAAAATGTAAGCTTTAACTGCTGGCTACTCTTCTTCCGTGGCTTAACCCAATGAGCGCAGGTCACAAGTGTTTCTTTAAAAGCTGTCTGGGTTTAAACATCTTCTATTGTACAGAAAGTGAATAGCTTCATCAATTGACAGTGACAGAATTAGATTACTTCCCATGCAAAGTCAGCATCTGAATGTCAAAGAAACTAAACAACGATATAAAAATATGTATCGCAGTCATGTCTTTCCCGGGTATTTTACAGCTTGTTTCTAGCATAAAGCATTGCGGACCAAAGCGCTGTTATAGATCACTTTATATAATCAAATAAGTTTAATATTCTTCAAAATCTTAAGCTAACAAGGGCTAGGCCTGTGCTTTTTGACATTTTCTTTAATAAAAGGTAGGCCTATGGCATACCCTCTCATACCCCTTCAATTCAAGTCTTGGTTTTAACTTAACAGCCCTTCACTGACACGCGGGTAACCTATTTAAAGAGTGCATGGTGGGTGGAGGAAATCTATGGATATACAGTGGGGGAAAAAAGTATTTAGTCAGCCACCAATTGTGCAAGTTCTCCCACTTAAAAAGATGAGAGAGGCCTGTAATTTTCATCATAGGTACACGTCAACTATGACAGACAAATTGAGATTTTTTTTTCTAGAAAATCACATTGTAGGATTTTTTATGAATTTATTTGCAAATTATGGTGGAAAATAAGTATTTGGTCACCTACAAACAAGCAAGATTTCTGGCTCTCACAGACCTGTAACTTCTTCTTTAAGAGGCTCCTCTGTCCTCCACTCGTTACCTGTATTAATGGTACCTGTTTGAACTTGTTATCAGTATAAAATACACCTGTCCACAACCTCAAACAGTCACACTCCAAACTCCACTATGGCCAAGACCAAAGAGCTGTCAAAGGACACCAGAAACAAAATTGTAGACCTGCACCAGGCTGGGAAGACTGAATCTGCAATAGGTAAGCAGCTTGGTTTGAAGAAATCAACTGTGGGAGCAATTATTAGGAAATGGAAGACATACAAGACCACTGACAATCTCCCTCAATCTGGGGCTCCACGCAAGATCTCACCCCGTGGGGTCAAAATGATCACAAGAACGGTGAGCAAAAATCCCAGAACCACACGGGGGGACCTAGTGAATGACCTGCAGAGAGCTGGGACCAAAGTAACAAAGCCTACCATCAGTAACACACTACGCCGCCAGGGACTCAAATCCTGCAGTGCCAGACGTGTCCCCCTGCTTAAGCCAGTACATGTCCAGGCCCGTCTGAAGTTTGCTAGAGTGCATTTGGATGATCCAGAAGAGGATTGGGAGAATGTCATATGGTCAGATGAAACCAAAATAGAACTTTTTGGTAAAAACTCAACTCGTCGTGTTTGGAGGACAAAGAATGCTGAGTTGCATCCAAAGAACACCATACCTACTGTGAAGCATGGGGGTGGAAACATCATGCTTTGGGGCTGTTTTTCTGCAAAGGGACCAGGACGAATAAAGGAAAGAAAGGAAAGAATGAATGGGGCCATGTATCGTGAGATTTTGAGTGAAAACCTCCTTCCATCAGCAAGGGCATTGAAGATGAAACGTGGCTGGGTCTTTCAGCATGACAATGATCCCAAACACACTGCCCGGGCAACGAAGGAGTGGCTTCGTAAGAAGCATTTCAAGGTCCTGGAGTGGCCTAGCCAGTCTCCAGATCTCAACCCCATAGAACATCTTTGGAGGGAGTTGAAAGTCTGTGTTGCCCAGCGACAGCCCCAAAACATCACTGCTCTAGAGGAGATCTGCATGGAGGAATGGGCCAAAATACCAGCAACAGTGTGTGAAAACCTTGTGAAGACTTACAGAAAACGTTTGACCTGTGTCATTGCCAACAAAGGGTATATAACAAAGTATTGAGAAACTTTTGTTATTGACCAAATACTTATTTTCCACCATAATTTGCAAATAAATTCATTAAAAATCCTACAATGTGATTTTCTGGATTTTTTTTCTCATTTTGTCTGTCATAGTTGACGTGTACCTATGATGAAAATTACAGGCCTCTCTCATCTTTTTAAGTGGGAGAACTTGCACAATTGGTGGCTGACTAAATACTTTTTTCCCCCACTGTAGCAGCCTATAGCCTAATTTCGTCTGTCAAACAGGTAGGCCTACCTCTTATTTCTTAAATAGGAAGAAATAGGCTCTAACACAAAGCCCTCTTGTTGTTAGTCAAGTCTAATTAAAATGAAGACGGTTTAAATTAATTATGCCTACTTGAATTTGCCTACTTTCAGCACCATGAGCTTTCCATTTCCGATTGATTGTGCTGCGGCTGCTGCTTCAAGTTTCAGCACCACAATGTAAGTTACTTGAATCTGGCTTATTGTGAGGTCAATAACTCTGATAAATACATCAGGGCAGGAAACATATTGTTTTTAATCAAATCAATTATCAAAGTTGACCTCCGGTCCTCTTTCTCATCTTCGTGCTCTCCTTCTCAAACTGAACAGAACTTAGGCTATAGTCTAGTCTGCGCACAAATATCATACCCCCAAGACATGCTAAACTATCACAATAACAGGGGTTTGCATTTTGGGGGGGTATGATATTTATGCCTCTGTAACTTTCTTACTCATCATTATTCACGATTAATTCAGGATTATCCATAATCATGGTAGCATCCACATTACTGTAGAATAAACATATTCTATTCTTATTTACAATAAAAGTGACTCCATTGACACAATACATTATTTACCATTCATTTCTATTGGTCACAAAATAATCTGAAACACAACAAAAACAAACAGCAAATGCATCCAACAAATGTGTAAAGTCACAAGCTTGATGTAGTCATTGCATGCTATGAATATAGAACCGAATACTTAACTTTTTGTCCCAATACTTTTGGTCCCTAAAATGAAGAGCTATGTACAAAAAGTGCTGTAATTTCTAAACTGTTCAACCAATATGGATGAACATAACCCTCAAATAAAGCTGTCAGTCTGCACTTTAACCTCATAATCATTGTATCATTTCAAATCCAAAGTGCTGCAGTACAGAGCCAAAACAACAACAAAACTGGCACTGTCCCAATACTTCTGGAGCTCACTGTATAGCCTAATAAGCAACTAATTTAAAACACTGAGGAATATTGAAATTTCATCAATTACAAATTACATGACCTTCCCCTGGACTAGATTTTTTTTATTTTTATACTAAAGCCTCCCCTTGACTGATATTAAAAAAGCATGACCCTCCCCCATATTCCTCCAGGTAACCATTCTGTACATTTCGATCCGTCCCTAACTAGAAGACAAAACCCTGTATGGTTCTTCAAAAGGTTCTTTGTAGAAC
The DNA here is from genome assembly GCF_964263955.1 of Coregonus lavaretus. Lineage (NCBI taxonomy): Eukaryota > Metazoa > Chordata > Actinopteri > Salmoniformes > Salmonidae > Coregonus > Coregonus lavaretus. The sequence goes on from NC_139992.1 coordinate 18,536,859, forward strand.
CTTTGTGATTGAGAATGGTTCTTTAAAGAACCAATAAAAAGGGTTCTATATAGCGCCAAAAAAGGTTGTAACCATAGCAGAACCCTTTTTGGTGCCATAGATGTGGTAAAGGAGTCAATGGAACGCAGATGTTCCATTCACCAGATAGGCGTACATTCAACAAATCTGTTCTAACATTGTGTATATTTGTCAAATCCATCATGATTTATGTATTGGCCTCCTGTAGCTAAGTTGGTAGAGGATGGCGCTTGCAACGCCAGGGTTGTGGGTTCGATTCCCACGGGGGGGGCCAGTATGAAAAATGTATGCACTCACTAAAACTGTAAGTCGCTCTGGATAAGAGCGTCTGCTAAATGACTAAGATGTATTGTAACAGGCCCACAATGTGGTTACTTAAGTCCGATTTAGATATTTTTGGCTGTTTTCGCTGCCATAACATTTAGAAGTTGTCCCTTTTTAGTCCCTATGTTGAGGTATAATGTACAAGCATTATACATTATACCTCAACATAGTGTGAAATACACATATAAACATTAGCCTACATGTAGACTCATTTTGCTGGGGGGCAATGGGGAGACTCGCTTTCTTTCCCCCATGGCCCCTTCCCCCACGCGTTTCCATGGCAATTCCATTGTTTTGATCGAGTTCGATTGACCTCTTTACCGCATCATTATATAACCTTTTTTTAATGGTTCTTTGTAGAACCTTAGGAAAGGGTTCTTTATAGCATCATCAAGGATCCATTTAGAACCTTATGATCATGATTCGTTATAAAACCTTTAAAAAAGTGTTCTATATGGCACCAAAAAGGGATCTGCTATGGTTAATGAGGAATTCGACATAAAACCGTTTTCATAGTTCCAAAATGTCCAAACTATTGTGACGTTTTTTTCTTTACAATAATTGAATATTGTGTATATACTACATTTCGATACATTGAACCTGTAGTATATCTTTTTACTTCCTATTTCCGGAAGTAATGTCCCTAAGCATTGCCCCCATATACACGACCTTCCACCTCCATCTGGGATATGGATGCCTGATGAAGACCTAACGGTTGAAATCACCTGGGAGCATGAGCAGCAGTGTGCAGCGTTTTCCTTTTTATTTTTCATGAGTTCACCTATAACACCAGCACCTGCAAAAAGTACCTGGATGTGCCTATGTTCTTCGGCTTTTGTACAAGCTAAAGAACCCTTATTTGGCACTGATGATGGCGCCGGAGAAGATGGCTGCCGTTTTACAGCCCTCTAACCAATTGTACTATAATGTGTGTTTTTCCACGTTATTTGTAATTTATTTTGTACATAATGTTTCTGCCATCGTCTCTTATAACCAAAAAGAGCTTCTGGATATCAGGACAGTGATTACTCACCTCGTATTGGACGAAGATTTTTTCTTCAACGAGGCGGCCGCGAAGGATATCCTACAGACACCTACAAGGCCCAAATCCCCGTCATTCGCATGAGGAAGAGACGGAGATATCGTGGACGTAGGTCGGGGTGCCTTGTAAGGATCCGACGGCGAGTGAGTAAACTGCTGCTCCCATCAATCCTATTAGCCAATCTTCAATCATTGGAGAATAAATTGGATGATCTAAGATTACGGTTATCCTACCAACGGGACATTAAAAACTGTAATATCTTATATTTCACAGAGTCGTGGCTGAACGACGACATGGATTTCATACAGCTAGCGGGCTATACGCTACATCGGCAGGATAGAACGGCTGACTCCGGTAAGACAAGGGGTGGCGGTCTGTGTATATTTGTAAACAACAGCTGGTGCACAAAATCAAATACTAAGGAAGTCTCGAGGTTTTGCTCGCCTGAGGTAGAGTATCTTATGATAAGCTGTAGACCACACTATTTACCAAGAGAGTTTTCATCTATATTTTTCATAGCTGTCTATTTACCACCACAAACCAATGCTGGCATTAAGATTGCACTGAATGAGCTGTATAAAGGCCATCAGTCAACAGGAAAACGCTCATCCAGAGGCAGCGCTCCTAGTGGCCGGGGACTTTAATGCAGGGAAACTTAAATCCGTTCTACCTCATTTCTACCAGCATGTTAAATGTGCAACCAGAGGAAAAAAAACTCTAGACCACCTTTACTCCACACACAGAGATGCATACAAAGCTCTCCCTCGCCCTCCATTTGGCAAATCTGACCATAACTCTATCCTCCTGATTCCTGCTTATAAGCAAAAACTAAAGCAGGAAGCACCAATGACTAGGTTAATAAAAAAGTGGTCAGATGACGCAGATGCTAAGCTACAGGACTGTTTTGCTAGCACAGACTGGAACATGTTCCGGGATTCTTCAGATAGCATTGAGGAGTACACCACATCAGTCACTGGCTTCATCAATAAGTGCATCGATGATGTCGTCCCCACAGTGACCGTACGTACATACCCCAACCAGAAGCCATGGATTACAGGAAACATCCGCACTGAGCTAAAGGGTAGAGCTGCCGCTTTCAAGGAGCGGGACTCTAACCCGGACGCTTATAAAAAATCCCGCTATGCCCTCCGACGAACCATCAAACAGGCAAAGAGTCAATACAGGACTAAGATTGAATCGTACTACACTGGCTCTGATGCTCGTCGGATGTGGCAGGGCTTGAAAACTATTACAGACTACAAAGGGAAGCACAGCCGCGAGCTGCCCAGTGACACAAGACTTCCAGACGAGCTAAACCACTTCTATGCTCGCTTCGAGGCAAGCAACACTGAAGCATGCATGAGAGCACCAGCTGTTTCGGATAACTATGTGATCACGCTCTCCGTAGCCGATGTGAGTAAGACTTTTAAGCAGGTCAACATTCACAAGGCCGCAGGGCCAGACGGATTACCAGGACGTGTACTCCGAGCATGTGCTGACCAACTGGCAAGTGTCTTCACTGACATTTTCAACATGTCCCTGACTGAGTCTGTAATATTTCAAGCAGACCACCATAGCAGACCACTCAAAATTGTCAAAGACTCCAGCCACCCTAGTCATAGACTGTTCTCTCTGCTACCGCACGGCAAGCGGTACCGGAGTGTCAAGTCTAGGTCCAAAAGACTTCTCAACAGCTTCTACCCCCAAGCCATAAGACTCTTGAATAGCTAATCATGGCTACCCGGACTATTTGCACTGCCCCCCCACCCCATCTTTTTACGCTGCTGCTACACTGTTAATTATTTATGCATAGTCACTTTAACTCTACCCACATGTACATATTACTTCAACTACCTCAACTAGCCGGTGCCCCCGCACATTGACTCTGCACCGGTACCCCCCTGTATATATAGCCTCCCTACTGTTATTTTATTTCTGCTCTTTTTTTCTCAACACTTTTTTGTTGTTTTATTCTACTTTTTTTAATTAAAAATAAATGCACTGTTGGTTAAGGGCTGTAAGTAAGCATTTCACTGTAATGTCTGCATCTGTTGTATTCGGCACATGTGGCCAATAAAATTTTATTTTATTTGATTTGTATGAAAAACATTTATTAGTGTGTATAGCGATGTCTGAGAGAGAGAACCATGCATGGCTCTGATCACAAGGCAACAGAGAGCATGTAGTCAGGAGACAGGAGGTTAATGAAGAATAAATCCCCTCCTACTCCCTCACCTCTGTTCACATCCTGCTCTCCCTGGTGATGGGTAAACGAAGCTTCCTGAAGCATTGAGGCTTTCCAGCCAATTGTGTCCAAAATAGGTTAATTACTCAAGTCTTTGATCAATACAGTGTACACTAGTGGCACCTGCTGGTCAAAAGAATTTAGAGCAGCCAAATTATTATAGATCACGTCCTCACACACCGTTGCACCTGCGCTGCGCAGCCTTTTTGTCTTGTACCAAAACCAATACCAAACCAATCAGGTGGTTGTTCGACGAAACAAAGATTTGGACGTCATTGATCACGTGCTTCTGATACGGGCATCGGCACAATGCTTTGAAGTAAACTGCTTAGCGATTTCAATGCATGCCTCGGACCTCCGGTATCAAACATAACATCACTAGTTCTCTCCCCTCCCGTTGTGTTATCATCCTTCTGTTCTACATGTGATAGGAGGGCTAAGACTCCATACACTTTACTGGAAATAAACAAATACACTTGATATAATGGGATGTGAAAAATATTAAGACAAACATTGACTGTGAGGACTTGAAAGACTAACAGGAGAAGTGTACTGTACCATCTGAGAGAGGAATAACCTACTGTGAAGCTTGACACAAGTCCCACGTCACCACAGTATCACACGTCAACCACCCACACACAACCAGCAGTTCCCCATACTCCCATCATAGCAGATGACTATTCTGAGTGCTGTACTGTAAGTTGAAGAGCAGGCCATAAGGTCAATGGTTTCAGAGTTGACACACACACACACACATATACGGCCATATGAAAAACAGATGATGCTCTTTCTAGGGGAATTGTCAGAGGCCTCTCACTCTCTCTCTGATCATAACCATCTGTAGTCCTGACAGCTGATGTGAATTATATCATAACACCACACACACATCTCCTAATTGGTCCGACTGTAGCACATTGAGACAGACAGGGAAGTTAATTTATGTGGATATTATTTGGCATGCAATGCCACAGCCACAGCATACATCACTACTTTAAATAGGGGGAATATTAATACGAAACAAAGCATGTCAGAAGTTCTTATCATTCCCAATGGTGCAGTGCAGCTACAACAAACCATACAGATCAGCTGTCCAAGAGTCCAGGATTTATACCAAACAAACCATACAGATCAGCTTTTCAAGAGTCCAGGAGTTACACCAAACAAACCATATAGATCAGCTTTCCAAGAGTCCAGGAGTTACACCAAACAAATCATACAGAAACTCACAGCTGGCAATAAAAGTACAAGGTCAGAAGTTGCCGTTATGACATGATAAAAAGAAATACCCAATATACTTTGGTGCTTTGCTTCAAACCCAGATGATACAAAAGGCCTAATGACAACCAGTCAGCTGTTTTCTGTTATACAATAGCCAAGCAACATGTGCTTCATGCGTGCTAGTTTTAGTACAGAAATAAACCATGAAAACTGGAGCCTGAACTTTTCTAACCATAGAAGGAAACTGTTCGTTCTTTGTCTTAGCTAAAATCTACAAAGAATTATAGCAGTCTCTGCTCGGTCCCTGGCTAAATGAAGGAACTCATAACAAAGTTAGAGTAATTCAATAAAATTATTAATGTTGTTTTACAGTTGCAACCAGTGCTTAATTTGAAAAATCGGGCGATGCCAGAACAAAATGTGAGCGCGATAGGGGGGTGACCTGGGGGGCTCTGAGGTACCGGAACACATGAAAAGCAAATCTCCTTTATAATAAAGCATTGGATACATTATCATCGCTTTTGTGTAGTGGCATAGAGCAGTAGTGTAGAGAAGCTTGCAGAAGTTGCACACATAGGGATTTGTTTTGTAGCCTAGGGTCCAGGAAAATGTGGCCTTTTTATAAACGCATTTCATGCAATTCTACATCATTTTACATGACTGAATCTTTTTTAATACCGCACAAATGATTGAAATGACACACTACAATTACAGCTGTGAGTCTTTCTAGGTAAGCCTCAGAGCTTTGCAAACCTGGACTGTACAATATTTGCACATTATTCTTTATCAAATTCTTCAAGCTCTGTCAAGTTGGTTGTTGATCATTGCTAGACAGCCATTTTCAAGTCTTGCCATAGATTTAAGCCCATTTAAGGAACATTTAATGTCGTCTTGGTAAGCAACTCAAATGTATATTTGGCCTTGTGTTTTAGGTTATTGTCCTGCTGAAAGCTGAATTAATCTCCCAGTGTCTGGTAGAAAGCAGACTGAACCAGGTTTTCCTCTAGGATTTTTCCAGTGCTTAGCTCCACTCCGTTTATTTTTTATCCTGAAAAACTCCCCAGACCTTAACGCTTACAAGCATACCCATAACATGATGCAGCCACCACTAAAGCAGGAAGTACCAGTGACTTGCTCAATACGGAAGTGGTCAGATGACCCGGATGCTATGCTACAGGACTGTTTTGCTAGCACAGACTGGAATTTGTTCCGGGATTCATCCAATGGCATTGAGGAGTATACCACCTCAGTCACCGGCTTCATCAATAAGTGCATCGACGACGTCATCCCTACAATGACTGTACGTACATATCCCAACCAGAAGCCATGGATTACAGGCAACATCCGCACCGAGCTAAAGGCTAGAGCTGCCGCTTTCAAGGAGCGGGACACTAATCCGGACACTTATAAGAAATCCCGCTATGCCCTCAGACAAACCATCAAACAGGCAAAGCGTCAATACAGGACTAAGATTGAATCCTACTACACCGGCTCTGACGCTCGTCGGATGTGGCAGGGTTTGCAAACTATTATGGACTACAAAGGGAAACCCAGCCGCGAGCTGCTAAGTGATGCAAGCCTACCAGATGAGCTACATTTATTTTATGCTCACTTCGAGACAAGCAACACTGAAGCATGCATGAGAGCACCAGCTGTTCCAGACGACTGTGTGATCAAGCTCTCCGTAGCCAATGTGAGCAAGACATTTAAACAGGTCAACATTCACAAGGCCACAGGGCCAGACGGATTACCAGGACGTGAACTCCGAGCATGCACGGACCAACTGACAAGTGTCTTCACTGACATTTTTAACCTCTCCCTGACCGAGTCTGTAATACCTACACGTTTGAAGCAGACCACCATAGTCCCTGTGCCCAAGAAAGCGATGGTAACCTGCCTAAATGACTACCGCCCCGTAGCACTCACGTCGGTAGCCATGAAGTGCTTTGAAAGGCTGGTCATGGCTCACATCAACACCATCATCCCGGAAACCCTAGACACACTCTAATTTGCATACCGCCTCCACAGATCCACAGATGACGCAATCGCACTCCACACTGCCCTTTCCCACCTGGACAAAAGGAACACCTATGTGAGAATGCAGTTCATTGACTAAAGCTCAGCATTCAACACCATAGTGCCCACAAAGCTCATCACTAAGCTAAGGACCCTGGGACTAAACACCTCCCTCTGCAACTGGATCCTGGACTTCCTGACGGGACGCCCCCAGGTGGTAAGGGTAGGCAACAACACATCTGCCACGCTGATCCTCAACACGGGGGCCCCCCAGGGGTGCGTGCTTAGTCCCCTCCTGTACCTCTTGTTCACCCACGACTGCGTGGCCAAGCACGACTCCAACACCATTATTAAGTTTGCTGACGACACAACAGCGGTAGGCCTGATCACCGACAACGATGAGACAGCCTATAGGGAGGAGGTCAGAGACCTGGCAGTATGGTGCCAGGAAAACAACCTCTCCCTCAATGTGAGCAAGACAAAGGAGCTGATTGTGGACTACAGGAAAAGGAGGGCCGAACACGCAACCATTCACATCAACGGGGCTGTAGTGGAGTGGGTCGAGATTTCAAGTTCCTTGGTGTCCACAGCTGCAACATCGAGAGCATCCTGACCGGTTGCATCCCCACCTGGTATGGCCACTACTCGGCATCCGACCGTAAGGCGCTACAGAGGGTAGTGTGTACGGCCCAGTACATCACTGGGGCCAAGCCTCCTGCCATCCAGGACCTAATTACTAGGCGGTGTCAGAGGAAAGGCCAAAAAACTGTCAAAGACTCCAGTCACCCAAGTCATAGACTGTTCTCTCTTCTACCGCATGGCAAGTGGTACCGGAGCGCCAAGTCTAGGTCCAAAAGGCTCCTTAACAGCTTCTATCACCAAGCCATAAGACTGCTGAACAATTAATCAAATGGCCACCAGGACTATTTACATTGACCCCCCCCCCCCCCCCCCCACACACACACTTTTGTTTTTACACTGCTGCTACTCGCTGTTTATTATCTATGTATAGTCACTTTACCCCTACCTACATGTACAAATTACCTTCACTAACCTGTACCCCCGCACATTGACTCGGTACCGGTACCCCCTGTATATAGCCACGTTATTGTTATTTTATTGTGTTACTTTTTTCATTTTTTTTTACTTTAGTTTATTTAGTAAAGATTTTCTTAGCTCTATTTCTTGAACTGCATTGTTGGAAAATGATAATAATTTGTCTATACAGTCCATGACGTAAAGTAGATGGACTTGGGAATTTCAGACTGTCAGACTCAGTGCAGATTCATTCTCAACAATGTGAGAACACTTCCTACCCCTGAGAAACAAGTGCTTTAACACATCTTTAAAACAGCAGTTTATGAAGTGAAGTGGCTGCTAAATATTGATGTGCCTTGGGTGACTGTGAGAGCAGAGAGCAACAAGATCTCAGTCTTAATTAAGTATTCAACGTTTGTCCGAGGGGGGATAAATGTACAGTGCCTTCAGAAAGTATTCATACCCCTTGATTTATTCCACATTTTGTTGTGTTACAGCCTGAATTCAAATGGATTAAATATATTTTTTGTCTCACCCATCTACACACAATACCACATAATAACAAAGTGAAAACATGGTTTTAGAAATGTTAGCAAATTTATTGAAAATGAAATACAGAAAAAATTAATTTACATAAGTATTCAAACCCCTGAGTCAATACATGTTAGAATCACCTTTGGCAGCGATTACAGCTGTGAGTAATTATGGGTAAGTCTCTAAGAGCTTTGCACACCTGGATTGTACAATATATACAGTGGGGAGAACAAGTATTTGATACACTGCCGATTTTGCAGGTTTTCCTACTTACAAAGCATGTAGGAGGTCTGTAATTTTTATCATAGGTACACTTCAACTGTGAGAGACGGAATCTAGAACAAAAATCCAGAAAATCACATTGTATGATTTGAAAGTAATTAATTTGCATTTTATTGCATGACATAAGTATTTGATACATCAAAAAAGCAGATCCCAGAAAGTTTCCTTGTGCACAAAAAGCTTTTTTCTCTCATTTTGTCCACAAGTTTGTTTACATCCCTGTTAATGAGCATTTCTCCTTTGCCAAGATAATCCATCCACCTGACAGGTGTGGCATATCAAGATGCTGATTAAACAGCATGATCATTACACAGGTGCAGCTTGTGCTGGGGACAATAAAAGGCCTCTCAAATGTGCAGTTTTGTCACACAACGCAATGCCACAGATGTGTCAAGTTTTGAGGGGGCGTGCAACTGACATGCTGACTGCAGGAATGTCCACCAGAGCTGTTGCCAGATAATTTAATGTTCATTTCTCTACCATAAGCCGCCTCCAACGTTGTTATAGAGAATTTGGCAGTACGTCCAACTGGCCTCACAACCGCAGACCACTTGTAACCACGCCAACCCAGGACCTCCACATCCGGCTTCTTCACCTGCGGGATCGTCTGAGACCAACCACCCGGACAGTTGATGAAACTATGGGTTTGCACAACCAAAGAACTTCTGTACAAACTGTCAGAAACTGTTTAAGGGAAGCTCATCTACGTGCTCGTTGTCCTCACCGGGGTCTTGACCTGACTGCAGTTCGGCATCGTAACAGACTTCAGTGAGCAAATGCTCACCTTCGATGGCCACTGGCACGCTGGAGAAGGGTGCTCTTCACGGATGAATCCCGGTTTCAACTGTACCGGGCAGATAGCAGACAGAGTGTATGACGTTGTGTGGGAGAGTGGTTTGCTGATGTCAACGTTGTGAACAGAGTGCCCCATGGTGGCGGTGGGGTTATGGTATGGGCTGGCCTAAGCTACGGACAACGAACACAACTGCATTTTATCGATGGTAATTTGAATGCACAGAGATACCATGATGAGATCCTGAGGCCCATTGTCGTGCCATTTATCTGCCGTCATTACCTCATGTTTCAGCATGATAATGCACGGCCCCATGTTGCAAGGATCTGTACACAATTCCTGGAAGCTGAAAATGTCCCAGTTCTTCCATGGCCTGCATACTCAGCAGACATGTCACCCACTGAGCATGTTTGGGATGCTCTGGATTGATGTGTACGACAGTGTGTTCCAGTTCACTCCAATATCCAACAACTTCACACTGCCCTTGAATAGGAGTGGGACAACATTCCACAGGCCACAATCAACAACATGATCAAATCTATGCGAAGGAGATGTGTCAAGCTACATCAGGAAAATGGGGGTCCCACCACTGACTGGTTTTCTGATCCACTTCCCTACGCTTTTTTTTAAGGTATCTGTGACCAACTGATGCATATCTGTATTCCCAGTTATGTGAAATCTATAAATTAGGGCCTAATGCATTTATTTCAATTGACTGATTTCTTTCTATGAACTGTAACTGAGTAAAATCTTTGAAATTGTTGCATGTTGCATTTATATTTTTGTTCAGTGTAAATGCCAATAGACAATTTGTTCGTTCGACATGGTGGGATCTTTTTGTGTCTATAATTATGCGAGAAATTGTGGTGGAAACACCTTTATGCGCAAATATTGACATAATAAACTCATATCGAAGTAAACATTTAGTCACACGATGATATGTTGTGTGGTCCTCCCACTACGACTCGGGTAAGCATGCAGTTTATTAGGCTACAGATGAAAAAAATGATGATGAACTTCACAGGGTGGTGAATGTGCAAGGTGCTGAGCTTGGTGCTCCTCTCCAATACATATCGAGGGTCTTATTCTGGTGACATGATGATCGATGTTTGGTTGCCGTTTGACAAATACAAATAATATCGCTCTTATCCATAATAATCTCATAATGTAAGTAGCCATCCCGCACTATGCCTAGGAGCTGTTGGCTAGAGTGCATGTGCCAAGACCGGAGTGGGCACATTTGCTATATGACGCAACAGTGTTTGTGATAAAACCATCAGTAGAGTTGAAAATGCGATGGAAACCCATTTAACTTGTATTTTTCATTCCGTACATGGGAATTTAATGTATATGCAAGAAAGTCTGTCGCAAATTGGATGGAAACTAGTTACTGACATCATCATTTATTCAATCAAAGTTTGTACCGACAGATGTAGCCAACTGAATAGTCTATAATTATAGAATATGCATTAAATGCATCCTCCAATCGTAACTTCTGCCTATGCCCATACATATTGTCTAAACAAAATGTTATATTTTTAATACCCTCAAACACCAAGTTAGGCATAGGTTACCTCATTTCAAAATAGGCCATCATCACTTTCAGTGGTGAATGATAATTATTCACGTTGTACCGGTGAAACGTCCAAACTGAATCTTCATGCCAATCATTTCATTGATCTCTTGAATTACTGTTTCGTGAGCGAATTAGAGCAGATGGTGTTAACGAACTATTAGCCTTTCTTATATTTTGTTTCAATCTGTTTGTTTTCAACTCTGTTGAGTTTTGGTGCATGATATATATATTATTACTATTCAGCTTCATCCTAAAATCTCATTAGAAATGAGGAGGGGTTTCCGGTGTAACAGTAATGTTATAGTCCTACTATGCTATGGTATTATATTTGTTTCTGTTATGTAAAATGCTAATGAATCATTATGTGATCTTGTGAGACATTGATTCAGCTTTGATCTAACTTTACTGAAGGAGCACCATTGTGAGAAGTGATAATCTTCTATTTGTAATAATAATAATAATAATAATAATAATAATAATAATAAGTGATGGGTAGGACTATTAGGCATAGGCAACAGATCTTGATGAGATGTCATTTTAAGCGATTGGAGTGCCCTTCGTGGTGCTGAAAGGACAGCGCCATGATCGCACACTGATGTTAAAGAAGTTGAACCAACTTGTGGTGCTGAAGGATAGCGGAAGGATAGCTCTGCCATTCGGCCAGTCTAGGAACAAACAACAATAATTAGCAGTAGCCTATAGCCTAATAGACCTACGACTACATGGTATAGCTATTTGTAGGCTATAACCTAAATGTAAATACATACATCTAGATGAATGTCATTGCACTGTTTGTGAAGACACCTTTATTGCGAGTTAGGTATTTTATTGTATTTTGGAGCTTACACGCTGTATCATAAATAAACGTTGATTTGGTTAGCTTGAATACATGGCTACAATATTCCCTATTACAGAATAAAAGAAACCGGAGAGGTGAACTTTCAATTCATAAAATTAATTTGCATAGATTAAACATGCTATCAAATCAATTGACCAAGTAGTGAACATAAATCATTATTACATAGAATTGCAGGAAATCCATTTTAAAATAGCCATAAAATCAAGCTTTTTTATGCCAGAGAGAAAACAGCTAAGAAAGCACCATTTACCCTCTAGGGCTAGGCTGCTATACATATTTATTTGGCTTGTCATTCTATCGTATTTCATGGAATTTTTGTGATAATTAAATAGAATTTATCCAAATTAATTTTCCATAAATTGTTTTACCAGCTCTGTGTATTCTCAAATTGAAAAAAGTGATGGAGCGCCGCTCTTCTGCACTCCAGCAGCACTTCACCCCCATGTCAGGGTTAAGGTTGTTAAAACAGAAAAAAACATTACGCTTATGCATAAACAACTTGATGGTTAAGTGTAGGCATTAATTCCGACTGGTTAAGGTAAGGATTAAGGTTTGGGATAAGGTTCAAACAGAAAAAATAAAACGTGTGTCTAGCACTGGGATTGAACCTGCGATCCTTTCAGCCGAAGCACGCGGTTCAAGCCCTTCCTCTAGCCCCATCCACAACACCATAGCAAGCCGTGAGCCTACTAGATGATAATATGTGCTCAGATTGCCCATAGTGGACGGTATTGAAGGCATCTCCCGATGTCCTGGGGACCTGGACAAACGTTGAATTCTGAAGTCTATCTGGTGTGATCTTTCTGCAGTGAAAGGGACGTGTTGCACAGCTGCATCTCTTTACCAGCCCTCCCTCCTGTTTTACATGGTAAGTAGCCATTAGCAACCTGCCTGTAACAATGGTCCCTGCCAATGAACCATGCCACAATGTTCTGCTTCTAATGACCCTATAACCACAACAGAGAACAGACAGGAGTAGTTAGTATACTCTATTTCCTACTCCTTTGAAACACACGCACACACACAAAGCATACTCACACACAAAGCCTACTCACACACACACATACACAGCCTACACACGCACAACACACACACTGATATTGGAGGGTGTGTGATAACAGCGAGCGAGAGCTCTGGGAATTATTATCAAGCCATGAGATAGGACTTTGATTACTGCAACATACCCAGCTAGCACATTTGGTTCCTTGGAAGTTGTGGGAACGTACGTTTTTGTTTTCCCATTGGTTCTGGAAACGAAGCCATAGGTTTCCTGACTGGTAAAACTGAACGTTTTTTAAACGTCCTGAGAACGGAAGTGAACATTTAGCCTGTTCTGGGAACGTTCATTTTTAAGTTGCAGGGAGTTTCTGATAATGTTTTACTATGGTTCCCTGAAAGTTTTCCTGGGAGGTTTTATTAACGTTCTGGGAACGGAAATTATAAGTTATTTTAAGGTAATTAAAGAACGTTCTGACAGCATGTTTCAATAAGACTTGTAATAACACTGCTAGCTTAGTTTGGGTTAACTGTTTTGAACTCCAAGCACAGATGGAAATTAATTTGCTTAGACATTAATCATGCAAACACATTTATTTTTTATTGTGGCACGGCATCAGTGAAATCCAAATCTATGATCTTCTGTTCTCTTTCCATGGAATTAGTCCACTGTGCCACCAGGATGGAGCTAGCATGCCATGTTTTTTCACTCATACAAAGCTGTTCATTTTAGTCTATTCAAACAAACCCCATTTCAAAGGAAACAAAACACTCATTAAGATCAGGTGTGGTCAATTTGTGGGCGCGGCCAACACACCTGAACACACTTAACAAGATTTGGTGACACTGAGAACGGAACGTACATGGAGTATACAAAACATTAAGAACACCTTCTCTTTCCATGACATAGACTGACCAGGTGAATCCAGGTGAAAGCTATGATCCCTTATTGATGTCACTTGTTAAATCCACTTCAATCATTGTTGAAGGATTTTTAAGGCTTGAGACAATTGAGACATGGACTGTGCCATTCAGAGGGTGAATGGAAAATACAAAATATTTAAGTGCCTTAGAACGGAGTATGGTAGTAGGTGCCAGGCGCATCGGTTTGTGTCAAGAACTGCAACGCTGCTGGGTTTTTCACACTCAACAGTTTCCTGTGTGTATAAAGTATGGTCCACCACCCAAAGGACATCCAGCCAACTTCACACAACTGTGGGAAGCATTGGAGTCAACATGGGCCAGCATCCCTGTGGAATGTTTGACACCTTGGAGAGTCCATGCCCCAACGAATTGAGGCTGTTCTGAGGCCAAAGGGGGGGGTGCAACTCAATATTAGAAAGGTGTTCCTAATGTTTGATATACACAGTGTATATGTTTTTAAATAACATTCTTAGAAGGCACATCAACAGATTTTTCACACAGTCGGTGCAGGGATTTGAACCAGCGACCTTTCGGTTACTGACCCAATGCACTTAACTGCTAGGCTACATGCCGCCCACACAGGACTAGCAAGAGCAGGACAGGGAAGAGAGGCAGGGAAGTAGAGCGCAAGCTAGTAGTTGAATATTATCCGTCACACTCCACAGGAGCAGGGAAGGGAGGCAACAGCCAGGTAGGTAGAGAGACCTAGTAGTAGTAGTTTCCTTTTGGGTAATTGCTCTGTGAAAGGAAAGAAGCAGTAGTAGGCAGGGCAGCAGGCAGGTAGGTAGAGAGACTTTGCTAGTTGTAGTTTCGACATGATGGACGGTTGCTCTTCCTGTCTTACCTGAAGACGGGTCTGTGGAGAAGCTTCCTCTTGATCGTGACATACTCTTCCATTTAAAGTGTGAGTCCAGACTGGGCTGGGCTGGGCTGGGGATAGGATCAGGGAGCTCTGTGTGAGGCTGGGCTGTCCCCAGCTGCTCCTCTCCTCACGTTGCACTGTGCTGCTCTGAGACTGAGACGACTAGTCCTGCCTGGTCCCTGCTAGTCCCCCTAGTCCCTGGTCCTGCCCCTCTCTCTCTCTCCCTCTCTCTGCTCTCCCTCTCTCTGCTCTCCCTCTCTCTGCTCTCTCTCTGCTCTCTATCTCTGACAGCTCAGTAAGAAAGGTCATAGAGGCCACATCACAGTGTTGCTTTTCTACTCTCAGACTGAGAGAGGAGGAGAGAGCTAGGGGAGCAGAGGGGTTCGGCATGACGCGGAAACATACACGCACATACAGGAACACACACACACACATTGTCTTTATTATTATTGTGGTCCTCTGTAGCTCAGCTGGTAGAGCACAGCGCTTGTAACGCCAAGGTAGTGGGTTTGATCCCCGGGACCACCCATACACAAAAAAAAATGTATGCACGCATGACTGTAAGTCGCTTTGGATAAAAGCGTCTGCTAAATGGCATATTATTATTATTTATTATTATCTCTGCGGGCCACTCACCCTCTGGACTCAAACCTGTGCGCGCTTGTGTGTGTGTACGACCTACAGAACAGTTCCCCTGACAGGAGAGATTTAGAACCCCGCAGCAACCCCCCTATCACCCAACTTCGTCACACGCAAACAGTTTTGGAGACTGCTGTCCCGCAAATGTTCGGGATAGAGGCTGGTCAGAGGGGCTGGCTGAACATCAAAACATGGTCATTATATCACAATCTGGCTTTTATTCTGCCGGAATGATGTGTGGATGGTGCAATGCAATGCAATGCAGAGCAAAGCGCCTCACTTCTGGTAAGGGGTTTTTGTGTGTTTCCGTGAGTGCGTGTGCGAATGTGTGCGTGCGTAGGGGGGGGGGGGGGGGGGGGGCAGAGCGGCGGGAGGCCTGGCCCTGCGGCGCTTTAATCAACAGAAGATTGGGTTGTTTAACTTATGTGAAGCTGAGGCACGCTTTCTCATCCCAGCCCAACTAGAGGACACTTATGATAAACATCATCAACATTGGGAATGCGTCCCAAATGGCACCCTATTCCCTACATAGAGCCCTTTGGTCCCTGGTCAAAAAGTAGTGCACTATATAGGAAATAGGGTGCTATTTGGGACTCCCCAGGTTAATGAGCAGAGCAGCAGAGGGCCATTCCTTCTGAAGCTGGAAATAAACACTAAAACTCTATCATCCTGATGGAAGACCTCTCTCTCACACACACACACAAGCACATGTACACTAGCACACACACTTGCAAACACACTCGCACACGCACACACACACAGAAATGTGGGTTTTGGGGGAAAATCAAGAACAGTCCAGCAAGTCCTCATTGACAAATGCACTGCACAAAATCAGACATTTCGTAAGGTCTAACTTGTCCATGTCACACAGCAAATATTGATTGAGTGTGCTATTTGGACTGTATTCAAAATGAGTTTGCCAAACAATTTAGGACATTCTGGAGAATCAACACCACTACAAAACAGTACGGCCGTAATAAACACATATTTTGTTAACAACTCAGCAGTCAGTAAATCAACTCTGTTTTCCATTCATAAAGATTTGTTCTAATGAGTGGATGCGCTTTAAAAAAAAGATCTCAATGGAGACTTTGGTGTAGGCCTAAGTTTTAGCTACAGTTTCAACCCCTGTTGTGTGTCCTGATGGACCCCATAACTTTATTAATCAGAAAATAGCATAACTTGGGAAAATTCTCAATCAACAACATATCATCAACATATAACAACAAACAATAACTAATCAAGCACTACCCAGCCATTTTCCTGTCAGCTTGGATCTCATCATGTTTTTAGCATGAGGAAACACTTGATGAAAGCAGGAGGAAAAGGAAAGCTGTTTAAAAGGAAAGAAAGCAGATGGCAGAGATAGATACTGTACTGGATGATATGATGCAGGTGAACATGACTAGTCTGGTGGGGACTGACGTCCTGGCAGAGAAGGCTGACCGGAGAGAGTTTATTGATCTGCTAAAGAAGATGCTGACGCTGGACGCAGACAAACGCATCACCCCCATGAAGACCCTCAACCACCCCTTCGTCACCATGACACACCTGCTGCACTTCCCTCACAGCTCACAGTAAGTAGAGGATAGTCAGGACTATTGTATTGTGGCATTTATTTCAAATGCAATTTAAAGGATGAGTAAGTTATTTCAGAAGCTGGAAGATGAATTACTTACCATCAACAAATCCCAATAAAACTACATCACGTTTTGAAGCTTGCTTTGTCTAACAACACAATCATGAATCTGGCAAAGAAGTTCTGTGGGTCAGAGTGCAGTATTTATTTAGTTTCATAGCACAAACGTTTTCTAGCAAGTTACCTACACTGGCTTTAGCCACGGGGAGAGCAGGTCCCAGATTCACAACCTTAAGAAGAAATGTCTTCTTAACTGCCATTTTTTCCTTAACTATAGGTTTAAGAAGAAAGTTAAGCAAAGTTACTATTCCTCAAAAAGGTTCTTGGAAATGTTCTTGCGCTATATCTTATGTTTCTCCTTAAGCGAAAAGTTAGAAATAAAATTATTGGAAATGTTCTTAATTCCAAGATAGCTAAACCCTTGTCTTAAACTCAGGGCAGTGAGATAAAAAGCTAATGAAAGCAATTGAACGTGTTTCATTCACTCACAAACTTAATCTGAAAGTTTCAGTATTTATTATTTTAAACCCAAGAACATGTTTTAGAACAGTAATCTCAGTAAGAAATATGATTGCCATTGCTAGCTAGATAGATAGCTAAAATGGTTGCCTAGCAACAAACATCTTAAGATTTGTAAGAAGATATTTGAGAAGTTCTTAAGAAAATAATTAAATCTTAAGATATTGTTGAGGAATTGCACTTGCATCTTATGAACTTTTTTTGTTTTTTCTTAAGATACTTCTTACGTTTTTGCGTAAGAAGTGTTTTGTGAATCTGGGCCCAGGCCTGCCCGGGAAAGTCCAGGAGGCAATGTCTGCATAGAAATTCCCATGATTCAATGCTAGGTTCGGACCAAACAGTGCGACAGCTAAAATGGGGCTGTCACTAGTTACCACAGCCACAAAGTAAATGGCTATATCATAAAAATTTATAAAAACAAGAATGTGCTTTTTGGTCTCAATTTAAGGTTAGGCATAAGGCAGCCTCTTCGCGAACCAGGCTTCCCTAAAACGGGAAGCCTGGGGAAGTTCAATGGCAGAAATCGGCTAAAGAGGGGTTCAAACCCGGTGTAAATCAGTGATACCTTGCAACACGTCAAACCATTCAAATGCCTTGCTTGGGCGGAGCTCCAAAGGTGCTCACCAGATTAGTGCTGTAGGAGAAGGCAAAAAATGTCAATAAAACAAGGATGTGAAAAAAACATGTTAGAACATTTGCTGCTTTTCACAGCATTTCTCTGTTATTTCAAGATGAGCTAAAGCTGCAGCAAGAGGGGAGAAATGGTCTACAGTTCTGGCCATATCAATATTGTTTATTTTGACGTTTCTGAAGTGATATTTGGCTATAAAGGCTAGCATGAGGGACAAGTAGCTATCCACAATGAGGTTTGTTTTGAGAAAAGTCAGCTAGGCCCCGTGTAGCTCAGTTGGTAGAGCATGGCGCTTGCAACGCCAGGGTTGTGGATTCGTTTCCCACGGGGGGACAGTATGAAAATGTATGCACTCACTAACTGTAAGTCGCTCAGGATAAGAGCGTCTGCTAAATGACTAAAATGTAAATGTAAAAATGTACTCTACTGTTCCATGGCTGAGGGGCACTGACTGGCTGACTGACAACCCTGTATGAAATGACATAGGCCTAATATTCACTACAACTGACACAATATCACAGGCTATATCAGGCTGTAACAGACAGAAAATATTCCAGGCTAGTCTACAGTCGTGGTAAAAAGTTTTGAGAATGACACAAGTATTGGTCTCCACAAAGTTTGCTGCCTCAGTGTTGATGATGGCAATTTGCATATAGTCCAGAATGGCATGAAGAGTGATCAGATTAATTGCAAAGTCCCTCTTTGCCATGAAAATTAACTTAATCCCAAAAAAACATTTCCACTGCCTTTCAGCCCTGCCACAAAAGGACCAGCTGCCATCATGTCAGTGATTGTCTCGTTAACACAGGTGAGAGTGTTGTCGAGGACAAGGCTGGAGATCACTCTGTCATGCTGATTGAGTCAGAATAACAGACTGGAAGCTTTAAAAGGAGGGTGGTGCTTGAAATCATTGTTCTTCCTCTGTTAACCATGGTTACCTGCAAGGAAACACGTGCCGTCATCATTGCTTTGAACAAAAAGGGCTTCACAGGCAAGGATATTACCGCTAGTAAGATTGCACCTAAATCAACAATTTATCGGATCATCAAGAACTTCAAGGAGAGAGGTTCAATTGTTCTGAAGAAGGCGTCAGGGCGCCCAAGAAAGTCCAGCAAGCACCAGGACCGTCTCCTAAAGTTGATTCAGCTGCGGGATCGGGGCACCACCAGTGCAGAGCTTGCTCAGGAATGGCAGCAGGCAGGTGTGAGTGCATCTGCACGAACAGTGAGGCGAAGACTTTTGGAGGATGGCCTGGTGTCAAGAAGGGCAGCAAAGAAGCCACTTCTCTCCAGGAAAAACATCAGGGACAGACTGATATTCTGCAAAAGGTACAGGGATTGGACTGCTGAGGACTGGGGTAGAGTCATTTTCTCTGATGAATCCCCTTTCCGATTGTTTGGGCCATCTGGAAAACACCTTGTCCGGAGAAGACAAGGTGAGCGCTACAATCAGTCCTGTGTCATGCCAACAGTAAAGCATCCTGAGACCATTCATGTGTGGGGTTGCTTCTCAGCCAAGGGAGTGGGCTCACTCACAATTTTGCCTAAGAACACAGCCATGAATAAAGAATGGTACCAACACATCCTCCGAGAGCAACTTCTCCCAACCATCCAAGAACAGTTTGGTGACGACCAATGCCTTTTCCAGCATGATGGAGCACCTTGCCATAAGGCAAAAGTGATAACTAAGTGGCTCTGGGAACAAAACATCGACATTTTGGGTCCATGGCCAGGAAACTCCCCAGACCTTAATCCCATTGAGAACTTGTGGTCGATCCTCAAGAGGCGGGTGGACAAACAAAAACCCACAACTTCTGACAAACTCCAAGCATTGATTATGCAAGAATGGGCTGCCATCAGTCAGGATGTGGCCCAGAAGTTAATTTACAGCAAGCCAGGGCAGATTGCAGAGGTCTTGAAAAAGAAGGGTCAACACTGCAAATATTGACTCTTTGCATAAACTGAATGTCATTGTCAATGAAAGCCTTTGACACTTATGGAATACTTGTAATTATACTTCAGTGTACCATAGTAACTACTGACATAAAGATCTAAGAACACTGAAGCAGCAAACTTTGTGGAGACCAATACTTGTGTCATTCTCAAAACTTTTGACCACGACTGTATATCCAGGCTATACCTAACCTGACACGATATCACATGGGAAAACTTGACAAGAAGCAACAAGTGTTCACATAATCTTGGAACTCAGAATTAAACCTTGCATGGCCTAGCTAGACATTTTACATTTTAGTCATTTAGCAGACGCTCTTATCCAGAGCAACTTCCAGTTAGTGAGTGCATACATTTTTCATACTGCTAGCTCAGCCAGGTGACAACCCTACGACTGCTAGCTAGCTATTCGATATGTTAACAGTCTGTCACCAGCGACTATTGTTAAATTGGGTCTATAACTGTCTGTAGTCATCACAATGACTTACGCAACTCTTCTAAACTAGAAAAGCTGAAACATGGGAGCTCTCTCCTCTCCTCCCACCAGCCAGCCAGCTTATAGACAGCACTGGGATTCCCTTCACAAGGGTACTGCTGACTGCTGAGGTATTGAACTGACTTCACAAAGACCTTCCCCTCTCTCCTATCTCTTCACAAAAGCCTTGCAGTTCTGACTCTCAGTTGCACAGGTGGTGGGGGTGTATTGATAAAGTGGGTGTTAGGTTGGGGGGGGGGTGTATAGTTGTCACAGCGATGAGTTGGCGTGGTTTTGGCTTGGGGTTATGAACAGTATGGTACTGCATTTAAACTCTGTTTCCCTGTTGTGCTGCACTGTTGTCTCCAGGGGGGTTAGTGTATGTGTGTGTGTGTGTGTGTGTGTGTGTGTGTGTGTGTGTGTGTGTGTGTGTATGTGTGCGTGCGTGCGTGCGTGTGCATGTGTAAAGGGTCACCTGTTGTTTCCAGTTCCACACAGCGGTTCTCAGTGTAATGAAAGTCAGGCGTTAACTGACTTGGTGACCTGTAACTACCTCTCCACCCCCCCTCCCCAAAAAACAAAAGCACACTTTCACCGTTCACCACATGGCCTACAGGGCAGGCTGTAGGACAAGTCCAGACAAAGAGGTATGGAGGGCTAGCACCTGCTCACCTCATCTCTCTCTCTGCAGGTAAGCCCATCTGATGCCTGTCATGCTCAGCCCCTATCAGTTTCATGTGGAGCAGGGCCATACCCTGAGGACACAGGGAGGTAGAGTTTAGGCAGGTCTTTAATTGGACCAGGACCAGCTGGCAGAGGACGGGAGGGGAGGAGAGAGCTCTGGGTGGTGTAATAGAGTAATAGGCGGAGGGGTTTAATTTCATGATTAACAACTCATGGTGTGATTGTGGTTGTGGTAACGTACAGGAACCCCCCGCGACGGCTCTCAAGAAACTACACTATGTGCAAACTGGAAACTGCATATCCTGAGGCCGCATTTATTGTAGCTGGGGACTTTAATAAAGGAAATCTGAGGAAAACGCTACCAAAATTCTATCAACACATCTCCTGTGCTACACGCGCATCAAGGACTCTGGATCATTGCTACTCTCCCTTCCGGGACGACTACAAGGCCCTCCCCCGCCCTCCCTTTGGCAAATCAGATCACTCCTCCATTCTGCTCCTCCCCACCTATAGGCAGAAACTTAAGCAGGAAGCACCCGTGGTAAGGACTGTTCAATGTTGGTCTGACAAATCCCCCCCAATATTTTTTTGTTCACACGGACTGGGAAATGTTCCGGGTCGCCTCTGAGAATAGTATTGACGTATACACTGACTCGGTGACTGGGTTCATCAGGAGGTGCGTAGAGGATGTGGTTCCCACTGTGAAGATTCAAACTAAAAACCGTGGATAGATGGCAGCATTCCCGCAAAACGAAACAATTTAACCATGGCAAGGTGACTGGGAACATGGACACGTACAAACAGACCAGCTATGATGTATGACGTTCGTAAGGCAATCAAAGAGGCAAAACGACAGTACAGGGACAAAGTGGAGTCGCAAGTCAACGGCTCAGACACAAGACGTATGTGGCAGGGACTCCAGCCACGTCGCGGACAGAGATGCCTCGCACCCGGAGAAGCTAAACACCTTCTTCGCCTGTTTCGAGGAAAACAACATCGAGCCGTCACCGCTCGCTCACGAGGACTGTGTGCTCTCGTTCTCCATTGCCGACATGAGTAAGTCATTTAAGCATGTTAACCCTCTACTACAGCTCAGCCTTCAACACCATAGAAGATCATCAAGGACCTCAGCCACTCGACCCACAGCCTGTTCACCCCGCTATCATTTAGATGGCAGAGACAGTACAGGTGCATCAAAGCTGGGACCGAGAGACTGATAAACAGCTTCTATCTCCAGGCCATCAGACTGTTAAATAGTCACCACTAGCCAGCCTCCGCCCAGTACCCTGCCCTGAACCTTAGTCACGGTTACTAGCTGGCTACCACCCGATACTCTACTCTGCACCTTAGAGACTGCTGCCCTATGTAGACTTCCTTCAGAAAGTATTCACACCCCTTTACTTTTTCCACATTTTGTTGTGTACAAAGTACGATTCAAATTGATTTAATTGTTATTTTTGGTCTTCGATCTACACAAAATACTCTGTAATGTCAAAGTGGAAGAAAAATTCTAACATTTCTTTTTTTAATCATGAAAAATAAAACACTAATATATCTTGATTAGATAATTATTCACCCCCCTGAGACAATACATGTTAGAAACACCTTTGGCTGCGATAACAGCTGTGATTCTTTTTGGTAAGTCTCTAAGAGCTTTGCACACCTGGATTGTACAATATTTTGAGGTTTTGTGTCACTGGCCTACACACAGTACCCCATAATGTCAAAGTGGAATTGTGTTTTTAGACATTTTTACAAATTAATTAAAAATGAAAAGCTGAAATGTCTTGAGTCAACAAGTATTCAACCCCTTCGTTATGGCAAGCCTTAATAAGTTCAGGAGTAAACATTTGCTTAACAAGTCACATAATAAGTTGCATGGACTCACTCTGTGTGCAATAATAGTGTTTAACATGATTTTTGAATGACTACCTCATGTCTGTATCCCACACATACAATTATCTGTAAGGTCAATCAGTGAATTTCAAACACAGATTCAACCACAAAGACCAGGGAGGTTTTCCAATGCCTCGCAAAGAAGGGCACCTATTGGTACATGGGTAAAAGAAAAAGAAAAAAGCAGATATACTGTATATCTCTTTGAGCATGGTGAAGTTATTAATTACACTTTGGATGGTGTATCAATACACCCAGTCACTGCAAAGATACAGCCGTCCTTCCTAACTCAGTTGGCGGAGAGAAAGGAAAACGCTTAGGGATTTCACCAGGAAGCCAATGATGACATTAAAACAGTTGCGGAGTGTAATGGCTGTGATAGGAGAAAACTGAGGATTGATCAACAACGTTGTAGTAATCCACAATACTAACCTAAATGACAGAGTGAAAAGAAGGAAGCCTGTACAGAATAAAAATATTCCAAAACATGCATCCTGTTTGCAGTAAGGCACTAATGTAAAATTGCAACAACAAAAAATTGGGGCAAATCCCAACACAACACATCACTGAGTAACGCTCTTCATATTTTCAAGCATGGTGGTGGCGTCATCATGTTATGGGTATGCTTGTTATCGACAAGCACTAGGGATTTTTTTAAATAAAAATAAACAGTTCAGTCTGCTTTCCAACAGACACTGGGAGACAAATTCACCATTCAGCAGGACAATAACCTAAAACACAAGGCCAAATCTCCACTGGAGTTGCTTACCAAGACGACATTGAATGTTCCTGAGTGGCCTAGTTACAGTTTTGACCTAAATCGGCTTGAAAATCTATGGCAAGACTTGAAAATGGCTGTCTACCAATGATATTTATATTCCGGACTCTGACATTGCTTGTTATGATATTTCTTAATTTCTTTCTTTTTTACTTTTTGGATTATGTGTGTATTGCTTTGTATTGCTAGGTATTACTGCAGTGTTGGAGCTAGAAACACAAAAATTTCGCTGCACCTGCGATAACATCTGCAAATCTGTGTACATGACCAATAAACTTTGATTTGATTTGATTTTAGAGAGAAGATGGACCAGGGTATTTTTGGATAGAGGTGTGATAAGGCGTTCACATGCTTCCCAGCCGAAACAGTTCGGTAGAGTTCGTGCATATATAATGAGGACATTTTGTGACGTTTTGTTTTTGTTTTCCACTTCGGTGAGTTTTGGGGGGCTGTTCGGGCACGCACATGTTTTCTGGAGGCAAGTCGATGTTCGGAGCCGAAGTCTACACCCCTTTGTCGGTGATTGATCAACAGTAAAGTCTTTGTTGTCATTGAATAAGAGACGACTCGTTTTCATGCAAAACATGTTTTTCATTAGTTAGATGTAAAACTGCGCGACTAAGATACCCTCGGCAAAAAACGTCAAAATTTATGACGGATTTATTGAGTTATCTTAGATTAATTCTGACTATTTTGAGGAAGTGTATACTGGCTACGGCGTCTCAAAATGGACAAACAGTACTATTGTGCTTTTATCGTTTTTCAAGCGAAGGTCTTTTAAGTGAGTATGCAAGCACACTCGTTCGGTTCGCCTAGCCAACTCCGACTAGCCGCCAGCCGAACTGAAGCATGCTGACGCCTTTACTGGTGGTGAATCCCTAGCTCTACTGAATGAATGGCCATGCCCATGAAGGTGCCCCAAGTCTTCTGTCCTGCTGGCTGTTAGTTTTCACCCATCTCTCTGGCTCTCTCTGATCCCATCTTTCTCTTGCACTCTTTCTTTCTACATCCCCCATCCCCATTTCTCTCTCCCTTCTCTCCTCCCTTTCTTCTCTTATCCCTACATAGAGTTAGCTGTGCTGTGTGTGTACATTATGTGCCAGAGTGCAGACTGTGGCAGTAACAGACAGTGGTGGGTTAAGGCTGAGGGTGAGCACCCTGCCCTAAATAACTTGGCCTACTTCTGCACTGTACTCAGCTCAGGGGCTGTGTTTGTGAGAAAGTTGTTTTGGATAAAAGCGAAAATATATGATTATTTCTGATGTTAGCAACCCAGAACCATGTAGAATCTCAGTCACTGGTCAGTGTTGGGCCTAAGCCAGCGCAATATTGGTGTTGGCTGTGGTGCATGGAATACAGGGCTATATTTGGATGCCATATAATTACTTTACCATATGTTTTCTCCATACTTTTTTTCTTAAGTGTAAAACATATCCTTTTTTGGCTTGTTTGAGGATCCAAATAAATCCCAAGTTACAATTTTCTTGACATTGTTTGAAAACATAGAGATTACCCTTTCCAGCAAATGGAGCGAGAGAGGAAAGCCATTTACTATGATCTGATGTTGTGAGTGACAAAGCGAGAGAGAGAGAAAATGAGAGAAAGCAAGAGAAAGAGAACATGTATTTACTATGATCTAATATTGATTCAGAGGTGTAATAAATGACAACAAAGTGCCTGTAAGTGAAATGCATGAATCATGACAGAATAATGCAACAAAAACATGGAGATTAGTCCAGTTCATTAATCCACAGGAGACTCTGATGCCAGATGGCCAGAGCTATGATGTACTGCACCGTATGTTGCTAAGAGATGGAAGATGCTTGGGGGCCAACCATACTGTAGGCAAGACAAAAGTAATATAGGGCCTTAAACTAGACCATAGAACCAACATATGAATGAGGACTCACCCAGAACCAAATCGTATGTGTGCTGGCCTGCTACGTTTCATCTGTTACAAGAGACTGAGGACTCTGAGGAACAATCATGTACTAGTGCATTAGCTAGGCCTATTCCTGACTAGTATAGCTGTCCAACTGTGTGTGTGTGTGTGTGTGTGTGTGTGTGTGTGTGTGTGTGTGTGAGAGTGTGTGTTGTGTGTGTGTGTGTGTCCGTGTGCATGCGCGTGCGTGTGTGTGTGTACAGCTTTAGTAAAGTCTTTCCTCCCTGTGTCTGACAGACAGACAGACCCCAGAGCACATAGTCAGTGCAGAGCAGGTTGCTTCTCTTCTATGACTGTTAACTTCCTGGGAAATTCCTAGTGAGAGTATTCCTGTAAGTGCCTGGCAGACCTGGGTTCAAATACTATTACAAATATTTCAGACACTTAAAGTGTTTGCTCTATCCTGCCTGGAGTGCCATCTGGCGCGGTTTGTCATTTTAGGACTATTCTATAAGTCCATTAAATCAAGCAAATTATTTCAAATAGTATTTGAACCCAGGTCTGGTGGCTGGTCTGGTCATGGTCTCCTTGCCCTGACAGGAGTGGAAGGAAATGGTGCACTACTCTGCAGCGCTGCATTTAGCTCTTACCCTCTGTGAAAAATGGCAGAAAGGCACCGGAACCCCATTCGGCTGTTAGCATGTGATTGTGATAGCCCTGTTAGCCCTGTGGTGCTATGAGGCTTTTCAGGCCTGTGGGGCTATAGGGGAGGCTTGGCAGTATGCTGAGTGGATTCTTTAGTCTTGTACTCGCTGTACACACACAGCCTGTAATTCCTGGGATTCAGTGTTTGTTAGTGATGAACAATTCATATAGTGAACCTCCAAATGGTGACAACGGTGAGTGCGATCATCCTCAAGCCATGGCGTCAACCTCAAGCCATGGCCCCAGACAGTGACACATATGTGCTGTTATAGCAACAATGAAATGGAACGATTTGTCTCTCTATAACCTACTAGAACAAAAGTATTATATACTTATATATAAAATCACTATGGATGCCTTTTCAGCTATCAGTACATGCTGAAAAGACCAAAACGTGTCCAATGAACTGTATAGATAGAGAGACTAAATACTATACAACAAGTTGGCCAAATGTCAATGGACAGGTAATAAGCTGAACACATAGCCTAGCTATTTCAAAAACAAGAAACCTAATCTTGATGTTTGGTTGTTTGCCTAAATCATTAGAGGGAGCCTGAGGTACTGTACGTGAGACATATTGAATGTGGGGAATTGGTAATTGGTAATTGCATTGCAACACATTCATTCTGTGGCAGAATTGGTTGTAAAGAAACATGGCGCTGCAGGGTCTAATCAAGAGGAGAAGAAAGAGGCGCAGACAGGCCGTTCTGTTGAGAATCGACAGTCAACATCAAGGGATTCTAATAGAAAAAGAGGAATGATAAGACAGCGACATGCAATTCCACAAAAGCCAGGACAGAATATTCACTGCCGGTTGTATCTTAGTCTAAGATATTGTTCAGACATTCTTGTAGTTATGGCTAAACAAGTGTCCTCTACTTCCCCTATGTGGACAGGCTGCTAGTGTCCTAATGTTTATGGACTGACACAGACCTATTTTCAGTGGTGTGGCAACTGCCAACAACATACTGTATGTGTATTTGATCAAATGCCAAGTTGTTCAAAGACATGCCCTCTATCAGAAACCAATTAAACATTATAGCAATGAAGGCCACATTCCTGAATAGAATGTCTACACTTCACAATGATTGGCTGCCATTAAGAGCTGCCTATAATTGGAGTGTGAAAATGAAGAAAGAAAACCCAGAGAGAACAGAACAGCTAGTTGCCAGGAAACACCACAGCACAGTGGATCAATCAACCAATCTGCTGCTGCTGCTCGGTCAGGGACAGTGACTTACTGAACATATGTATGTACACAATAGAAGGTTACAGCTCGATTGGAGTCACAGCACATGCAAGTACACCCACAAACACACACAACAAGGGTTTGGATTTGGGTGGATAGGGTTCAAGGAGTTTTCAATGTTTTAATTTACCAGGTAAGTTGACTGAGAACATTCTCATTTATAGCAGTGACCTGGGGAATAGTTACAGGGGAGAGGAGGGGGGATGAATAAGCCAATTGGAAGCTGGAGATGATTAGGTGGCCATGATGGTATGAGGGCCAGATTGGGAATTTAGCCAGGTCACCGGGGTTAACACCCCTACTCTTACGATAAGTGCCATGTGATCTTTAGTGACTACAGAGAGTCAGGACACCCGTTTAACGTCCCATCTGAAAGACAGGACTACTGAGCATATATGCACACTACAGAATAGATGAGACGAAGAGGCTTCAGGGACAGGGTTCTGTGCACACAACAGAATAGATGAGGCGGAGAGGCTTCAAGGTCAGGGTTCTGTGCACACAACAGAATAGATGAGGCGGAGAGGCTTCAAGGACAGGGTTCTGTGCACACAACAGAATAGATGTGATGGAGAGGCTTCAAGGTCAGGGTTCTGTGCACACAACAGAATAGATGTGATGGAGAGGCTTCAGGGACAGGGTTCTGTGCACACTACAGAATAGATGTGATGGAGAGGCTTCAGGGACAGGGTTCTGTGCACACTACAGAATAGATGAGATGGAGAGGCTTCAGGTACAGGATTCTGTGCACACAAACAGAAGCAATGGAGTCAGAGCTACTGAGCATAACACAAGGTATAGATGGAGAGGAGTCAAAGCCAGGGATACTAAAAGGATAAGTAGTTTATAGCCATCTACCCTATCCTCTGCACAATCTGGAGACAAGCTGCATGTACTATGAATACATCTTCTCTTCACGCTTTTACTGAGACAACTTGACTGACAGTTGACTGTCAGAGCCACAGCTTGATTTATATGCTGGATCAAAAGCTTTTAACCTCTTGGAAATAAAATGTAGGAACAGTGGCTAAAATAGTGTTGGATATGATAATATGTCAGAGAGGGCTTGAGCGTAAGCATTTGGCCAAGTACACTGTTGCTTTTACACTGAATGCTTTTAGACAAAACATAGGGTTCAGGGATGCAGACTTGACAGAAGGTATAGCTAGAGTGGAATCAGAGTCAGGAATACTTTACTAAAGGATACTTATACTAAAGAATAAGTACTTAGCAGTGGTGGAAAAAGTACCCAATTGTCATACTTGAGTAAAAGTAAAGATACATTAATAGAAAATGACTCAAGTAAAAGTGAAAGTCATCCAGGAAAATACTACTTCAGTAAAAGTCTAAAAGGTATTTGGTTTTAAATATACTTAAGTATCAAAAGTAAATATAATTGCAAAACTATACTTAAATATCAATTTCAAATTGCTTATATTAAGCAAACCAGACTTCTTTATTATTTTATTTACGGATAGCCAGGGGCACACTACAACACGCAGACATAATTTACAAATGAAGCATTTGTGTTTAATGAGTCCGCCAGATCAGAGGCAGTATGCATGCCCAGGGATGTTCTCTTGATAAGTGCGTGAATTGGGCAATTTCCCTGTCCTGCTAAGCATTCAAAATGTAATGAGTACTTTTGGGTGTCAGAGGAAATGTATGGAGTAAAAAGTACATTATTTTCTTCAGGAATGTAGTGAAGTAAAAGTAAAAGTAGTCAAAAATATAAATAGTAAAGTACAGATACCCCAAAAGACTCCTTAAGTAGTACTTTAAAGTATTTTTATTTAAGTACTTTACAACACTGGTACTTAGTACAGCTGTAGGATCTTAATTTGACGTATATTGTCACAGCAAAAATATCCTGCAGCAACCGGATTTGAACGTTTAATCCATAACGTTGCTTGATCGGCTATTAGCTGGCCAAAAGTAGTCTACATGAAAAGTGCAATACTCTTAATATAACTGTGTGTAAGTGTGGGTTTTCAGTGAATTTATGTAAATCACAAAGCTCATCTGCATTTCCTGCAGTGCAGGAAAATGATCAGTAACAATAGAGTGATTAAATTAAGATCCTACATCTGTAGGTATGCACTACGCATTATGTATCTGGCCTCTGCTAACTCTGGAGACAAGCTGCATGTACTATGAATACATCTTCTCTTCACACTTTTACTGAGACAGCTTGACTGACAGTTGGCTCTTAGAGTCACAGCTTGACTCATATCTGTTCTGCTCATATCATTGATGCCTGGTCAAAAGCTATTACGCTCTAACAGTAGATAGAGCTTCAGTAAACAGATGGCCCATTTTAGCTATGGCATCCTCAAAGCTAAATCTGAACCGCACTTTCCAGAATTTGGGGTTTTAATTCCAATTGATTGATTGAAGTGAAAACATTTTCAACATACTGTATAGTATCCCCTATTGACGTCACATTGAGTGGATTGAGTGGGATAGTTCATCGGGTACCTCTAGTGGAGAGAACTCTATGGAATGATTCAATATATATGATTCAATATTTGAAAGTCATTATTGCTACAAAAACAGTTTAAATCAAAACCATTAACTAACATGATCTATTCATGAAAAGGTATCAGAATGATTTGGTTTATCGATCACATTAACCCTGTTTTAAACCAGCAGAGAATGGACAATAAATCCATGCGATCTGTTCAACTACACAGTTCACAACAGCTCCCTGAATCATTGGCCAAATGCTGTACCCTCTAATCTCTTGTGGAGAGATAATAATAATATAATAATATGCCATTTAGCAGACGCTTTTATCCAAAGCGACTTACAGTCATGCGTGCATAAATTTTTGTGTATGGGTGGTCCCGGGGATCGAACCCACTACCTTGGCGTTACAAGCGCCGTGCTCTACCAGCTGAGCTACAGAGGACCACGATGCAGTTAACATAGGATGGTATCGCACCGTCTGTCAACAGACTGTGGGATGCGACGACAAACAAGGAACTTTGTTCCGGTGCATAGATTTTTTCGTCACCCTCTAACCACATTGCTACAGTTTTGTTGAATACTGTATAACCACATCTCTACAGTTCAGTTCTGTTGAATACTGTGTCGTGATGTGACTTACTTTAATGTATGACTGTTATTTATCGAATCACCTAACTATGTTTAATTGTCACTCGATTAAATTAATCATGTAACAATTAACTCATTAGGAATTTGAAGTTGTTTAACGAGTTACCATCTCCCGAATTAAACTCTTAGAAGATATATGTTATATATATATATCAATAAGTCACTTATTAAATAATTACCTCTTATCAGTTTCATTCTGAACGTCGCATAATCCTTGAATCTGCAAGAACCCAAACCTTATTGATGAATCAGCAATACACAAATTGGCTTAATTATTTATTTACTAACTAACTAAATAATAACACAATACAAACACACATAGGTTATTGATTACTAACGTAATACAATGAAAACAGGTCCCTAGTGGACTGGACTAACATTAGCATGAATGGTTGGGTAGTGGAGGGGTTAGAATGGATGGGAGAGAGAGATTCAAACTATCGTGGTTACTTTGGAGACTATGCTCACCGTAATCATAATACTTATGCACCCTAATAACGCTCATTCGGATTAGAAAAGCAACATGTATTTACGTGTAGCTGTCCTCGATAGTTGAGTTGATGATGTAGGACTCTGGTTTGCCCACCAGAGATCCCAATGTCCTTGGTAGAGTTTCTGGTCGTAGTGCTGGTTAGAATGGGTACTTCAGACATACCAGCGGTTGTCTGAAAGGGATTGTCCTCTATCTCGTGTCTTTAGTGAAAGTTCTCTAGACGACTATACATGCCAGCTGCAGACTAAAATGATAAGGTCTAGTGCAGTGCCTTCTTCTTCACCTCGTGGGTTGAGAGTTTCAGAGTTTCTCCATTTCAAACGTGTGTCAACCATTTTAAGTCGTGGGGCTTACTGGTCTGGTAGAAATTCAACCATTTGCAACGTTTGGCTCACACTTCACATCTGCTGGTCTAAAGGATGATTTGTTTTTCAAGGCTTTTTATGCACTCGGGGTAAAAGTGGCATTCCATCATGTTTACACGATCTCTGATGTCACTCGGGGTGTGGCTAGTCACTGTGCATAGTTTATGAAAAACTATTATCTCATTAGAAGACTAAAATCACATTGTTATCTTCACAAATGTTTTATTATACTTAATCATTCGTTTTATACAACAAATATATGCAAACCTCATAACTGGGAAGGGTCCCCCCCCCCAGAGATACAGTTATGTTGTTCCACCGTCTTTAATGACATCACAACATAGTAACGAATTTGACATGATTGTTCTTTAAGTCACCACCAACCATTTCCCACATACTTTTAAGTAGGAATGTTGTTTCATTATCCACTTTTGGATGTTGGAGTTTTGGTGGGAAGACTTCCTTTGTTAACAAAGGGGTCCTTTCTCCCAATACTTCATGGCAAGGAAGAGAAAGGAATCTTTGATCCTCAGCCTGTGAGGGCAAGTCATGACAACTGTATGACCACATCTCTACAGTTCAGTTATGTTGAATACTGTATAACCACATCTCTACAGTTCAGTTCTGTTGAATACGGTATAACCACATCTCTACAGTTCAGTTCTGTTGAATACGGTATAACCACATCTCTACAGTTCAGTTCTGTTGAATACTGTATAACCACATCTCTACAGTTCAGTTCTGTTGAATACGGTATAACCACATCTCTACAGTTCAGTTCTGTTGAATACTGTATAACCACATCTCTACAGTTCAGTTCTGTTGAATACGGTATAACCACATCTCTACAGTTCAGTTCTGTTGAATACTGTATAACCACATCTCTACAGTTCAGTTCTGTTGCACCTGGCTCTATATACTGCTGTGGAATACTAATGCAGAGTTCTGTATCATTATATTTCTCCACACTTCACAACCCACACTGACCCTAACATCTCAGAGAAAGACAGACAGACTGAGCTGTGCTGAGGGCCTGACTCTCTCCGACAAGGACCATTGTAAAAGAGCACCTCTCTGTGAGCATGTTACATAAATGGAAGTATTCAACAGGAGAATGCATAATCAGCTGGGAAGTGTGTGTGTGTGTGCCTGCGTGTCTCCCTCTGTGTGTGTTTGTGTGTGTGTGAAGGCCACTTCATCCAATTTAACATTATCTGAATTTGCTCTCTGTGAGAGCCACTGACCCCACCAGAGTTCATCCATACTGTAGGAAAGGGATGTATCAAGTAGTGTTGCAAAATTCTGGGAATTTTCAATAAATTCCCTGGTTTTCACAAAATCCCAGTTGGAGGATTCCCGGAATTAGGAGGGAATAAGCAGGAATTCCGCATTACTCCAACCAGGAATTCTGGAAAACCAAGGAATTTATTGAAAGTTCCTGGAGTTTTGCAACCCTAGAAACAAGACTCTAAACCCACACAGTACTGTATAGTATGAATAAAGTATTTAAACCCACGTACAGTAAAGCTACAACAAGAGCCTCACACACTTCATCCTATAGATACTTTACTGTCAAATAAAGTCTCCATACGGTTTAATGAATGCTCCTTCAGTCTTCCAATCGTTTGTGGATGAGATTTTCCGGGACTTGCATGGACAGGGTGTAGTGGTGTATATTGATGACATTCTAATATACTCCGCTACCCGCGCAGAGCATGTGTCCCTGGTTCGTCGGGTGCTTGGTAGACTGTTGGAGCATGACCTGTATGCAAAGGCGGAGAAATGTCTGTTCTTCCAGGAGTCCATCTCCTTCCTGGGACACCGGTTGTCCGCGTCAGGGGTGGAGATGGAGATTGACCGTGTTTCAGCCGTGCGCAATTGGCAGACTCCCTCCACGGTGAAGGAGGTGCAACGGTTCTTGGGTTTTGCCAATTACTACCGGAGGTTTATCCGGGGCTTTGGGCAGGTAGCAGCTTCCATTACCTCCCTGCTAAAGGGGGGTCCGGTGCGTCTGCAGTGGTCGGCTGAGGCGGACAGGGCTTTTAGGCATCTGAAGGACCTGTTTACCTCGGCTCCAGTGCTGGCACATCCGGATCCCTCTTTGGCGTTCCAAGTTGAGGTGGATGCGTCCGAGGCTGGGATCGGTGCTGTACTGTCTCAGCGCTCGGGTACGCCACCTAAACTCCGCCCCTGTGCTTTCTTTTCTAAGAAGCTCAGTCCGGCGGGGCACAATTATGATGTGGGGGACAGGGAGCTGTTAGCTGTGGTGCAAGCCCTGAAGGTGTGGAGGCATTGGCTTGAGGGGGCTAAACACCCTTTTCTCATTTTGACTGACCATCGTAACCTGGAGTACATCCGGGCGGCGAGGAGGCTGAACCCTCGCCAGGCTAGGTGGGCTCTGTTTTTCACCCGATTTGTATTTACGCTCACCTATAGACCAGGGTCACAGAACGCTAAGGCAGACGCCCTGTCCCGACTATATGACACAGAGGAGAGGTCCATTGAGCCTACTCCCATACTTCCGGAGTCTTGTCTGGTGGCACCGGTGGTATGGGAGGTTGATGCGGACATCGAGCGGGCGTTACGTACCGAGCCTACTCCCCCACAGTGTCCAGAGGGTCGGAAGTACGTGCCGCTCGAGGTTCGTGATCGATTAATATATTGGGCTCACATGTCACCTTCCTCTGGCCATCCTGGTATTGGTCGGACAGTGCACTGCCTTAGTGGAAAGTACTGGTGGCCCACTTTAGCTAAGGACGTGAGGGTTTATGTTTCCTCCTGCTCGGTGTGCGCCCAGTGTAAGGCGCCTAGACACCTACCCAGAGGGAAATTACAACCCCTACCCGTTCCACAACGACCGTGGTCTCACCTCTCGGTGGATTTTGTCATGGACCTTCCCCCCTCCCAGGGGAACATGACGATCTTGGTCGTTGTGGATCGGTTTTCTAAGACCTGCCGTCTCATTCCTATGCCAGGTCTCCCTACAGCCCTACAAACTGCTGACGCCCTGTTTACACACGTCTTCCGGCACTATGGGGTACCTGAGGATATAGTGTCTGATCGGGGTCCCCAGTTCACCTCTAGAGTCTGGAGGGCGTTTATGGAACGTCTGGGGGTCTCGATTAGCCTTACCTCAGGTTTTCACCCCGAGAGTAATGGGCAGGTGGAGAGAGTGAACCAGGATGTGGGTAGGTTTCTGAGGTCCTATTGCCAGGACCGGCAGGGGGAGTGGTCGGAATATATCCCCTGGGCAGAGATGTCTCACCTTGGCATCAGAGTCAGATCGAAGCCCCTGCGGTGGACGAGTGGTTTCGGCGCTCGGAAGAAACCTGGAACGTTGCGCATGTCCATCTACAGCGAGCGATCAGGCGGAAAAAAGGCGAGCGCCGATTGCCACCGCAGTGAGGCTCCGGTATATGCACCGGGGGACCGGGTCTGGCTCTCGACCCGAAGTAGCTGGTCCACTCCAGGAGAGTGAGGTACGAGAGGCTCCTCCGCCCCCGTTGGACATGGAGGGGGCTCTGGCGTACTCAGTCCGTTCCATCTTGGATTTGAGGCGTCGGATGGGGGGCCTGCAGTATCTCGTGGAGTGGGAGGGGTACGGTCCGGAGGAACGGTGCTGGGTCCCTAGGAGGGACATCCTAGATCCCTCCATGTTGAGGGATTTCCACCGGAGTCATCCGACGCGCCCTGCTCCGCGTCCTCCTGGCCATCCCCGAGGCCGGGGTCGGCGCACGGCTGGGGCCACGCATCAAGGGGGGGGTACTGTCACGGATTCAGCCGAGGCTGCACCACCTCCTTGCTCGGGCAGGCTTCGGCGTTCGTCGTCCCCGGAGTACTAGCTGCTGCCGATCTATGTGTCGGTGTTTGTCTTGTTTGGTCTTTATTGTTTACACCTGTTTCCCATTATGTTTTATTGTGTTCCCTTTATAACCCTCTGTTTCTCATTGTGTATTGTGCGTAATTGTTTTGGTCTTTTCGGCAGTTGCCCATGTGTGCGGGTTGTATCGTTCCTCTCCGTATGAGGTTGCCTTTGTACTTTGGATTTGCACTGTATCCAGTAAAGTATCTGCCAGTAGCTCGGTGTCCTGCTCTTGACTTCGCCTACCGCATACACGTTGCTTTGACAGTGTGACAATTCAGCTCTAACAGATTGTTTGTTGAAAGATTGATCTAAGGCAACATCTACCAATGCTTTGTGTTATAAATTTGTAGGCTAATAACTGTATGCATACGATAAGAGTTGGTATCATTATATAGCATGTGGGCATGTTTGATAAAGTAGAGAGAGACAGCAGACAGACAGACACCATGGGACGTACCTTTGAGACGTGTTTTTGTACTTCTGCCTGAAAAACAAGATGAGGAGTGTACATTAGATTAGTATGCCATACAAAGTACACCATCGCTCTGAGATAGAGCTGCGGCCCAAATGGCACCCTTTTCCCTATATAGTGCACTTTTGACCAGAGCTTTTCAGTCAAAAGTAGTGCACTAAATAGCAGGGTTGGGCTCAATTCAGAATTGTTTAATTGACTCCAATTCAACTCATGAGTTGAAATTCAAATTGAATTGGCTACACCCTACAGGATGTAGAATTTGAGTTTTAATTACAGGAAGTAGAATTTTATTCAGTGCAATTCAAATAAATTCCACTCAGTCATAGAACGTTTAATTGAATCTGTCAGGTCACACTTCCAGATACCAAAGACCATATCACTTTTCTCTGGAAACAATACTCTTAACGTTAGTGCTTAGGATAGCCAATTATATTTCCACCAACCATTGCATTTCTTTGGCTTCTTTTTTAAGGCCTTGAGGTCAACTTTAGGGTTAAACTAATGCATTCTGGGAAATGTAGTATTTTCCATAAGTGATTAATGAAATAATATAATAATTTAATAATATTCGCATACAGGTTTTGTTTTCTTTGATCATTAATTTTAAGTTTGTCCTGAAAATCAATTGTTTCAACAATATTTTATATGCATGTATATAATAACGTTTGATGTTAATTTTAAAATTTAATTAATTTTTTTATTTAGCAGACGCTCTTATCCAGAGCGACTTACAGGAGCAATTAGGGTTAAGTGCCTTGC
This sequence comes from Coregonus lavaretus, assembly GCF_964263955.1. Lineage (NCBI taxonomy): Eukaryota > Metazoa > Chordata > Actinopteri > Salmoniformes > Salmonidae > Coregonus > Coregonus lavaretus. The sequence goes on from NC_139992.1 coordinate 18,573,709, forward strand.
TCAAGGGCACATCGACAGATTTTTCACCTAGTCGGCTCGGGGATTAGAACCAGCGACCTTTCGGTTACTGGCACAACGCTCTTACCCACTAAGCTACCTGCCGCCCAATGATGTTTTATGTACAATATGTATATTTGTATAGACAACAACTAATATACAATAGAAGAGGAATTAGAATTTAATTGCACTGAATTCAATTATATTTCCTTTAATTCAAATTCAAATTGCAATTCTGTAACCTGTTTACTACTTCAATTCAAATTCAACAATCCTGCTAAATAGGGAATAGGGTGACATTTGAGAGTAGAGCTCTGCACGGGCATGAATTTTAAGCCCGAGCCTACCCATGCCCTCAACGTTCAGGCCCTACCCTACCCTACCCATGCCCTCAACTTTCAGGCCCTACCTTACCCAGGCCCGATTGTTTCTGCCAAATGTAAGGCCCTGCCTGAAACTCAAAATCAGAAATAACTTCCTCTGTTAGTAAATCCATTAGCTGCTCCTCTCTGTCACTCGCTCCCTGCGCGCAGCTCGCTCTGCTCATGGCGGCTCTGTCTGTGAGTATACATAGCAACGGCTCCGCTTGGGCTGCTCTGCTCAATGAAGAGACATGAGAGCAATTAGCTTTTAGCTACTTTCTTCACTCTAAACTCCGACAACATTATTATTTTTCTGTGAAATAATCTCTCCTGTTTTATATTTGACGAGGTTGAAGCACTTCAGATATGCAGAGCACGTGTAAATGGCTCAGCTTCAAAATGTTAGTGATCAATTTAGTGATACCCGAGCCCTGCCCATACCCTAGTTATAGATGAAGAAACAGGCCCTACCCGGCCCTAACCCAATGTATAATGTTGGGGCCCGTCAGGCTCGGGTCGGGTAGCAGAGCTCTATGTGAGAGGCACTGACCCAGAAATAAATAATGAGTGTGTTTCTGCTATGGAGCAGTATTGCTTGGGGGATTCAGACTAGTCATGTTGGAGCTGTTTTTCTGTTTTCCCTCTTCTCTCCGGTCAGTCATCTCCTTCTAACTATAGGGCAGGGGAGGACCCTCACACACACACACACACACGTTTCATCTGGTGTGAAGATCCAGTGAAGAGGGGGTATGTTGGGAGAGAAACATGAATTATTACACTCACAGCAATCATCAACAGCAGTAAATTATGCATCACACAAAATGTGTTTGTCTCATTTTATAAAAAAATAAACCTCTACTTTAAACCATCTTTAATGAGAAGTTATGAGATAAGAACTAAATCACTCAAATTTAGCGCAATAATTTTGGAAATGATTTCCCCCTGTATGTCCCCCTGTATGACCCCCTGTATGTTGTCGTGAATGAGCCTACTCAATATGACCTAATGACTCTTCCAGTCCCCAAACAGAATTGTGGTAACACTGAAACAAGAAAGATGAAGAAGAAGCTGAAGAAGGACAGGAAGAGGGCTCAACCACAAGCAGCTAGAGAGCAGCAGAACCTAGTCAAAGGCAGAGATGAAATGACTGGTGCAGGTAGACTGTAAGCAGATGTTCCTCTGCCGGAGGGCGGAGGTTTATCTTATATGGCGATACCCCCGTCAAACTCAAGCCCTGAGATGGAGCTGGTGGAGTTGCCTGATGGCATGTGCCTGATATCACATCCGGCCGTGATCGGGATTCCCATATGGCGCCGCTTAATTGGCCCAGCGTCATCCTGGTTAGGGGAGGGTTTGGCCGGTGTAGGCCGTCATTGTAAATAAGAATTTGTTCTTAACTGACTTGCCTAGTTAAATAAAGGTTAAATTAAAAAAACTAAAAACTAAAATAAATGTGGGTCATGAAGCAGATGACACCACAGATTGTCGTCACCTACGAAGGAACCAATGTGTTAGCTGACTGTGTAGACATCACGTGTAAAGGAGACAACGTGTTATGTAACTTTGCTTAGATGGGGGGGGGGGGGGGATGTATTGTGTGGCTGTAGTCAAATAATGCATGGGAAAGGACATTTGCTGCAGAAGACAGATCAGGAGCTGATTGATGTATTAGAAGTTTTGGGTAAGGTAAGAACAGAACTTAATTACTACTATACTATAGAAGATACTGCAATTTCCCCCTTTGTGTCCCCCTGTATGGCCCCCTGTATGTCCCCCTGTATGTGACCCTGTATGTCCCCATGTATGTCCCCCTGTGTATGGTCCTGTATGTCCCCCTGTGTATGGTCCTGTATGTCCCCCTGTGTGTCCCCCTGTGTATGGTCCTGTATGTCCCCCTGTATGTGACCCTGTGTGTCCCCCTGTGTGTCCCCATGTGTATGGTCCTGTATGTCCCCCTGTATGTCCCCCTGTGTATGGTCCTGTATGTCCCCCTGTATGTGACCCTGTATGTGACCCTGTATGTGACCCTGTATGAGACCCTGTATGTGACCCTGTATGTCCCCCTGTATGTCCCCCTGTACGTGACCCTGAATGTCCCCCTGTATGTGACCCTGTATGTCCCCCTGTATGTGACCCTGTATGTCCCCCTGTACGTGACCCTGTATGTCCCCCTGTATGTCCCCCTGTATGTGACCCTGTATGAGACCCTGTATGTGACCCTGTATGTCCCCCTGTACGTGACCCTGTATGTCCCCCTGTACGTGACCCCGTATGTCCCCCTGTATGTCCCCCTGTATGTGACCCTGTATGAGACCCTGTATGTGACCCTGTATGTCCCCCTGTATGTGACCCTGTATGTCCCCCTGTACGTGACCCTGTATGTCCCCCTGTATGTGACCCTGTATGTCCCCCTGTATGTCCCCCTGTATGTCCCCCTGTATGTGACCCTGTATGTCCCCCTGTACGTGACCCTGTATGTCCCCCTGTATGTGACCCTGTATGTCCCCCTGTATGTCCCCCTGTATGTGACCCTGTATGTCCCCCTGTATGTCCCCCTGTACGTGACCCTGTATGTCCCCCTGTATGTGACCCTGTATGTCCCACTGTATGTCCCCTTCTGTGTGGCCCATGCCTATACAGAGGCTCAGTGTGACACCATGTCATTAGAGGGACAGGGAGACGTGCTCAGTGGAGAGGCCTGACTAAATGTAAAAAGGGCTTTATAAATCCATTTGATTTATATATATATGTGTGTGTGTGTGTGTGTGTGTGTGTGCGTGTGTGTGTGTGTGTGTGTGTGTGTGTGTGTGTGTGTGTGTGTGTATACGTGTGTGTGTATACGTGTGTGTGTGTGTACGCGCGCGCGCGTGTGTGCTGCTCTTTGTGAGCTGAGGTGATTAGAATGCTTTCAATCTCTGAGATCAGCCAGTTAACCAGCCAGTCAGCCAACCAGCCAGAAACAGCCAGTCAGCGGTCACCGTTTCCCCCAGCTGTGCTAACTTAGATCAGCCCCCTAAAGAGGATGGACAGGTATCTTCTCTGCTCTACTCTAACCTCTGTTCTCCTTCCCTCTACACTCCTCCCCTCTCCTCCCTTCCTCTCCTCTTCCATCCTCTGCTCTTCTCTTCGTGACTTGTCCTCTCCTCTCTCCTCTCATTTGCTCTCATTTGCTCTCGTTTGCTCTCGTTTGCTCTCCTCTGCTCCATAGCAACACACCTGTCTGTCTCCTGCACCAGTGAGCCACAGGTATTCAGGGATTACATTGAGAGAACTTGTCCCACACTTCAGATTGGGAGAGGAGCAGTGTGTGTGTGTGTGTGTGTGTGTGTGTGTGTGTGTGTGTGGAGATGCTCAGGGGACAGGGGGTAACTGAGGACTATGTGATCAGGGATTTCAGCGGTAGAGTGTGTGTAGGCGCAAACGTGTATATAGAGCATGAGTGCACATTATAATGAACTATTGAATACATAACGGGTTTAGACAAGATTCAGTGATAAACAGTTTGCTACTACTGAGATACATGTTTGTCCGATACAAGTTTAACAGCTACATAATTGACCCATTCATTTGTTGCAAGCTGTGAAATTATATATTATGTAATAGCATATTAGTCTAATCATACTGCCAGCTGTATTTAGCCTAATCAATTTGTTGTGGTAACATATTGATTATGAGGTAAAAATAGAACTGCAGAAGAACACATTATACCATTATAATTTCCATTCATTCAATCATTAATTAATGTATAAATTAATTCATTCATTTACTGTAAAAACAGTAGGTACCTACCTGACTACCAACTTACCTACATACCTATCTGCTTAAGTATACACGTATATGCGCATACGCTAAGTACGTACGTACATGTGTACCACAGGAGGTTGGTGGCACCTTAATTGGGGAGGACGGGCTTTTGGTAATGACTGGAGCGGAATTTGTGGAATGGTATCAAATACAAACACATGGTTTGATGCCATTCCATTTGCTCTGTTTAAGCCATTATTATGAGCCGTCCTCCCCTCAGCAGCCTCCACTGCTACGTACATTTGTTCAAACATACGCTGAAATCATGAAATGTACAAACCTACAGTTGTAGTGCTTTATACACACACTAATGTATTGTTTACAAAACAAAGATGTGCACATAAGAATCCTATTAAACGTGCTTCAATATACAGTATAGTGATGGAAAACTAAGATACTGCAGCAACGCGTCAGAACCGGCATAATACAACACTGCATCACTTCTGATAACAAATAAACATTTCACAAGAGCTTGAAATAATCTCACTCTTTAAACCACCCTTATAGATCACATGCCTCTAAGTCAGTCCCTCGCTGAGGAAGTTACACACGAGAGGAGGGATGAAAGAAGAGAACTTACATTCCCTTGAGTCGTATCCACATTTTCTCCGTCTGCTCAGTCTTTGGGTACTTTTGGGAGCTGTTGTCCATGCCATCTGTGTATGTACACAGTTCATCCATGCTGAATTTGTTATAAGGTGCAGCGGTTAACTGCGGTATCTCAGGTACGTACAGCAGCACTCTCTCTGTCTGCACTCTGCAGTGTGAATCCCTGAATCCTCAGAGCACTTCTCAGTCCGGTCCTCAGAGCATCATCCCTGTGCTGTAGTCACGGGAGTCTTGTCTCTTCTCTCCTCTCTACAGCTCCTGCATTACTTGTCTCATTAGCCTATTAGTGTATCAGAGCAGAGAGAGAGACAGCGGCTTCACACACTGCAGCTCTGTCAGGCAGGCAGGAAGGAATCACTCTCCACTACACACTGTCACTCACTGCCTGACTGTCAGATGGTTCAATTTCTCTAGAGTACCTCTCTCTCTCTCTCTCTGTTTCTCTATCAATTTCTCTCTCTCGCTCTATCTCGCTCTCTCTAGTACTTCTCTCTCTGTTTCGCTCTCTCTGTGTTTCTCTCTCTCTCTCTCTGGATTCCTTCTCTGTCTCTCTCTCTCTCGCTTGCACCTCTCTGATCACTCTCTCACCATGCGGTTTTGCAGCTCTGTGTACACTGATGCTGCAGCTGCTTATAAAACCCTCACTCCTGCGCAACGCTCCATCCCTCCACAACATAGGTGCAGGTAGGTAGGGAGGGAGGGTGGGAGGTACGGTAACGCAGATGGTATCAGACACGACAGAGTCAGCACCACCACATCCAGCGATCACAGAGCGTTCAGAGCAGTCAGACTATGGTGAGCGGCTCCACCACACAGAAGCAGAGGAAGAGATTCCTCTCTCACCAAGAGGAGTTCAGTTGCATTTCCTCACATCAAGATCCAATGTAACGTGATGTGGTCAGTAGATGCGCATCACAAGCTGTAACAGCACTATCCTCTGTGGCTCTCACATCACATCCGCTCCGTTTGTCCAGGCAGTTCCATTGAGAGATGCTAGAGATGTTCAATTAGCGTCAGCTGCTTATGGCATAATTATCAAGCCCACCTAGAAATCTTTCAGGGCACCTCACTGAGAGAACTACAAACAGCTGAGGAGCCAGGGAAGCGGATCATCGGCAGCTGTAGAATAGATCCAAGTCGTAGAGCTTGCGGTTGGTTCCTTTATTATCACCAAGGTGCAGTAGCAATGAAATGAAGCAGATTGATAGCAGTAGCAGCATCTTGCATCCTGACTACTCTCAGTGCCTCCTCTTACAGTTTATCGTCTTGCTGCTGATGCTACTACGTCCCCCCCATTCCACTATTGTCACTCTGGCTGGAAGGAAGGAATGGAGAGCTCTGATCTGATGAAAATGTCCTCATTGTTTGTGATGGAAAAGAGGCACCATGGCTGATTAGTGGGTCAGAGAAAGAGAGGGAAGATAAGAATGGAGAGATAAAGGTAGTGTAGCTAGATGGCTTGGGCTGAGATCAGTACTCTAAGCTTGCCCTTAATCATGAAAAAGAATGGCAGAAGCCGGAGAAAAACAAGGTCCAATAGAGAAAAGGGTAATGTTCACTCACTGTTCTCAGTGCTACCTCTTTGTGATGAACATATACGATTATAGCTATTATCCCACTGAGAAATAGTCTCACCTGGAACAGCAATACCACTGCAATGAATTAACACATTTCTCAATTTCATCATATTAAAACTGCATTTCACTCCTCTACCTAGAATTACTTCAAGGGTGCACCCTGCACTGTGCAGGTCTCTCAGAGCAGAATCATCCTAATCATATCCTTGAGGTCTGCTTGCTTTGCCTTCATATAATTACAGAACAGGAGATAGCAGCACGCAGAACAACTTAATTCTTTTCAAATTAGCATGGCACGCCAAGCAGAAGCACATTTCCTCTATTCAATTATACTGGAGTGGTAAAAGAGAGCTTCTCATGATAGAGTCACATGTTATCTTGCCCAAGAATTAGCCTATATCATATGCAAGATTACGCAATCCACAATAAATAATAGGGTAACACTTTACTTACAGCTTGTAGGTATAGGCCTAGTGTACTATGATGCTGTTATAATGCATTGTAAGCATGCACATTTATTCACAGGGTATACGCCTAATTCACAGAGTACACTGTAAAGGGGTTACTGTGAATTTGACAGTAGCTTACAAGCAGCTCGGTGGCAAGTATAATTCTGTATTTCATATTACAGTACACTTACTGTAATATAAATATGGTATCATGACACACAGTACAATACTGTAATATTGACTGCATTATACTGTAAAAAAGTAAATGCTACCGTAATCTGAATAAATTCAATGAATTTAATGAATGAATGAAATTCATTGAGGGGAGGGGTTTGTTTTTCACAGTATTTTACTGTAATTACAAGGGATTGGTGCAAGCAGGTTGGCTGCTAGGTAAGTGTTTACACTTTACACTCCGTAACACTGTAGCCTATAGTTTTCAATAGCGAAGAGAAGAGACAAAAGATCAGCAAAATTCATAGTATAAGTATTCATTCATGGAAGTACTAAATGGTTTACTGAAGTATCATTAGTTTCAAGTTGTATTAGTTGTATGTACGGGATATGCATGGAATACATCATCCAACGAAATGCTTACTTGCAGGTTCCTTCTCGACAATGCAACAACAATAAGAAATAATAAAAAGATAAGAATATGAACAGAAAGTAAATGGTTCAGTAGAATAGAAGAATACATTATTTGCATAAATATAATACAGGAAGGCACAATTTAGAGTCCAATATTTACATGTGTTTTGGGGATGGGGGGAGATGGGTGGCAAGTGTATACAGTGCCTTCAGAAAGCAGTGCCTTTTCCAGATGCTTTGTTGTAATCAGAAATTATGTTATGACAACAACAACATAAACCGTCAATAACGGTAAATGGGAACATTCACCCTGAGCAAGTCAATCAAACATTCTTCCCATTTGCTCCCTGCTCCGTGATTGATAAGAGGGGTGCCATGGTAACACACATTTTCTTGTTACACAAATGGCTTTTTAGTACTGAGGGTGATGACTTGACTGCTGTAAAATAAAATAAAATAAAAAGAACAGAGAACAATGGACCTGATGCCGCGAGACAGGGGAGCTTATTATTTTTGTATATACTTTTTATTTATTGGTTTTAGGGGAGCTTATTCTAATGCTTGAAGTTGTTTTTTCTTTGAAACTTTCTTCCCTGAAGCGCTGAAGGACAACTGGATAACAAATACATAACATTTACTTCCATTCAGCATTACAAAAGCATCCCATGTCTTTCTGCCCTATTGTCTTTGGGCAGAATTCTACAGAAGAGAACATAGCTAAGTAAGTTCTAGGCCTATGTAAAACTCATTTCTCCTGCATTAATATTATTATGTTGAAAGGCCATTTCCATAATTCTAAAGAATGAATGTCTTATTGATGAATAACAAATTAGCCGTACGAAGCTAAGCTCCCTTCAACAGTGCACACTAATAAATGTGTGGATGTCAACCTCCCTCGAAGAGGGCACGTGTCAATAAACATAAGCAGAAATGGGTATTGGGTGTATAGAACCGTACTGTACGTTAGCCTATATAGGTTATGTTACAGTGTGCTGCTCAAGGCCACATCACCATGCTTTCTTTCAACCCCCTGTATAAAGCCATAGCTGTCATCAGTGTACATCTGATACAGAGCACACACACACACACACACATACATTAAGAGGCAAAGGCATTAAATCTGCTCTAATTAACTCTGCTCGCAATCCTCTTTGTGATACAACGACAGATACCTGCCAGACCAGTGAATGGCCAAACATTTGTCTTCTTTTTTATTTTATTTATTTATTCAACCTTTATTTAACTAGGCAAGTCAGTTAAGAAATAATTCTTATTTACAATGACGGCCTACCAAAAGGCCTCCTGCGGGGACGGGGGCTGGGATTAAAAATAAAAAGATAGGACAAAACACACATCACGACAAAAGAGACACCACAACACTACATAAAGAGAGACCTAAGACAACATAGCATGGCAGCAACACATGACAACACAGCATGGTCGCAACACCACATGACAAAAACATGGTAGCAACACAACATGGCAGCAGCACAACATGGTAACAGCACCCATACACAAAAAAAGAAAAATAATGTATGCACGCATGACTGTAAGTCGCTTTGGATAAAAGCGTCTGCTAAATGGCATATTATTACATCACGCGAAGCAACCACAACTGTCAGTAAGAGTGTCCATGATTGAGTCTTTGAATGAAGAGATGGAAATAAAACTGTCCAGTTTGAGTGTTTTTTGCAGCTCGTTCCAGTCGCTAGCTGCAGCGAACTGAAAAGAGGAGCGACCCAGGGATGTGTGTGTTTTGGGGACCTTTAACAGAATGTGACTGGCAGAACGGGTGTTGTATGTGGAGGATGAGGGCTGCAGTAGGTATCTCAGATAGGGGGGAGTGAGGCCTAAGAGGGTTTTATAAATAAGCATCAACCAGTGGGTCTTGCGACGGGTATATAGAGATGACCAGTTTACAGAGGAGTATAGAGTGCAGTGATGTGTCCTATAAGGAGCATTGGTGGCAAATCTGATGGCCGAATGGTAAAGAACATCTAGCTGCTCGAGAGCACCCTTACCTGCCGATCTATAAATTACTTCTCCGTAATCTAGCATGGGTAGGATGGTCATCTGAATCAGGGTTAATTTGGCAGCTGGGGTGAAAGAGGAACGATTACGATAGAGGAAACCAAGTCTAGATTTAACCTTAGCCTGCAGCTTTGATATGTGCTGAGAGAAGGACAGTGTACCGTCTAGTCATACTCCCAAGTACTTGTATGAGGTGACTACCTCAAGCTCTAAACCCTCAGAGGTAGTAATCACACCATTGGGGAGAGGGGCATTCTTCTTACCAAACCACATGACCTTTGTTTTGGAGGTGTTCAGAACAAGGTTAAGGCCAGAGAAAGCTTTTTGGACACTAAGAAAGCTTTGTTGTAGAGCGTTTAAAGAGTGTCTCTCTTTTAAGCATCCTTTGACCTAGCTTTAGTGACCCAGTAATGCACTGACAGACACAGCCTTGACGTCAGAGCTCAGGGAAAACAATCATCGTCAGGACAGTAAGGTGGTGGTTAGCAGAGAAAGCACTGTGTGGGCATACATGTTTCTTTTTACATTTTAGTCATTTAGCAGACGCTCTTAGCCAGAGCGACTTACAGTTAATAAAAAATATATATAATAATACTGGCCCCCCGTGGGAATCAAACCCACAACCCTGGCGTTGCAAACGCCATGCTCTACCAACTGAGCTATAACACACCTTTTTTGTTAAATGGCTTTCTAAGTACCTATAGACAGTATGACGCATTAACAATGTTTATCTCCAATGGCTTAAAAATTATACAAGGTGATTTACATTTTACTCTTCTTACATATAATATAATAAATAATAGGTATGTGATATGCTCAGAACTTGTAAAGAAAAAGTTAAAGTTGGTATCATGACAGCCAAGTACAGTACACAACCCCTATCCCCTACCCGTTCTGTGTTAGAAGATCTGGATGAACCAGACAGACAGATGAAAACAATATGGCAGAGCCTCATCTAGCTTAGCCTCATCTAGGCCCATTGAAAGTCTCTTACTGACCTCATATAAACAAAGGTGGCTGTGAAACGCTGCTATCACCATGGAGACCAATCCTGATTAAGGCAATAAGTGAAAATCGAATCTCTTTAATTAGATTCATATGTTGGCATTTACTTTGGATGAGCATAAGGGACAGACAATGCCCAAGAGAAAAGAGATTTAGATATAAGGCTATAGGGTTAGGGTGATCATTCTCCTGGTTTCATTATATTAACATTCAGTATATTATGTAATGGCTCGTTAGTTATTGATTGTGTACGTCCCAAATGGCAATCTATTCCTAATAATAGTGCACTATTTTTGATGAGGACCCATAGTGTTTTGGTCAAAAGTAGTGCACTATGTAGGGAATAGGGTGCCATTTGGGACGCAGCATATTGCGTTTCAGAGGGAACTTTCCAGAATTATGTTTTCATGGGCTCCATTGTAAAAGCTGATGGTACTGATCACTGCAGTGTTTTAAGGGGAAAACTGGAGAGACATGAACTAAAACAGAATCCCCTGTAGATTCATTAAAACTGTCTGCATTTCCTTCATCTTCTGTATTCATTTACAAAGTATTCATTATGCTTCACAAACTGGGAACAAAATGTAATATCTTGATAAATGATATGCGTTCACATTCCCTGTGGATTCCACAGGAATTAACAACAGCATGTTAACTAAGGTAGATAGGTACAAGATGGACTCGACGGAGTCAGCAGAGAGATGCATCACCCCGTTAAAAAAAACAACAGGTGGCAACCCGTTTAGCTAATATTGGGATAATCAAGATAACTATTATGTGATTCATCCATTCTGACATAATCCACAGAAAGAAACAGATATCTTGGAGAAGGAAGAATCCTCATCAAAAAACCTATATTCTCTTGCAATGAAGTGAGGACTGAGGAGATGACATTGTGTGTTAGTTTGTTGACACAACAAAGCAAAGAGATACGGATGTGGCTTAGTTCACTTTTTTTACTTTCTTACAGCCAACTCCTACTAATGTACAAGCCTTGGTGCAGAACCTCATTTTGCTATTCCCTCATTCAAATTCCTGCAATGAAGAGAGGAGCTACAGATGTGGGCTAGCCTAGTTAGTTCACACATTCATCACGGTAAGTCCTCCTGAGCTGGCCACACAGGCATCATTAGCTCCCTAACAAAGAGAGGAGCTACAGATGTGGACTAGCCTAGTTAGTTCACACATTCATCACGGTAAGTCCTCCTGAGCTGGCCACACAGGCATCATTAGCTCCCTAACAAAGAGAGGAGCTACAGATGTGGACTAGCCTAGTTAGTTCACACATTCATCACGTTAAGTCCTCCTGAGCTGGCCACACAGGCATCATTAGCTCCCTGACGAAGAGAGGGATAGTGACATTAGCATGGAGCCGTAACTGGAGGAGACAAAACAGCCTTGACACTTTTATGTCCCAGATGGCACCCTATTCCCTTTATAGTGCACTACTTTATATTCCATAAGGCTCTGGTCAAAAGTAGTGCACTATATATGGAATAGGGTGCCATTTGGGACACAGTCACCGTGTCGCTGCGACAAATGGCTCCTGTGACCTCAGTCTCGTGTTATGTAGTGTTATCTTTCTCAGAACTACATCCTCTGATTGGGGTCAGAGCTGTACTGGTCCTGGCAGCTACAGTTGAAGTCGGAAGTTTACATACACCTTAGCCAAATACACCTTAGTTTTTCACAATTCATGACATTTAATCCTAGTAAAAATGCCCTGTCTTAGGTCAGTTAGGATCACCACTTTATTTTAAGAATGTGAAATGTCAGAATAATAGTAGAGAGAATGATTTATTTCAGCTTTTATTTCTTTCATCACATTCCCAGTGGGTCAGAAGTTTACATACACTCAATTAGTATTTGGTAGCATTGCCTTTAAATTGTTTAACTTGGGTCAAACGTTTTGGGTAGCCTTCAACAAGCTTCCCACAATAAGTTGGGTGAATTTTGGCCCATTCCTCCTGAAAGAGCTGGTGTAACTGAGTCAGGTTTGTAGGCCTCCTTGCTCGCACACGCTTTTTCAGTTCTGCCCACAAATGTTCTATAGGTCAGGGCTTTGTGATGGCCACTCCAATACCTTGACTTTGTTGTCCTTAAGCCATTTTGCCACAACTTTGGAAGTATGCTTGGGGTCATTGCTCATTTGGAAGACCCATTTGCGACCAAGCTTTAACTTCCTGACTGATGTCTTGAGATGTTGCTTCAATATATCCACATCATTTTCCTTCCTCATGATGCCATCTATTTTGTGAAGTGCGCCAGTCCCTCCTGCAGCAAAGCACCCCCACAGCATGATGCTGCCACCCCCGTGCTTCACGGTTGGGATGGTGTTCTTTGGCTTGCAAGCTACCCCCTTTTTCCTCCAAACATAACAATGGTCATTATGGCCAAACAGTTCTATTTTTGATTCATCAGACCAGAGGACATTTCTCCAAAAAGTACGATCTTTGTCCCCATGTGCAGTTACAAACCGTAGTCTGGCTTTTTTATGGCGGTTTTGGAGCAGTGGCTTCTTCCTTGCTGAGCGGCCTTTCAGGTTGTGTTGATATTGGACTCGTTTTACTGTGGATATAGATACTTTTGTACCTGTTTCCTCCAGCATCTTCACAAGGTCCTTTGCTGTTGGGATTGATTTGCACTTTTCGCACCAAAGTATGTTAATCTCTAGGAGATAGAATGTGTCTCCTTCCTGAGCAGTATGACGGCTGCGTTGTCCCATGGTGTTTATACTTGCATGCTATTGTTTATACAGATGAACGTGGTACCTTCAGGCATTTGGAAATTGCTCCCAAGGATGAACCAGACTTGTGGAGGTCTACAATTTTTTTTCTCTGAGGTCCTGGCTGATTTCTTTTGATTTTCCCATGATGTCAAGCAAAGAGGCACTGAGTTTGAAGGTAGGCCTTGAAATACATCCACAGGTACACCTCCAATTGACTCAAATGATGTCAATTAGCCTATCAGAAGCTTCTAAAGCCATGACATCATTTTCTGGAATTTTCCAAGCTGTTTAAAGGCACAGTCAACTTAGTGTATGTAAACTTCTGACCCACTGGAATTGTGATACAGTGAATTATAAGTGAAATAATCTGTCTGTAAACAATTGTTGGAAAAATTACTTGTGTCATACACAAAGTAGATGTCCTAACCGACTTGCCAAAACTATAGTTTGTTAACAAGAAATTTGTGGAGTGGTTGAAAAACAAGTTTTAATGTCTCCAACCTAAGTGTATGTAAACTTCCAACTTCAACTGTAGCTATCATGTGTGGATAAGTAGAGCGTAGCAAAGTCGAGGTTTCAACTCCCGCAGGGATCACACCTTCAAAAAATGTATGCACTCACTGTAATGTAGTTGCTTTCCATAAAAGTGTCTGCTAAGAGACATACAGTATATTATTACATATATTTTTCTTAGTATGTGGCTGCTCTACATTCTACTTTCACTGCGTTGTACCTTGGCTCTTTGCAGGCTGAAACTGAGGTAGACTGTTGCTCCTTCACTGGTGCAAAGGACTGTTCATGTTGCAAAGTGGTCATGATTTCAATAACATGACTGCAACATGTTTTAGAGAGCAACAGAGGAGCAGAGTGGACTTGTTGCTATGGCTACCTGAGCCTGAGCATGTGTGTGTGTGTTTCTGCATTAGAAAAGATGCCAAAGCATTGAATTTCATTACTCCCACCATTTATACCCCCCACGCAAAACACAGCATTTTGCTAATGAATCAAAGAGGATCAAAGGGGATATTTTAATGTGATATAGACTCTACATAACAAATCTAAGTGTATATCAAACTATCCGGCTCGAAGGACCAGTGTGCTGGGACAGGGAATGTTGAAGCAGATTCTAAGCTTTTAAACTTGCAAGAATTCCCTACCTCCTATGTCTCATATGCCCTCTTGGGATCCTTTTGCCACTATATTTATCCTTGCTCTTAAATGTGAAAACAACCCTGTGAAGTGAGGTGATAGATACAGTAATAAGTCAACATGAGAACATGAGAACCGGCATGTGACAACCTGTTGTAGCCATCCAGTCTCCCATTGGGGCCCTTACCTGATCCTGGAGTCTTTGGGAGCAGTTACAGTGTTCTCCTTCCATGATCGTCCTGTCCCAGTCCCTGTCCCCGTCCCTGTCCCCGTCCCTGTCCTTGGCTGCAGCCGAGGCCAGACCCCCACAGTGCTACACCTGGTCCTCAGTGGCCAGGACAAGGGGTGGGATGGCTGGTGCACCGTGAAGATGGAGTGCAGTGAGTCACCTGGCAGGACAGGAGGAGCAGACTGTTAGAACACACTGTGAATCGTGTCCTGAATCGTTTCTGTCCTCTCTACTCACCTCCTTCTCAAAATGTCACAGAAGGAGGTGAGGACTAGGGTTGAATATTTTCCCGGTATTTTACAAATGTTCCATCCCGAGAATAAATCACTTTCTCCAGGTAACCCAGTATTTCCCGCCAAAACCGGAAGTGTCATTCAAAAGCATTATAAAGCATATAGTGTAAATATGTCTGGATTTGATTAGAGCTTTGATCAGTATAAAAATTCTAACCTGATGCTACCTGAGCCTGATGAGCCATATATTAAATACATTTTATGAGCCCTACATAAACAACATTTAATGAGCCCAAGACCAAAAAAGCCCAAATGATTGTGCCAGTTTCCAATACATATATGATACAGGCTACTGCACATTACGCAGGACAGAAAAACATAAAAGCCCATAGATTTAGCTAGCTATATGCTCTCTTGGATAAATAAATGAAACTAGCTCCAGTAGGCTAATCTTTTTTAGTGTGAACTGTATTACTGTACTGTATTCTATTATACTATATTACTGTATATGGACTGGAATTACGCACATCGTTCAAACCATGATAAAGCAGAAGAGAACATGCGATTCAGCACCCGATGTCACAGGTGTCACGGAATCTGCCGAGGCTGCTCCTCCTCCTTGCTCGGGCATGTTTCGGCGGTCGTCGTCCCCGGAATACTAGCTACCACCGTTGTATGTTTCTATGTTCGTTTGCTTTTGTCTGATTGTTGTACACCTGTGGTTAGTTAGCGTTGATTATGTGTCCTATAAGTTCTCGTTTTGTTAGTCTTGTGTTGTGTGTTATTGAGCTTCCTGTCTTCGTGTCTGTATTGGTTTTCCCTCCTTGGTTTTTAGGAGAGGTTTTCGCACTTGTTGTGCGCGATAGTATTTTTCCTGTTCATTTACGCCTGTGTGCGTATCGCTCGTCTCCGGGCACTTTTGCTCGTATTGATTCACTAAAGACTGTTGAACGAAGCTTCTGTGTCCTGCGCCTGATTCCCGCACCTTCCACATACAGCACTCCTGACAGAATAACACACCAAGATGGAATCAGCAGGAGCAGCACTAGCATCCGAGTCCCTGGAGGAGCGCGTCCGCGAGCAGAACGACCAGATCAACCGCATCGGGACCGCCCTTCAGGACGTAATAAACACTCTGCGCCGATGGGAGAACAGAGGGGCACCCACATCTCCCCCTACCTTGCCATCACCATCGGCCAGTCCGCCCATCCAAGCTCCGGAACCCAGTGGGATTCGGCTCTCGCTCCCGAGGGCGTATGATGGTACCGCTGCCGGGTTGTCAGGGGTTCCTCCTGCAGGTGGAACTATACCTGGCCACCGTACACCCGGCGCCCTCGGGACACGAGAGCGTTTCCGCCCTCATCTCCTGTCTCACCGGCAAGGCGTTGGAGTGGGCCAACGCCGAATGGAGGAGGATAGACGCCGCCACGATCACATACGCGGAGTTCTCCCGCCGCTTCAGGGCTGTGTTCGACCATCCACCTGAGGGGAAAGCGGCGGGGGAGCGTCTATTCTACCTCCGGCAGGGGAGGAGGAGCGCCCAGGAATTTGCACTGGAGTTCCGGACTCTAGCGGCTGACGCAGGGTGGAATGAGCGGGCCCTCATCGATCATTATCGTTGTAGTCTTCGGGAGGACGTCCGTCGAGAGCTGGCCTGCAGGGATACCAGTCTCACGTTCGACCAGTTGGTGGACATGTCCATCCGGCTGGACACCCTGCTGGCTACCCGCGGACGTTCCGAGTGGGGTTCGTCCATTCCACCCTCCAGCACCTCCGAGCCGAGCCCTATGGAGCTCGGGGGTGCTGGCGCAAGAGAGAAGAGGGGAAGGAGCTAGAGGGGGGCCATCCCCTGCACCAACTGTGGCCGTGGAGGACACATCGCGGCCAGGTGTTGGGGAGGGTCTCCTAGGGGAGAGGACGGCAGGCCCTGCACTGGGGAGTCCTTCCAGGTGAGTAGGCGTCCCACTTACCCAGAGCTCTCTGTTGTGCACTTCTGTATACCTGTGCGATTTCCACAGGTTGCACCTCATTCCCAGCATAAGGCGCTAGTAGATTCAGGCGCAGCTGGGAATTTTGTTGATCGTAAATTTTGTTTAGAATTAGGGATTCCCCTACTTCCTGTTGACATCCCATTTCCTGTTCATGCCCTAGATAGCCGTCCGTTGGGATCGGGGTTGATCAGGGAAGTCACAGCGCCACTTAGGATGTGTACGCAGGGGGGTCATGAGGAGACTATCCAGCTATATCTTATCGACTCTCCTGCGTATCCGGTGGTGCTGGGAATTCCCTGGTTGAGTACCCATGATCCTTCTATTTCGTGGCAAGAGAGGGCTCTTAAGGAGTGGTCTACCCAGTGTGAGAGGAGATGTTTGGGTGTTTCCGTGGGGGCGACCTCGGTGGAGAGTCCAAACCAGGTGTCCTCACTGCGCATTCCCGCTGAGTATGAGGATTTGGCACTTGTGTTTAGTAAATCGAGGGCGACGCGTTTGCCTCCTCATAGACAGGGGGATTGTGCGATAGACCTCCAGGCAGGAGCAGCGCTTCCGCGGAACCATGTGTATCCTCTGTCCCAAGAGGAGAAGAGGGCTATGGAAACTTACATAGCCGAATCTCTAAGACAAGGATACATACGGCCCTCCACTTCTCCTGCGTCCTCGAGCTTCTTTTTTGTGAAGAAAAAGGATGGAGGGTTGCGCCCGTGCATAGATTACCGTAGTCTCAATCAGATCACTGTGAAGTACAGTTATCCACTCCCTCTGATTGCGACTATGACTGAGTCTTTGCACGGAGCCCGTTTCTTCACGAAACTGGATCTCAGGAGCGCATATAACTTGGTGCGCATTAGGGAGGGCGATGAATGGAAAACGGCATTTAGTACCACCTCGGGTCATTACGAGTATCTCGTCATGCCATACGGGTTGATGAATGCTCCTTCAGTCTTCCAATCCTTCGTGGATGAGATTTTCAGGGACATGCAGGGGCAGGGTGTGGTCGTGTACATAGATGACATCCTGGTTTACTCGCCTACCCGAGACGAGCATGTAGCCCTGGTGCGTCGTGTGTTGGGTAGGCTGTTGGAGCACGACCTGTATGTCAAGGCAGAGAAATGTGTGTTTTTCCAGGAGTCGGTCTCCTTTCTGGGTTATCAGTTATCCGCGTCAGGGGTGAAGATGAAGGTTGACCGGGTGTCAGCCGTGCGTAATTGGCAAACCCCAACCACCGTGAAAGAGGTGCAGCAGTTCTTGGGTTTTGCGAATTACTACCGGAGGTTTATCCGGGGTTTTGGACAGGTGGCAGCTCCCATAACGTCTCTTCTGAAGGGGGGTCCGGTGCGATTGCAGTGGTCAGCGGAGGCGGACAGGGCATTTGGGAGACTGAAGGCCCTGTTTACCTCGGCTCCAGTGCTTGCGCATCCGGATCCCGCCTTACCATTTCAGGTAGAGGTGGACGCGTCTGAGGCCGGTATAGGGGCCGTGCTATCACAACGGTCCGGCACGCCACCTAAACTCCGCCCCTGTGCTTTCTACTCTAAAAAGCTCAGCCCGGCGGAGCGTAATTATGACGTAGGAGACAGGGAGCTGTTAGCCGTGGTTCAAGCCCTAAAGGTGTGGAGACATTGGCTTGAGGGGGCTCAACACCCTTTTCTCATTTTGACTGACCACCGTAACCTGGAGTACATTCGGGCAGCTAGGAGACTGAACCCTCGCCAGGCTCAGTGGAACATGTTTCTAACCCGGTTTGTATTTAAAATCACGTACATCCCTGGGTCCCAGAACGGTAAGGCAGACGCCCTGTCCCGGCGGTATGACACAGAGGAGAGGTCCGTTGAGCCCACTTCCATACTGCCGGAGTCCTGTCTAGTGGCACCGGTAGTGTGGGAGGTCGATGCTGAAATCGAGCGGGCGTTGCGTACCGACCCTAGCCCTCCACAGTGTCCGGTGGGTCGGACGTACGTTCCGCTCGAGGTTCGGGATCGACTTATTTATTGGGCTCACACGTCACCCTCCTCTGGACATCCAGGTATTGGCCGGACTGTGCACTGCCTTAGCGCTAAGTACTGGTGGCCAACGTTAGCCAGGGATGTGAGGGTTTATGTCTCCTCCTGTTCGGTGTGCGCCCAGTGTAAGGCGCCCAGACATCTGCCCAGGGGGAAGTTACAACCCCTGCCCGTTCCACAACGACCCTGGTCTCACCTCTCGGGGGAATACCACCATACTGGTCGTTGTGGATCGGTTCTCTAAAGCCTGTCGTCTTCTCCCAATGCCAGGTCTTCCCACTGCCTTGCAGACCGCTGAGGCACTATTCACCCACGTCTTCCGGCATTACGGGGTACCCGAGGATTTAGTGTCTGATCGAGGTCCCCAGTTCACCTCCCGAGTCTGGAGAGCGTTCATGGAGCGCCTGGGGGTCTCGGTGAGCCTTACCTCGGGGTACCACCCGGAGAGTAATGGGCAGGTAGAACGTGTGAACCAGGATGTGGGTAGGTTTCTGAGGTCGTATTGCCAGGGCCGGCCGGAGGAGTGGGCGAGGTATATTCCCTGGGCAGAGATGGCCCAGAATTCTCTTCGCCACTCCTCCACCAACCTAACCCCTTTCCAATGTGTGTTAGGTTACCAGCCGGTTCTGGCACCGTGGCATCAGAGCGAGTGGGTAGGGCGCTCGGAGGAGACGTGGAACGCTGCACACGTCCATCTGCAGCGGGCCATCCGTCGACAGAAAGCGAGCGCCAATCTCCACCGCAGTGAGGGGCCGGTGTACGCACCTGGAGATTGAGTCTGGCTCTCGACCAGAAACCTACCCCTCCGCCTGCCCTGCCGGAAGCTGGGTCGGCGGTTTGTAGGGCCCTTTAAAGTCCTGAGGAGATTGAACGAGGTGTGTTACAGGTTACTACTACCTATTGAGTATAAGAATATTAACCCCTCGTTCCATGTGTCTCTTCTCAGGCCGGTGGTAGCTGGTCCACTCCAGGAAGGTGAGATAGCAGAGACTCCTCCGCCCCCATTGGACATCGAGGGGGCTCCGGCGTACACAGTTCGGTCCATCTTGGATTCGAGACGTCGGATGAGGGGTCTCCAATATCTTGTGGAGTGGGAGGGGTACGGCCCGGAGGAGCGGTGCTGGGTGCCAAGGAGGGACATCCTAGACCCGTCTCTCCTGACTTAGTTCCACCGTAGTCACCCTACGCGCCCTGCACCGTGTCCTCCTGGTCGTCCCCGAGGCCGGGGTCGGCGCATGGCTGGAGCCGCGCGTCAAGGGGGGGGGGGTACTGTCACGGAATCTGCCGAGGCTGCTCCTCCTCCTTGCTCAGGCAGGTTTCGGCGGTCGTCGTCCCCGGAATACTAGCTACCACCGTTGTATGTTTCTATGTTCGTTTGCTTTTGTCTGATTGTTGTACACCTGTGGTTAGTTAGCGTTGATTATGTGTCCTATAAGTTCTCGTTTTGTTAGTCTTGTGTTGTGTGTTATTGAGCTTCCTGTCTTCGTGTCTGTATTGGTTTTCCCTCCTTGGTTTTTAGGAGAGGTTTTCGCACTTGTTGTGCGCGTTAGTATTTTTCCTGTTCATTTACGCCTGTGTGCGTATCGCTCGTCTCCGGGCACTTTTGCTCGTATTGATTCACTAAAGACTGTTGAACGAAGCTTCTGTGTCCTGCGCCTGATTCTTGCACCTTCCACATACAGCACTCCTGACAACAGGAAGGACAAAAAGATCATCAAGGACATCAACCACCTGAGCCACAGCTTGTTCACCCCGCTATCATCCAGAAGGCGAGGTCAGTACAGGTCCATCAAAGCTGGGACTGAGAGACTGAAAAACAGCTTCTATCTCAAGGCCATCAGACTGTTAAACAGCCATCACTATAGACAGACTAGAAATCACTGGCCACTTTAAGAAATGGAACACTAGCCACTTTAATAATGTTTACATATCTTGCATTACTCATCTCATATGTATATACTGTATTCTATACTATTCTACTGTATCTTAGTCCATGCCGCTCTGACATCGCTCATCCATATATGTATATATTCTTAATTAATTCCTTACTTAGATTTGTGTGTATTGGGTATATGTTGTGAAATTGTTAGATATTACTGCACTGTCGGAGCTAGAACCACAAGCATTTCACTACACCCGCAATAACATCTGCAAACCGTGTATGTGACCAATAAAATGTGATTTGATTTGATTCTAGTGCAGCACATGCAGCCTACCAAGTTACAAGTATAGGCTAGCGAATTAGATTTTAATTTGGAAATATAACAGGGCCTACTGTATTTGTATAATTAGTAGACTGACGCATATATACCGTTCATAATATTTCCTCTAATGTTATTAGTCTACCTCCTATTTCTCTCTCTATTGTTGCTTCATTCCTTCCTCGCTTTCAAGAGCTAAGGACCGTTTTTTAAGGAGAGGCCAGAGGAGCACAGGTGCTTGCGTATTGTGCAAGACACAGAGGCTATAACTAAAAAACAAGGTGACCCCCGAAAGCCAGATGGAGATGGGTAAATTAGACGTGCATTCTGTCTTTATATTACCATAGCATAGGCTATGCTGTAGCACATGTAGGCCTACCAGTCACAAGAAAAAAAAAGTGACCATGAGATGATAGGTCTATATGCATTGTGAAGTGCGCTCCATCCTGAGATGGGCTGTCTGTCCCCACGCTGAGCGTTGATTCATCATGCAGAGGCCGTAGAGAAGCCAGATTTAGACATCGCACAATTTAAAAGTTCCATTTCACGCCATGCTGTTCATTTAAAGGATGTATTATAATTTACCGGTTTCTTGCAATTATTTATCCCAGGAAAAGGGAGTGGTTTTGGGCAGTAAATCCCGGTAAATCTCGGTAACCGGGTTCCCGCAATTCAACCTTAGTGAGGACAGAGGCACAAACAATCATTGAAAATGCTTTTGAGAGATGGAGTGCAGTGAGTCACCTGTCAGTATATAGAGGGAGGGAGCAAGTTGTTAGAATTACAGTGCAGACAACACATTTTACACATTGTTCAGCACAACAACACAGTGGTCAAGACTGGGACTGATGCAAGAGTAGCTCACAGTATATATTGGATCAGATTTGTCAGGGCAAACTACACAGCAAATTGGCCAGTGTAGTGTTTTTTGTGTAACATTTCTAGTGTTGATTCAGGAGTCTCTGTAAGAGTGAAATTAACACTCAGTGGTGTAAAATCCACCACTCAGTGGTGTAAAATAACACAAAACGGTCCCATCAAAACCACACCCATCATTATCATATTTCCCAGCATGCTCTACTGCAGGTCGATTTTTGGGGGGGATTGTTTTTAATATCTGTGTTTTTGCATGTACATTGATTAATCTTATGCTACACAAAGATAAATAACATACATTTTTCTAAACTAATCCAAATCAGTTAGTTAGATTTATTACACCCGTTACTGAAATTGTTGTTCCAGTGTAAATGTTTTAGGTAGTCTTCTTAGCAATGTTCCTACCCCTGACAATCATTCTGAATGCAGGTTGCAGGTGACTGAAAATGCCAAGTGTTGGATATTCTAACTCTGGCTGGATTCCAATAGGAACCACACATCACTTTGCAAGCCAACATAATTTGACTTGCTGGCCTGATGTGGCCTGTAAACCAGGAGTTTCTTAAAAACACTGTGTTAGGGTGAAACCAGGCCATCAAAGTAAGGCCTTGTTGTATTTTAATTATAGCGTTCGCTGAGGTACTCACTTGGTGAAAGCCACAGGCCTTTAAAAGGAATTAATTCAATAACTGTGTCTCTGTCACTAACAAATACAGTCATGGGTGGTAACTCTACAGTTCACTCAAAGAGAAAAGGCACCCTTGGAAATATGTAAAATAGGCTTTACACTGTTCAAACACCCAAAAATGATTTACTGTAACACTACAGGTGTTAATTTCTTACACTGAGAAAGTGTAACAGTGTTAGCATTAAGCAAAGTGAGTCTAGTTTACTCTAAATCAAGTGTTATGCTTTACACTGTAGGTGTTGCGTATTACCCTACAGTAGACCTATGCAAACACCACAATCAAGTTCAGTTACACACTTTAAGAGTTGAACACTGCAACATAATTAAATCTTTAACACTTTCAAAAGTGTTACTTTAACTCCAGTTCAGTGGGACTCATGCTCACTGAAAATAGTGTACCTTCAACACTTTCAGAGTTAAATGTACACCATTGATTTTGCTGTGCCATTTTGTCTCACAAACTTGGCACTGAAAATGAATTTATCGGTATATCATAATGTTCCTATGATGCTGATTAAATCCATTAGAACAAACCCTGACAATCTACCCCAAATATGCTTCTACCTATTTCTAGAACTAATTTCCTTGATGTCTATGGAGAAATTATGACCATCTGACATTCTATTAGAATATGAATGTATTATTGTCATCTAGGAATGTCTAATTATTTCATCCCACTAGCAGCGTTTAAATATGGACGTCATTAATATACTAATGGTTTTCCGGAGAGTCTTTTTCTTGTTAGGCCTAGAGCGTAGTCATCAGGATGAAAACGACACAATATTAACAGAAATCCATTACTGTAATTAAAACAGAGAGAGCGAGAGATTGAGAGAGAGAGATAGTGTGAGTGAGTGAGTAAGTAAGTGAGAAAGAGGTGGGTGGGTTAGACAGAGAGAGGGAGAAGGAAAGCGAAAGAAAAGGAGAGAGAGAGAGGGAGAAGAGAGTTAGTGAATACAATGATTTGTCCACATCATGTATAAGCTTTTTTATACAACCGATCACTGTTAGCGGTGCCGTTTCTAGGCATATGTGACATAAGTGGGCACTTAGGGCACCGCGGCCACTAGGCCCCCCACATTTTTTAAAATCATAAAACAAATTTGGGGTCTCAACTTACTGTTAGGACATTAACTTTAAAGCTGCACATTTCTCTCCACCACCAAGAGGGGGTCACTAAAATGTTTTGCCCGCGAGGTAGGGGGGGCCCCCCAAACCAAATCTCGCTTAGGGTCCCCAAAACACTAGAAACTGCCCTGACTATTAGTGACAGTCAGTCAGTGGTTAAACGGGTTGCCATGGAGACACAGTCAGTGTAGCCCTTTCAAAGTTAGCAGCACACACTAATGTAATGGCAAAGCATCTAATCCATGGACCCATATAGACACTAAACAGTGTTGCATTAACCTACTGTTTAGTGTAAAGCTTTATTTGCATATTTGCCTTTCAAGTGAATTGTAGAGTTACCACCCTTGACTGAATTTGTTAGTGACAGACGTGCTTGTTGCATACATCCATGGTCAGTCCTGTGGAATTCACAGAGACATCCTAAGTGAATATGTTATCATACAAATGTAATTATTTAACACAATACAATGTGTATTTCATAAGGCCTTATTTTGAGGACTTACACAAAAAAATACTGGGTTGCTTGGATGACCCAACTGCTGGGTTGCAGGCATTGGGTCACTTAGTTGGGTTGTTTTTTAAAAAGAGCAAGGTTGGTTTGTTGATGCTGGGTTATTGAGAGATGACCCAACGGGTCAGATCAGAAGATTGGAGGCTTGGCTTAGTAGGGGCGTGACTTTCAGCCAGTAGTTTCTGGCCACCTGTGAGGGTAAATGTAATTCCAGTTTGTCTGTTCTGTTGAATTGTTATCACATGTTGAGGTTGAACACTGACATGTTTGTAGCTGCATTGAAGCGTACAGACGTGTATGCAAATCCCAATGTGATTGTAACCACTTTGTTGCAATATGTAATGTGCAATAATATTCAAGGAATGCCATTTACTTTCACAGGTGTCCAAAAATAACTAGCTAAAAGCCATGCCCCTAATTAACTACTAAAAATATCTATGGATTACACTTTTTAAAAAAGACCCAGCATGAAAGTGAATGAAAACCCAGTTGATGCTTAAATTAAGCCATGTTCGGGTAATGTTGAACAACCCAACATGTTGGGTTATTCACCCAACCTGTCACATTATGCTGGTTTGCAAAGTGATATGTAATTCCTATTGAAATCCAGCCAGAGAAGGGATAGCCAACCTTTTCAATTTTTCATCACCCACAACCTGCATTCAGAATGACTGCCAGAGTTAGGAAGACTGAACTATGAGACTATCTAAAACATCTAAACTGGAACAACCATTTCAGTAATGGTTGAAATAAGTCCAAGTACCATATTGGATTAGTTTAGAAAATGTATGTCATTTATATTTGAGAAGCATAAGATGAATTAATTAATCAATGTGCATGCAAAAAGATAGATATTGAAACAAACAATTCTTAAAATCAACCCGCAATAGTGCATGCCGGGAAATATGATAATGATGGGCGTGGTTTTGGTTAAACACTGGTTATTAGCACCAACACTGGGGGGTTATTTTACACCAATGAGTGCTAATTCAACACTTACAGAGTTAATTGTTATGTTTAGAGTGTAGTTCCTCAAAATAAGACCTTATGAAATAAGTATTGTATTGTGTTAGATAATTAAACTTTAACGATAACATATTCGCTCAGGATCTCACTTGGTGAAGTCCATAGTACTGAAAATGGATGAATGCAACAACCATGTCTCTGTCACTAACAAATACAGTCATGGGTGGTAACTCTACAATTCACTCGAAAGGCAAGGCACTTGAAATAAGGCTTTACACCAAGCAGTGTGCTAATTTAACACTATTCCAGTGTCTATACGGGTCCACACTTTCAGTGTTAATGTAACACTCTCAGTGTTGATTTAACACTGGAGAACTTGCTGTGTAACAATTATATAGTCTTAGAGCAAATACATGTTCTCTCTCTCTAGTGAGTAGGAACGTTGGGAAATTCTAGAGCCCTGAGAGTAGAATAGTGGAGAGAGTGGAGACACTATTTCTATGAGTGGAAGATCCACTGGAGAATAGTGATGGGGGAAAAATCAATGCAGTATCGAATCACAATACATACAGTATAGAATCGTGACAATCGCAATACGTATCGGCACCTAAGTATCATGATAATATCGTATCTTGAGTCCCCTGGCAATTCCCAGCCCTAGTGGAAAACAGAGGAGGGAGGAGCTATAGGAGGACAGGATCATTGTAATGGCATCGATGGAATGGTACCAAACACATCAAACACATGGAAACAACGCATTTGACTCCGGTCCATTGATTCAATTCCAGTCATTATAATGAGCCCGTCCTCCTATAGCTCCTCCCACCAGCCTCCTCTGGTGGAGAATGTTCAAATCATTCTATAGAACAAACTATGAAGATTCAGTTAGGCTATTACATTTACATTTTAGTCATTTAGCAGACGCTCTTATCCAGAGCGACTTACAGTTAGTGAGTGCATACTGGCCCCCGGTGGGAAACAAACCCACAACCCTGGCATTGCAAGCGCCATTCTCTACCAACTGAGCTACAGGGGACTATTGTGTTGTAATACTGTTTCCCCAGTGATATAAAACCGATAATGATATCAGGACATATTTCTTGATAACTTTGAACGATTAGCCTATTCCAGACGTGCTGCTGTGATGTCTTATTAAGAGAAGAGAAGAGGACACAAGACTGAAGCTGACAATGGGGTGTCAGTAGAATGTCTGTCTCTCATGTATTTGAACTGATCTGACTTGCATGAAGCTCAGATCAAACAGACTGACTGTGAGGACACACACACACACACGTGCATGTGCACACACACACACAGTCAGTCACTTTCATGGAGATCAAGGATTCGTTCCAATCTTTATGAGTTATTGATGAAGAGCAATTACATAATTTGTGTACACACTGAAAGAGTGAGCCACCAACAATGAACTAAATGTAAACATGTAAATAATACTTGATAGTTCTAATGATACATCAGATGTACTGCAATTCCCAATCAATTAATCCCCATGCTGTGTGTGAGTATCCTGCTATTGCAGCCCATTAGCAGGCGATCTGATTCTGATTGGATCATGGCTCGTTCAGGCTCATGAGAACAGAACACGCTAACTGCTGTGTTCTCTGGTTGCCATGGTAAAAGATAAGAACCAGATACACGTGTCCAATCACATCCCACCAGAAAAGATAATGAATACATGAAATACATAATTAGTTCTGAAACAGAAACCTCAGCCACGGGTTACGCTGATGTTAACCATTTCACGTCAGGGTGACAGTTATAGGCCTACCCACTATCAATGTGATGATGTTGAATCAACATGGAAAACTGATTGGATTTGAAAAAAGTAATACAAGTAAGCGAATGTCTTATTTTCTACACCTAACGTTTAACATAAATCCAATGACATGGTGAATTTTGTTGTTGATTTAAGGTTGAATTCATGTTAGTTGACAACTCAACCAAATCAAAACTAGACGTTGAACTGACATTTGTGCCCAGTAGGTAGATGGTAATATGCAGGTATGTGGCTACGTCTCCCCTCCCACACCTCCCCCTCTCTCTCTCTAAATGTTATCTGTGCAAGCGGTTTGACTAGTTGTCTATGACAACATACGTATGCGCTCTGCCACAGAATGCCACATTGTGTGATTTCCACACTGTTGTAAGAGTAAAAACATTAAAATGCTCCATCCACTTCAGAAGACTGATAAATTAGAAACTTGATGAGTCACTGATAACCAGACTGTACTGTGCTCTGATCTTGTTACAACATGTCTGACATTAGGCCTAGCAAATCATGTTTCATTGAAACTGCCATGTATGCTTTGCTCAGCGCTGACTCCAGATGTGCACTGACTCAACATCTGTGTGATTGTTATAGTTTGTAAACATAAAACAACAACACAGACAAATATTACTGCATCAATCAAGGGATGGAGAAGTAAAGCAAAGGTCCAATTTATTGTAAAGACATTTTCATGCTCCTTTATTTAACATTTATTTAACCAGGAAAAGACCCTTGAGGTTAGAAACCTATTTTGCGAGGGGGACCTGACTTGTTCTACAGTATAATGCAAATTTTTCCTCTGAGGATCAAACTGTTAATGAGTTAGAATTGCATTATTCTATTCTATATCATTTTCAAATGGTAATGTTCACAAATCACATTATACAACATTTGTCTCATTATTGGGTTTCGGCACGACAGTAAAACGTTACATGTCCAATGAAAACGTTCGATATCCATTGAAATATCCAATGAAATGGAAAGGAAGTTGTAAAAGTTGAGACATTACTCTGCATGCTACTCCCATAAGAGTCTGTAGCCTATGTCTGCGTTCCAAATGGCACAATATTATTTCATCATTAGTGCAATACTTTTTTACTATATAGGGGATAGAGTGCCATTTGGGATGCACACTATGGCTTTCTTTTGGAGCTGCCAGCGGTATACAATACTATTTATGGTCCCACTGGACCTGTTACTGGCCAATGAAGTAAAATTGCTCCTGTTCTCTGTTTTCTTCATTACAGTTTGTGAGTTTGTACTCCCTAGTAGCAATGGGTTCCACATCACTGTGTTTGATGTTAAAAAAATGTCATCTTTATTTTGACAGGGAGTAATGCTGAGACCAAGGTCTCTGTCACAGACGAGCCCTGCATACACATCAATATACACTATACACATCAATATACACATCAATATTCACATAAATACACGAAAAGCAAAACACATTCATTCTTCACTAAAATGGTCCTCAATCATCCTTTTGAATTGCCCTAGAGGCACCAATTCATCACATTTTAGAGAGTCTTGGAGATCATTCCACAAGTAAAGGTGCAAAGAAACTAAAATCAGATTTACCTAACTCAGTAGAGATCGAAGGGATCTCTGAGATCGGGTCTTGTATCTCGTTCGTCTGTGAGTTAACAATGAAGTAAGGTGTGGTGGATGTTTATGCAGGAGGGCTTTATAAACAAAGAATGCAATGCATCGATCGACGAGACTTAAGAGTGTTTGTGTGTGTGTTAGTGCCTGATAAATACTGAAACAATTGCCTTGAAGCCATATGCACTGTGCAGTCAGCTGTCTTTTGAAATGTTATTGTCAATAGAAGCCTTCACGTAATAGCTTCAAAAACAATGGCTTGGAGGCAACAAACTTAACTGTTATTGCCT
Source organism: Coregonus lavaretus (assembly GCF_964263955.1). Taxonomy (NCBI): domain Eukaryota; kingdom Metazoa; phylum Chordata; class Actinopteri; order Salmoniformes; family Salmonidae; genus Coregonus; species Coregonus lavaretus. The sequence continues at coordinate 18,602,515 of NC_139992.1, forward strand.
CAACCAACACCCTCCAAAACCACATTTCCTCCACATTTCCCGCCTTTATACAAATCACACACACACACACACACACACACACACAGATGCCATTGGTTTTATTAACCTGCTCACCCTCATCTGTTAGAAACCTCGAAGAGCTATCAACAACCAATCAGAGTAAGGGCCACTCCAGAGGTCTGAGAGTGACTCTGGATGAACCTGTGTTCTTTGCCTTTGTTCCAAATGGTACCCTATTCCCTATAGAGTGCACTACCTCTGGTCAAAAGTAGTGTACCCTAAAGGGAATATGGTGCCATTTGGGAAGCAACCTTGGTGATGTTCAGGTGCATCATCATTCTGAAACAATAACAAGGTCAAACTCATCAGTCCATACAGACAAACTGGCAGACAGAAAAAATCTGACATTTTCTGTAAATATTGAGGTTGAATGTCACCAATACAACTGCTGTACAGTATTTTTGTAGTGTGTGGACTGGATGTAGGCTTAGTAAATGTTTGTCAGGGCAGGCATCAAGTCACAGCTGCCTGGGGAAAAGATCACTAATGACAGAGTGACTGCCATCAAACGGATTATTAGTTCATGGTCTCTCTGTCTCGCTTATAAAATCCCTTGCAGCCCACTATTGTAATCAAATCAAATGTTATTTGCCACATGCGCCAAATACAACAGGTTAAGGGATTACTTACAAGCCCTTAACATTAATTTTTCTTAAAACTGCATTGTTGGTTAAGTAAAACATAGATAAGTAAAAAATTTAAATTAAAAAAAATAATTAAAGAGCAGCAGCAAAATAAAATAACAGTAGGGAGGCTATATACAGGGGGTACCGGTACAGAGTCAATGTGCGGGGGCACCGGTTAGTCGAGGTAATTGAGGTAATATGTACATGTGGGTAGAGTTAAAGTGACTATGGATAGATAATAAGAGAGAGTAGCAGCAGCGTAAAAGAGACAATGCAAATAGTCAGAGTAGCCATGATTAGCTGTTCAGGAGTCTTATGGCTTGGGGTTTTTATTTATTTATTTATTTTATTTCACCTTTATTTAACCAGGTAAGCCAGTTGAGAACAAGTTCTCATTTACAACTGCGACCTGGCCAAGATAAAGCAAAGCAGTGCGATAAAAACAACAGAGTTACATATGGGGTAAAAAACATAAAGTCAAAAATACAACAGAAAATATATATACAGTGTGTGCAAATGTAGCAAGTTATGGAGGTAAGGCAATAAATAGGCTATAGTGCAAAATAATTACAATAGTATTAACACTGGAATGCTAGATGTGCAAGAGATTATGTGCAAATAGAGATACTGGGGTGCAAAAGAGCAAAATAAATAACAATATAGGGATGAGGTAGTTGGGTGGGCTAATTTCAGATGGGCTGTGTACAGGTGCAGTGATCGGTAAGGTGCTCTGACAACTGATGCTTAAAGTTAGTGAGGGAGATAAGAGTCTCCAGCTTCAGAGATTTTTGCAATTCGTTCCAGTCATTGGCAGCAGAGAACTGGAAGGAATGGCGGCCAAAGGAGGTGTTGGCTTTGGGAATGACCAGTGAGATATACCTGCTGGAGCGCAGACTACGGGTGGGTGCTGCTATGGTGACCAATGAGCTAAGATAAGGCGGGGATTTGCCTAGCAGTGATTTATAGATGGCCTGGAGCCAGTGGGTTTGACGACGAACATGTAGTGAGGACCAGCCAACAAGAGCGTACAGGTCACAGTGGTGGGTAGTGTATGGGGCTTTGGAGACAAAACGGATGGCACTGTGATAGACTACATCCAATTTGCTGAGTAGAGTGTTGGAGGCTATTTTGTAAATGACATCGCCGAAGTCAAGGATCGGTAGGATAGTCAGTTTTACGAGGGCATGTTTGGCAGCATGAGTGAAGGAGGCTTTGTTGCGAAATAGGAAGCCGATTCTAGATTTAACTTTGGATTGGAGATTCTTTATGTGAGTCTGGAAGGAGAGTTTACAGTCTAACCAGACACCTAGGTATTTGTAGTTGTCCACATACTCTAGGTCAGACCCGTCGAGAGTGGTGATTCTAGTCGGGTGGGCGGGTGCCAGCAGCGTTCGATTGAAAAGCATGCATTTAGTTTTACTAGTGTTTAAGAGCAGTTGGAGGCTACTGAAGGAGTGTTGTATAGCATTGAAGCTCGTTTGGAGGTTTGTTAACACAGTGTCCAATGAAGGGCCAGATGTATACAAAATGGTGTCGTCTGCGTAGAGGTGGATCTGAGAGTCACCAGCAGCAAGAGCGACATCATTGATATACACGGAGAAAAGTGTCGGCCCAAGAATTGAACCCTGTGGCACCCCCATAGAGACTGCCATAGGTCCAGACAACAGGCCCTCCGATTTGACACACTGAACTCTATCTGAGAAGTAGTTGGTGAACCAGGCGAGGCAGTCATTTGAGAAACCAAGGCTATTTAGTCTGCCAATAAGAATGCGGTGGTTGACAGAGTCGAAAGCCTTGGCCAGGTCGATGAAGACGGCTGCACAGTACTGTCTATTATCAATCGCGGTTATAATATCGTTTAGGACCTTGAGCGTGGCTGAAGTGCACCCATGACCAGCTCGGAAACCGGATTGCATAGCGGAGAAGGTATGGTGGTATTCGAAATGGTCGGTGATCTGTTTGTTAACTTGGCTTTCAAATACTTTCGAAAGGCAGGGCAGGATGGATATAGGTCTGTAGCAGTTTGGATCTAGAGTGTCACCCCCTTTGAAGAGGGGGATGACCGCGGCAGCTTTCCAATCTCTGGGGATCTCAGACGTTATGAAAGAGAGGTTGAACAGACTAGTAATAGGGGTTGCGACAATTTCGGCGTCTAGTTTTAGAAAGAAAGGGTCCAGATTGTCTAGCCCAGCTGATTTGTAGGGGTCCAGATTTTGCAGCTCTTTCAAAACGTCAGCTGTCTGAATTTGTGTGAAGGAGAAGCGGGGGGGGCATGGGCAAGTTGCAGCGGAGGGTGCAGAGTTGGTGGCCGGGGTAGTGGTAGCCAGATGGAAAGGGGTAGAAGCTGTTAAGAAGCCTTTTGGACCTAGACTTGGCGTTCGTTACCGCTTGCTGTGCGGTAGCAGAGAGAACAGTCTATGATTAGGGTGGCTGAAGTCTTTGACCATTTTTAGGGCCTGCCTCTGACACCGCCTGGTATAGAGGTCCTGGATGGCAGGAAGCTTGGCCCCAGTGATGTACTGGGCTGTACGCACTACCCTCTGTAGTGCCTTGTGGTCGAAGGTCAAGCAGTTGCCATACCAGGCAGTGATGCAACCAGTCAGGATGCTCTCGATGGTGCAGCTGTAGAACTATTTGAGGATCTGAGGACTCATGCCAAATCTTTTCAGTCTCCTGAGGGGGAATAGGCTTTGTCGTGCCCTCTTCACGACTGTCTTGGGGTGTTTGGACCATGATAGTTTGTTGGTGATGTGGACACCAAGGAACTTGAAGCACTCAACTTGTTCCACTACAGCCCCGTCGATGAGAATGGGGGCATGCTCAGTCCTCTTTTTTTTCCTGTAGTCCACAATCATCTCCTTTGTCTTGATCACGTTGAGTGAGAGGTTGTTATCCTGGCACCACACAGCCAGGTCTCTGACCTCCTCCCTATAGGCTGTCTAATCATTGTCGGTGATCAGGCCTACCACTGTTGTGTCGTCGGCAAACATAATGATGGTGTTGGAGTCGTGCCTGGCCATGCAGTCATGGGTGAACAGGGAGTACAGGAGGGGACTGAGCAAGCATCCCTGAAGGGCCCCCGTGTTGAGAATCAGCGTGGCAGATGTGTTGTTACCTACCCTTACCAGCTGAGGACGGCCCATCAGGATGTCCAGGATCCAGATGGAGTTGTTTAGTCCCAGGGTCCTAAGCTTAGTGATGAGCTTTAAGGGCACTATGGTGTTGAACGCTGAGCTGTAGTCAATGAATAGCATTCTCACGTAGGTGTTCCTCTTGTCCAGGTGGGAAAGGGCAGTGTGGAGTGCAATAGAGTTTGCATCATCTGTGGATCTGTTGGGATGGTATATAAATTGGAGTGGGTCTAGGGTTTCTGGGATAATGGTGTTGATGTGAGCCATGACCAGCCTTTCAAAGCACTTCATGGCTACAGACGTGAGTGCAACAGGTCGGTAGTCATTTAGGCAGGTTATCTTAGTGTTTCTTGGGCACAGGGACTATGGTGGTCTGCTTGAAACATGTTGGTATTACAGACTCAGTCAGGGACATGTTGAAAATGTCAGTGAAGACACTTGCCAGTTGGTCAGCGCATGCTTGGAGTACGCGTCCTGGTAATCCGTCTGTTGACCTGCTTAGTCTTACTCACATCGGCTACGGAGAGCGTGATCACATAGTCATCCGGAACAGCTGATGCTCTCATGCAAGCTTCAGTGTTGCTTGCCTCGAAGTGAGCATAGAAGTGATTTAGCTCGTCTGGTAGGCCTGTGTCACTGGGCAGCTCACGGCTGTACTTCCCTTTGTAGTCCGTAACAGTTTGCAAGCCCTGCCACATCCGACGAGCATCAAAGCCGGTGTAGTACGATTCAATCTTAGTCCTGTATTGACGCTTTGCCTGTTTGATGGTTCGTCAGAGGGCATAGCGGGATTTCTTATAAGCGTCCGGGTTAGAGTCCCGCTCCTTGAAAGCGGCAGCTCTACCCTTTAGCTCAGTGCGGATGTTGCCTGCAATCCATGGCTTCTGGTTGGGGTATGTACGTACGGTCACTGTGGGGACGACGTCATCGATGCTCTTATTGATGAAGCCAGTGACTGATGTGGTGTACTCCTCAATGCCATCGGAAGAATCCCGGAACATATTCCAGTCTGTGCTAGCAAAACAGTCCTGTAGCTTAGCATCTGCATCATCTGACCACTTCCTTATTAACCGAGTCACTGGTGCTTCCTGCTTTAGTTTTGCTAATAAGCAGGAATCAGGAGAATAGAACTATTGTCAGATTTGCCAAATGGCGGGTGAGGGAGAGCTTTGTACGCGTCTATGTGTGTTGAGTAAAGGTGGTCTAGAGTTTTTTTTCCTCTGGTTGCACATTTAACATGCTGGTAGAAATTAGGTAGAACGGATGTAAGTTTTCCTGCATTAAAGTCCCTGGCCACTAGGAACGGTGCCTCTGGATGAGCATTTTCCTGTTTGCTTATGGCCTTATACAGCGCATTGAGTGCAATCTTAATGCCAGCATCGGTTTGTGGTGGTAAATAGACAGCTACGAAAAATATAGATGAAAACTCTCTTGGTAAATAGTGTGGTCTACAGCTTATCATGAGATACTCTACCTCAGGCGAGCAAAACCTCGCGACTTCCTTAATATTAGATGTCATGCACCAGCTGTTGTTTACAAATATACACAGACCGCCACTCCTTGTCTTACCGGAGTCAGCCGTTCTATCCTAAAGATGTAGCGTATATCCCGCCAGCTGTATGTTATCCATGTCGTCATTCAGCCACGACCCGGTGAAACATAAGTTATTACAGTTTTTAATGTCCCGTTGGTAGGATATCCTTGATCATAGGTCATCCATTTTGTTTTCCAATGATTGTACGCTGGCTAATACGAGGTGAGTAATCGCTGCCCTGATTTCCAGAAGCACTTTTTGGTCATAAGAGACAGTGGCAGAAACATTATGTACAGAATCCATTACAAATAACACGAAAAAACACACGTAATAGCACAGTTGGCTAGGGGGGCGTAAAACGGCAGCCATCTCCTTCGGCGCCATTATTGTTGTTAGAAGGTAATAACATTGTAGCTTATAGCACAAGGCTATGGCTAATATAGCCTATTTATATAACCAGTGATGGGCACTGGAAAGTCCATATCGATAAAATCGATATATCGATAAAAGCGGAGAGAAGTAGACTGGAAAAGGTAATGCGCTTCTTTGGCGCTAGCTGACTACACCAACCAAAACTTTCTGGTTCTCTGTTTGGCTTAAGGCTAACTATCGATCTAACAAAGTCCTAAATCCCCAACAATAGAATCAACACTCACCAGCAATTATAACGGGAGAGACTATAAGGACACAGCTGACGCTTAAACCGACTAGCAAAAACCTAAAACTGACCCTTACCTTAACCGTAACGTTAACCAAACCCTTAACCCTCACCCTAACCCTTACCCTAACCTAATTTTAATACATTCAGAAATTAAAATATCGGTTTGGGCGTCAGATGTGTCCTCATAGCCTTTTCCAATTATACCAACAACAAGTGTTAGCTGCTAGCTAGCTACGATTGCTAATGTTAGCACAAATCACTAGCTAGCAAACTAGCTACAGCTAAACGGGTATACACGAGATTTGTAAACATACTTAAGTTACAAAACAAATAGCTAGTTAGTTGTAGGTAGTTACCCACACTACACAACTGCTTGTATCATTTGGAAAACATACATATTTGTTTACTAGAAAAGTAAAATTAGTGGGGGTTTTCATATGGGGTTTTCACCACAGCTGCCATCTTGGTTTGACAACATTTTTGCTCCCACCTCTTTTGAAGATTCTGCCGTTTTGATTGAATGAGTGGCACTGCTCAGAGCAAAAAGGTAAAGGTAAGGCAACATCCCGTTGACAAGCAATATTGCCGCAAAAAATTGCCAATATCTCATGGCCTTAAAGGCTGGCAAGGATAAAACCACAGATGAAAGGGAAAAAGTATCTTTGATAAAACTATATCAAACGGATCGCTACAATACTATTGAATTATCGTGCCCACCACTATTTATAACCACCTACAAAGACATCAACACTGATTTGTTGGACAAGGTGGAAAATTCATATAAGGAGTTAATTTAATATAGCAAAAAATTTCCCAGGTTCATTTACTAGACATTCTAAAATTGTTGCTAAGAAATTTATATCTGACAAAAATTAATTAATGATGTCTGCACTTATAATGAAGCCAAACCGTGTTAAAAATGTACGTCTTACGCACTCGTTGTCAAAGGTGATATATGCCTTGTATTAAATATTATTACGTATAATCAGAAGGTAATACATCTGCCAGGGATTAAAAATTGTAATCTAATTGAATAGACTCATATATTCTCTATGTAATCAAGAAACCCATTGGCTCCCTGACATCTCCTTCCTTTTCCACTGAATTAATGTCAGCCCACAAACACCCCACAGCCCTGTAATTATAACTATTTTTGTGGAATAGGCCTAAATGTTCTATATTTTATCTGTGTCTACAGGAGGGTCTACAACACACAACGCTTCTCCCCCATGTGACCTACTTGTTGTGTGTATGTACTGACATGCATGTGTAACTGATAGATGCACGCACACTACATGTTCAAGTATTTTGTCTGTAATGTCTCTTTTTCGTTATGTGTCAGACCCCAGTAAAACTAGCTGTCACCATTGGCGTCAGCTAATGGGGATCCTAATAAATAAAATCAATCCCAAAACACCACAAGAATAGACTCAGGAAATTGGCCCATAGGAATCCTCCAGCTGCAAAGGTAAAAATAATAATGTTTGCTAATTATGTTTACTCATTGTACTGCTCTTATAGCAATGATATTCAATGTTCATGAATAAAATGCTGCATCATTAGGCCTGGTAATCAAGAGTATTTATGTGGTTCCTTTTTCTATATCAAAATAGCTATAGCTATTCACAAATACATATGAAAGCTTGTATGGCAGAAATACTGATAAAATGGACTAATCAGTCAACAAAAACTATCCATGGGAACCACCATCAACTGCTTCTCTCATTCACAGTTAGCAAGAGGATCAAACAGGATCAAACATTAGATTTAATCCTGACTCCTGGCCCACATCAACATTGTTCAAAAGGTCTCTGTAATCCTCAGGCACGTGCCCCCTATGAATCCATTCAAAAAAAGAGGAAAGGGAAAAGCAATAAGGTAAATTAATGAATGTTTTATCAAGGATCATCTCTCTGGGTGTGACAAGATAATCCTCTAAGATTAAACAAGCCAAAATGTAAAATACAGTTCTTAGTTCAATCTAGTCTGACAGAGGCGGACTGGGACAAGAATTCGACCCTGGCATTTTATCCACAACAGCCCACATCACTGCGTGCGCCACCAACTCACCCCCCCCACCATTGCTGTCACTAGTTATCACGTTGTAAAAATTCATGAAAACACAAATGTGCTTTTTGGTCTTTATTGAAGGATAGGATTAGCAGTGTGGTTAATTTTTTTCCTTTATTTAACTAGGCAAGTCAGTTAAGAACAAATTCTTATTTACAATGACGGCCTACACCGGCTAAACCCGGACGACGCTGTGCCAATTGTGCGCCGCCCTATGGGACTCCCAATCACGGCCAGTTGTGATACAGCCTGGAATTGAACCAGGGGGTCTGTAGTGACACTTCGAGCCACTAGACCACTGCGCCACTTGGGAGCCTGAGTGGTTAAGGTTAGGATTAAGGTTAGGTTTAAAATTAGATTTTAAGAAGATAAATTGTAGAAAATAGGCAGGTTTAGCTATTTGTGGCTGTGGTAACTAGTGACGACCCCCCCTGGAGGGCCACCAGCCATACACACCCACCCCCATCCCCACACATACACCCTGACCCTACACACTCCCCTTAGACACAGGCAGTGGTGCAGACACATAACATTGGTAGTACAGTACAGCATTTCTCAACCATTTATGTACCAGTGACTGGTGAGACATGGTCATCCTACTCTTTTTTAACCAGCTCATGTTTAAAACAAATACAATATGTAAAAACACCACAGGAGATACAACTCACCACTGTAACTGTGCCTCTGCTCTAGCCATTTTGTCTGCCTCCCTGTTGTGCTGTCTATCTGTAAAGTACGGCATAAAATACAAGCTGACTGATTTAGCAAATCAGTGCCATCATATGTGTTCCCCTAAATCAACACCTTAATTACTGAATTAATTACTATTACAGGGCTCCAGACTTACATTTTCCCCTGGTGTCACTAACTTTTAAGGCTCGCATACGTCGCACCGAATGTGGAGTTAGCGTTTGTCTGCCGATTGTAAAATTGCTGCGCACTCCGGTTCGCAAATGCTAAGTACTCTCGGCCAGCTAACGCTATTCGTGTGTCTGAGTCCTTACAGTTGGTGGCACCAGGACATTATTTGGTCTGACCCAAATCATGAGTAATCATCTTATAAAGTAATTCATAGTGTTTATTAAGAAGTATAATACATAGACTACTAAATACATTGTTTCATCTAACACGTCCAAGCAGGAATTCATGATTCAATATATTTTTATGTGCAACCTAATCCAGTGATTGTCATATATTTTGGGTTGACAATTAGACTATACTGTAGTTGTTATATTTTACTGTCAAAATAGGACTCCAGAATGTCCAGACATTTGTTTTGTTCAAGAGAGATTCATTATATACATCTTTATGTGCACTAACTAATATTATAGGCTAATTCAACACCTGAGGAAGTAGAATCTGAAAACATATTAACTAGATTGCTAACTCTAAATACAATACCCACGTTTATAGGCACCCTTTCCGTAATCTTGGATGTCTAACTGATGACAGAGTCAGAGCAGGTCTCTATGCTGATGTCGCCTTTGACTGTGAGTTTGTGTGACTTCAGCTCAGCTCATCAGAAAACCGGACCAACCCATCTTTTAGGGGGGGCGGCCGTTGCCCACTGATCAGCCAAAGGGTCATTATTCATTGGTTGCATCTCTGTCACTCGATGTCGTGTCGTTGCCATTGTTATCAACATTCTACAGATGGGTAGTGCCAAATCTTTCTGAACGGGGCTGTTTTGTAAAATGTACACTATAGTGGCCTGGAAATATGATGACATTGCTAAAGTAGACAAATAATTAGTAGAAAATAACTTTGCAGTCATTATGATGTCATAATTTGTAAGTCGCTCTGGATAAGAGCGTCTGCTAAATGATGTAAATGTAAAATCAAGTTTAATTTAGAGCAGGGTTTCCCAAACTCGGTCCTAGGGACCCCAAGGGGTGCAAGTTTTGGGTTTTGCCCCAGCTGATTCAAATAATCAAAGCTTAATGATGAGTTCATTACTTTAATCAGCTGTGTAGTGCTAAGGCAAAAACCAAAACGTGCACCCCTTGCAGTCAGCAGGACCGAGTTTGGGAAACACTGATTTAGAGAGATGGCAATGTTGCCATGAGCTAGCAGAGTTTGTCAGAAATAGCTAGCAATGCTAACGTTAGCTAGCAAAAATGTCAGTGCTCTCCCCTCAATCTTAGCTAGCTAGCTAAAGTTATACTGCATCTAAAGTCAATCTGGAGACATCACAATGATGACACCAATTGAGACTGCATGGAGTAGAATGCTCAGCTGGGCATTAGTCCTAAAACAAACGTTCAAAACAATATTGTGATGAAACGTGCAATCCATGAATAGATTAGTATAACAGAGAAATTACACAAAAAAAATATATATATAAATAAAAAATAAAAATAAAAAAAATAATTATATATATATATATATATATATATATATATATATATATATATATATATATATATATATATATATATATATATATATATATATATATATATTACCAGGCCCATGGGCCGCCGGTCATGTCACCTTTTTCATTTATTTATTTTTATACATAAAAAAATGTTTGTGTGTCAGTTTCGACCAGCCCACCCAACAAAAATGGTGCAGCCCATCTGGCATTTGCCAGAATTGCCAGACGGCCAATCCGCCCCTGCAGTCTGAGCACATTGATTCCTAGAGGTCACACTCCCTCAAAGAGATGGCATACTATGTTGCACTCCATACACACACACACACACACACACACACACCAGTGTTTCCCCTATATTCATTTAGCAGCGGTACCCCGCTGCTGCTAAATCGTTGCCGCCACGCCATTCGTTGCTGACACTCCCCAAATAAAAAAGTTTCTGCCAAGACACGCATTTAAAATCAAAGTGACAAGTTACAACGTATATTTGTAGCATTTGATGCATTCAGAGTCTTTTTTTTTCTCCAATTAGGTAAATGCAGATGGACAACCCCATGCTTCAGCCTATTTATTTAAAGCCGCTATGCTGCATCAGTTGGGCTACAGGTTATAATACTTTAAAGGGGAAGTTATATTTCAACTTAGTTATGTGTCAACATACTTTAATTTTAATTCATTTAGGAATAGAATGTCCTTTTAAAAAGTAACCAGAAGTGACCTTACATTTGCCACTGCTGCTGCACACACACACTCCCTCAGAGATGGCATGCTATGTTGCACTCAATACACCTGCTCACCCCCTACATTTCTTCATCCTTTGAGCATCCAGAGAAGTGAGAGTTATTTTGTTGCAGGTTTATAGTTACAGGGAGCCATCTAGTGGCCATCCATGTTAGATTAATATCCTCTATATAAACCTAACCAGAACCCCAGTGCATTAGTATTTCCCTCCACATACTTAGCAGTTTGACTGATCTTCTGCTAGGTGGCAACAGAAATAATATTTCATGTTTGTTCATATTCTTGAGGACTGATTACATTTACATAATTTAAGAGACACTTGTTTACAATCAGTGCATATGGGTCTTTGTTATGAGAATTATTTAACAAACTATTTCAGTGTCTCTGTGCGTCTCCCAAAAGGTTGTAATGCTTTTGGATCAATGAAACGGACAGAGTCCCGGTCTGCATAGTCAGAGATGTTTATTCATTGAGAATTCTGCCACAAAATGGTCGTACAATATTTGTATACGCACACGTTATATGAAAATCCCTCCCCTCTGTAGGCAGACTGTAGTTTTCCACTTTATAATTGCTCTCCTGACCATCAGTTCACACACACACACTTTCTTATCATAGCCTACTCCCTGCATTCCTCAATTCCTGTTTAACAGTTCTCCTTCTTCTTCGCCGTCCGGTCTAACTCGTACTCACATTGCTAAATAGTAACACAATGTCATAATCTTTACTGGTCCTACACTCACACATTACCAGGTAGTAGATTCTAACACATCTCACACAGTTTCGGAGTATAATAATGAGTCACTACTAAGAAAGTACTAATCACTTAAAACAAGAACATTTCACAACTATATTTAAGGGTGGAACATTTAGTAATTACTTTTAACCTGTATATATTTTAATTTTTATATCAGTCTTTGCAAATACAAAATCAAAGAAGTGGAAGAGGTGACTTCATTACTGTAAATCAAACACTTGTTTTGTTTCAGCTGCGATTGTGTGTGTAATTTGTTTTACAGTCACAGGGGAAGCTAAATTACAGAGTGTGCCTTTAAAGGTTTCTGTTGCTCATTGGCCTGATTGCTAGAAGGGAATGCTCTTCTACTGTGTGGCCTGTGGCTTGACATTGCAAGGGCAGTGAATCTCTAACTAACAGTGTGGTCTAGACTCTAGGTCTCAGATATACAGGTGGCATACATCAGGCTCACACTTCTACATTACAAGGTAATGCTGTGGCCTGTGAGCAGAAGATGTTACAAGGCAGGACTGCTCATTACCGTGAGAAGTCAAATACTTAATTATGCACTATTAAATATAGATTACTAGTCTATTAGCTATATCCCTGTAGGAAGTCAAGAGCTATGTATCTCTTTGTATGCAAAAAGCTGTATCACTCATTTTCACATTTCTCTTCTCATAGCTCTCTTCTCTCAGTGGCTGTGAGAGGAGACTATCACATCTATAATATTTCTCCATTCACACAGAGCAGGCAAATACACAGTTCACTGGCACACAAAGAAATCAATAGCATAATAAAAGAGAATCCTTTTATTTAGAGCAAATTAACATCTAAAAATAACAATTTTGTGGATTGTAGAGATGGGAAGTTCCTTCTATTGAGGAGCTACCCCTGGAAAAATACAGTGCAGACTGACCCTGGTTTGTACTCATTTTAATTTAACAGCTCTTCACTGTGATTGGGCTGAATTCATTCCTCTTAATTACGCCTCATGTGGCTATCTTTAATTGCTTTCCTAGCAGCCGTCTAATAAGCTTTGGCAGCAGACAACACAGTGGAGCGCAACAGACCTGGGTTTAAATAGTATTTGAACTTTCATATAATTTGACCGTTTGCTCTAGCCTGCCTGGAGTGCCTGGTGGGTGGGGGTTTACAGTTTTGGGAGTGTTCTATTGACCCAGGCAAGCTCAATCAAGCCCGGATAAAGTATTTTAAATTATTTTAAATAGTATTTGAACCCAACTCTGGAGAGCAAATTAGAACTTGAACCTGCAGTGCACTCAATATACTGCCCAAAGAGGAAATGTGTGTGTGTGTGTGCTCGCAATCTACTGCTCAGAGAGTAGAGCAGAGGACCCATTATGAATTCCACTGTCTTTGTTCTGCCTACTCAACCCAGTCCAGTGGGCTTGAAATAAAACAGTAAAATTCAGTCATTATGATGGATTTCTAAAGGGTAATGAAGACGAAAACAACAACAATATGCTACACAGCAAATTCTCCAGTATTAAATGAACACTGAAAGTGCAGACCCGTATAGTAGTGATGCGCGGGTTGACTCATAACCCGCAGTCCCCACGGTTATATATTGATGAAGAGCAATGGGTGGTGGGCGGTTGAATAAAGGGAAAACCATACCTTAAAAAATCCATAAATGTATAATTCTTGTGCAATGTATATCTATAGGGTACATTGAGGTTTTTCTTTAATTATTTTAGGCTATCTGGCATTAGGGCATAAGCCTAAGCTTTAGGGTCTAACTGTATGCGTGCCAAATAGCCTATACAAGCCAATCGCCAAATGGTTCTTCGAAGAACTTATAGGGGTTCCCCTACAGTTTCAATTTGAAGAACCCCTAAAGGATACTCCAGGAACCTTTTCTTTTTAGAGTGTACAGCTAGCCTTCAACATATGCTTATAGCATACATATTCTTACCTCTTTGTTGATTGATATCGATTGAATGGTGTCCATTTTCTGTTTTAGAAAGATTTGCACAAATATGAAAAGACAGATGGTATCATCATAAAACAATATCAATTTAGCGCATATAAGGGACAAACCTTACCTTAAATTGAGGAGAGCTTTACATTTTTCAGTTAAGTGCCTGCACCTGCTGTCGTTTCAAATTAAAATCAAAATGTTTCAGTTGGGCAGTTAGGTTCCTGCAAGAACCCCCACCAACTAACAACTAAGGAGGTTCCTCGATGAACCCCACCTCCTATGAGGTTCTTGGAAGAACCCTCTGGGGGCAATTTTCAGTGCCAAGAACCCTAAGGTTCTTCAAAGAACTTTGAGGATCTTAGAAAAACCCTTGTTGAACCCCTAATTTTTAGAGTGTACTGTTCAGATCGGTTAAATGGAAAATGAAATCCGGACACTGACTGTAGGTCTATAACCTCTCACATAGCCTTAATATTAACTTCTGCAGAATTAAGCATTTCTTGCAATAAAATGCTAGTTAGATGCTCAGTTAGATACCATCTGTAGATGTGCTATCTTTATCAGCATCATAAAAGCTGAGAGTATTTCAACATAAAATATGCATCCAAGCCGAACTGAAATGTTACCAGAAACATGTTCTATTTTCTTACAACTGGTCAAATTGATGTCATTTGGAAATTTTGCACAGCAAATCTTTCCCCGGTCCCTAACTGTCTTTGCTCCGCATAAGAAGATGACAGAGAAAACTTTACCAATGTCAACTAGATTGAAGCATTCATTCTATCGATTTATGACATTATTCTGGTGAGCAAGGGTTTATTTAAACCATAAGGCACGAGGGGGTGTGCTATGTGTCCAATATACCACGGCTAAGGGCTGTTCTTATGCACGACGGATCGCTGAGTGCCTGGATAGCCCTTAGCTGTGGTATATTGGCCATATACCACAAACCGCCAAGGTGCCTTATTGCTATCATGAACTGGTTACCAACGTAATTAGAGCAGTAAAAATAAAAATGTTTTGTCATACCCGTGGTATTCGGTCTGATATACCACGGTTGTCAGCCAATCAGAGTTCAGGGCTCGAACCACCCAGTTTATAATTAGTCTTCTAGGGCAACATTTAATGATAGAAGAGAAAATGCATGTATCTAATTATAGACAAGTTGACTAACAAATAGCCTACCAAAATGTTGGAAATTATAAGCAGAAACATATCTAAATCAGGCAAAATAAAATCCTGCACCCGCTGTCAAAAAATCATTCTGCTGTCTTTGACTGTAGCCTATAGCGCATTTTCTATAATTGCGGGTTAGGGTCGGGTGCGTGACTCAGATTTTCACTTTATCACATATAGTCGGGCGGTTGCAGATGAGTTATTAGCAATTGGGGGCGGGTGTGGGTGAGCAAACAGCTGACCCATGCACCACTACCATATAGACACTTGAATTAACACACTGCTTAGTGTAAAGCTTTATTTGCATATTTCCCAGAATGCTGTTCGAGTGCATTGTAGAGTTATCACCTATGACTGAATTTGTTAGTGGGCTTCACCAAGTGAGATCCTAAGTGAATATGTTATCATTAACATTTAATTATTTAACACAATACAATATGTATTTCTTAAGGCCTTATTTTGAGGGCTTACACTCTGAAAAATACTGGGCTGTTTGGATGACCCAACTGCTGGGTTGCAAGTAGTAATGTTATGTTTGATGCTGGAACTCTGATCACTAAACAGTGTACTTAGAAGCAGTGTGCCGATGCCTGTATCACTTTATCACAAGCACGTGATCAATGACGTCTGAAGCGTTGTTTAGCCATGAAAAACTCCTATTTGGTTTGGTAAAAGACAAAAAGGCTACACTGTGCATGTGCTACGGGGTGTGGGACATCATCTATAATAATTTAGCTGCTCAGGAAGTTATTGTTGGCCACCCGTGAGAGCAAAAGTCAGTCCGGTTAATCTTTTCTGTTGAATTGTTATCACATTACAGTTGAATACTGGCATGTTTGTAGCATTAATGAAGCTTATAGACGTGTATGAGTTCCATAAAAACCTTTGCAAATCCCAATGTAATATCCCCAAAGGTATAGTAACTAGTGATGGGGAAACAAAGCTTCTTGAAGCATTGAGGCTTTCCAGCCAATTGTGTCAAAAATAAGTTCATTGCTCAAGGCTTTGATCAACACAGTGTACACTAATGGCACCTGATGGTCAAAATAATTTATAACAGCCAAATGATTATGTATGACGTCCCACACCCATAGCGCGTGCACAGGGTAGCCTTTTTGTCTTCTACCAAACCAATAAGGTGGTTGTTCGACGAAACAAAGCGTCGGACGTCATTGATCACGTCATTCTGATAATGTAATACAGGCATTGACACACTGCTTCGAAAATAAACTGCTTAGCAATTTCTATGCATGCCTCGGAGCTCCGGTATCAAACGTAACATCACCAATAGTAACCACTTTGTTGCAATATGTAAATGATAATAGTTTTGTATTAGAATATGTAATGTGCAGTAATATTAAAGGAAAACTACAGGAATTACATTTACTCTCACGGGTAGCCAAAAGTAACTATCTAAAAGCTACGCCCCTAATAAGCCGAGCCTCCTAAAAAAAAACAATGGATTACATACAAAAAATACCCTGCTGCTTGGTCAACCCAGAATGAAAGTGAATATAAACCCATGTTTGGGTAATCCCAACAACCCAACATGTTGGGTTATTCACGCATCCTGTCACCTTATGCTGGTTTGAAAAGTGATTAGTAATTCCTATTGAAACCCAGCCAGATGGGGGATAGCCTACCGAAATAATTGTTTTATAACCCATAACCTGCATTCAGAATAACTGCCAGGATTGGGAAGACTGACATGACACAAACTAAAGCACCTAAACTGAAACAACCTTTTCAGTAACGGGTGTAAAAAATCCAAGTAACATATTGGATTAGTTTAGAAAATGTATGTAATTTATGTTTGAGAAGCATAACATTAATTCAATCAATGTACATGCAAAAACATAGATATTGAAACAAACAATTCTTAAAATCAACCTGCAATAGAGCATGCTGAGAAATATGATAATGGTGGGCGTGGTTTTGGTTCAACTCTGGTTAACGCCAACACTGGGTTTACTTTACACTAGGGGGAAGTTCGGCTCTTTTTACTGACTCATATATTTTAGCGCATATTCGACTCGTTCAATCAAAATAACAAATCTTTCGACTCATTTCGTTCACTTGAGTCAGTAATGCCCAGAGTATGCAGGACCCCCTACCGGCAAACGATGAATTGAAAACCCAAAATAGTCATGATTCTACAAGCCTCTCACCCATAGGGGTCTTATTGGAGCTGTCATTTGTGACTGAGACTTGTAAGGTTGTGCTTTAAACAATGTACCTTTGTTGATTGCTAGGCATCCAAATAAAATTATTTCTAGATACATTTGAAACGAGATCTAGTTGTGGCCAAAACCGGACCAGATTGTGAACGACTCTTGGCAGAATTAGGGCTGTGGCGGTCACGAAATTTAGTCAGCCAGTGATTGTCAAGCAAATAACTGTCGGTCTCACGGTAATTGACCATTAATTAACATAAACACATTTAGCATCTCCTGGCTTCCACTCATAGCCTACAAGCCACTGATGCAGACCTTTGGAACATCTACATTTAAAAAAGTATAATAAATCCATGTAATATAGCCTACACCTTCACAATAAATCCATTATTTATTTTAGACAGGTCTATAGAAACCTGATATGAAGAAAATGTAGTCCACAATGTAGTCCGCATAGTCTGAGTTGTCATTATGTTAGGTCCTGATCTGGCTATGCCAAATGGCTGTGGGCTACACTAGTTCATTTAGCAGAAAAGATTTGCTTTGAATTCCATGGCATTATTTTATATTATTTTATAGTATGAAGAATAGAATTGAACAAAGCTGCATAAAATAGAAAGGATATTTTCGCCAAACGATTTGAGGGAGTGCGCACATGCGACTATTCTGTGTTGAGTGGTTAACAAAGAAATAGGTACTCCTATATGCTTAATTTAGAGTTATTAATGTAACTTTAGTTGTTCTACAAACGTTGGGCTATATGTTTTGATTTTTAGTACATTGTAAGGCTACATGATGCAACTAATGATGATTTGAAAAAAAGTTGCTTGAAAGGCATGAGCTCTGCTTTGTTTTTTGTGCAGGCTGTACACACTTTTATCAGTATCTCATTCACAATTTGACAAGCGCTTGATAATGCCTAGAATTTCACAGCTGAATCCCCTTTGTGTGGCCATAATGCACCCTAAAAAAATCCATGCCTTTTGTGGCCAGTGGCCGTTGTGCCCTTGGCCCAGAGTGCTGCGTTGTGCCCTTCTCCCTGAGTGCTGCGCGCTCCGAAGGACCTCTCACTCACATGGCTCTCCATCATGTGATCGGGTCTTTCTCACAGGCTACAAGTGAAGACAGACACATCCGGACGCAACTAATCCAATTCCTAGGTGCATATTGAAGATATTGGAAGAACTGTCCATATTTACTTTTCGTCAGCCAACAAGATGAGTAGGCCTAACGAACAGCAAAAGCACTAGCCTATGTCAATCTACTTTCCCCCATAGTACAAAAGTTGACCTATTCTATTCTGTGCGAGAAATACATATTCTAAACATAGTCTGGGACAACTGTAAAGATAAGCAATGTGCTTAATATTAGGAAAGTTGAGAAATATAGTAGGCCTAGCCTATAGAAAGCTGATGGGATCCTCCTCTTTTTAATAGAGGCCATCACTCTGTTTTCTCACGCAATTGCATAGCCTATAGAAATGTTGCGCAACATGAGCTCATGGGCTCTCATGAAGTGTTTGATTAGATTTTCGATTACATTTGCATTGATGTCAGAGTGATTAGAGGGACAATAGAGTTCTGAGTACCAGGCAGTTAGCAAGTTTGGTAGGCTACTAATGACCATCAGCAGCATCAGAGCTTGGAGAACCCTAATTACCGTGACTAAACGGTCACGTGAAATTTGACTGACTTCATGACTCATGACCGCAGGTGTGGCAGTAATACGGTCACCGCAACAGCCCTAGGCGGAATGTATTGTTTGACTGCCGTCAGGGTGATACGAACTGCAGCACACCAAATGATTCGCTCTCAAGTTCGAGTTTGTTGAGTAGAGGCTGTGTATGTTTTGGTTCTACAAAGCTGTGTCCATCATAACATTCAGCAATCAATTAATTGCATTCATTCTTGCACCATGTGATCAGTTCTAAACATGTATTTTTCTTCTCTATGCTGCCTACAGCATGATCTATTTTGCCTGTGCGCATATATGACACACAGTTGCTGGTCGGAGTCACCGGAGCAGCACGTGTTAATCCTGCTGTGGAATTAATTGCAGCCAGCAGGTCAAACAAACAACTAAAATGAACGAGTCTCTCAGAAAAACGAATCATGACTCTTGAGTCAGTAAAAAGAGCTGTTCAAAAATAACTTATCGTTTGCGAACAGCACATCCCTATTTTACACCAATGAGTGTTAATTCAACTCTTACAGAGTTAATTGTTATGTTTAGAGTGTAGGCCCTTAAAATATGGCCTTATGAAATACGTATTGGTGTTAAATATTTACATTTTAACGATAACATATTCGCTCAGGCTCTCACTAGGTGAAGTCCATAGTACTGAAAATGGATGAATGCAACAACCATATCTCTGTCACTAACAAATACAGTCATGGGTGGTAACTCTATAATTCACTCGCAAGTCAAGGCACTCTGTGAAATAAGGCTTTACACCAAACAGTGTGTTAATTCTACACTTTCCAGTGTCTATATGGGTCCACACTTTGTGTTAATTTAACACTGGAGAATTTGCTTTCTATTTATGTGTTACGGGGTTGCCTATCACAGAGAAATTGTCTGAATACTGACCCTGTAACACCAAAGGCTACTCTTAACTAAAACTAAACTAACCCATATATGACTCATGTACAGTGGTATCCAGATCCCTTGACTTTTTCCTCATTTTGTTAGGTTAGAGCCTTGTTCTAAAATTGATTAAATAGTTTTTTCCCCCCCTCATCAATCTACACACAATATCCCATAATTTACTTTGTTGAAGCACCTTTGGCAGAGATTACAGCCTTGAGTCTTCTTGGGTATGACGCTACAAGCTTGGCACACATGTAGCCCTAAGTTTCATCAGGGAGGTAGCTCAGTTGGTAGAGCATGGCGTTTGCAACGCCAGGGTTGTGGGTTCGATTCCCACGGGGGGCCAGTATAAAAAAGAATAATGTATGCACTAACTGTAAGTCGCTCTGGATAAGAGTGTCTGCTAAATGACGTAAAATGTAAAAATGTATTTGGGACTTTCTCCCATTCTTCTCTGCAGATCCTCTCAAGCTCTGTCTGGTTGGATGGGGAGTGTTGATGCACAGCTATTTTCAGGTCTCTCCAGAGATGTTTGATCGGGTTCAAGTCCGGGCTCTGGCTGGGCCACTCAGACATTCAGAGACTTGTCCCGAAGTCACTCCTGTGTTGTCTTGGCTGTGTGCTTAGGGTCGTTGTCCTGTTGGAAGGTGAACCTTCATCCCAGTCGGAGGTCCTGAGTGCTCTGGAACAGGTTTTTTATCAAGGATCTCTTTACTTTGCTCTGTTCATCTTTGCATCGATCCTGACTAGTCTCCCAGACCCTGCCACTGAAAAACATTCCTACAGCATGATGCTGCCACCACCATGCGTCACCGTAGGGATGGTGCCAGGTTTCCTCCAGACGTGACACTTGGCATTCAGGCCAAAGATTTCAATCTTGGTTTCATCAGACCAGAGAATCTTGTTTCTCATGGTCTGAGAGTCTTTAGGTGCCTTTTAGCAAACTCCAAGCGGGGTGTCATGTGCCTTTTACTGAGGAGTGGCTTCTGTCTGGCCACTACCATAAAGGCCTGATTGGTGGAGTGCTGCAGAGATGGTTGTCCTTCTGGAAGGTTCTCCCATCTCCACAGAGGAACGCTAGAGCTCTGTCAGAGTGACCATCAGGTTCTTGGTCACCTTTCTGACCAAGGCCCTTCTCCCCCGATTGCTCAGTTTGGCCGGGCGGCCAGCTCTAGGAAGAGTCTCGGTGGTTCCAAACTTCTTCCATTTAAGTATGATGGAGGCTACCGTGTTCTTGGGGACCTTCAATGTTGCAGAAATATTTTGGTACCCTTTTTTTCATTTAATCAATTTTAGAATAAGGGTGTAACATAACAAAATGTAGAAAAAGTCAAGGGGTATGAATACTTTCCGAAGGCAATGTATATTAGAGAAGGCTGGTGGGAGAAGCTATAGGACGGGCTCATTGTAATGGCTGGAATGGAGCCAAACACAAACACATGGAAACAACAGTTTGACTCCGTTCCATTGGCTATTCATGATTTACAATATATTTCACAAGTGTGTAAATATATATATATATTTTTTTTTACTTGTATCTCTTTCTCCCCAATTGGTATTTATTTAGTCTTGTCCCATCGCTGCAACTCCCCTACAGACTCAGGAGAAGTGAAGGTCGAGAGCCATGCGTCCTCCGAAACACAACCCTGCAAAGCCACACTGCTCGCTTAACCCGGAAGCCAGCCACACCAATGGGTCAGAGGAAACACCGTCCAGCTGGCAACCGGCCCGCCACAAGGAGTCTTTAGAGCACAATGGGACAAGGAAATCCCGGCCGGCCAAAACCTACCCTAACCCAGATGACACATTATGCACCGCCTCATGGGTCTCCCGGTGAAAGCCAGCTGTGTCACAGCCTGGGATCAAATTCACAACAATACACACAAATCTAAAAGTAAAATAATCTCCTATAGGGAGGAGGTCAGAGACCTGGCAGTGTGGTGCCAGGACAACAACCTCTCCCTCAACATGAGCAAGACAAAGGAGCTGATCGTGGACTACAGGAAAAGGAGGGCCGAACACGCCCCCATTCCATCGATGGGCCTGTAGTGGAACGGGTTGAGAGTTTCAAGTTCCTTGGTGTCCACATCACCAACAAACTATCATGGTCCAAACACACCAAGACAGTCGTGAAGAGGGCACGACAACACCTTTTCCCCCTCAGGAGACTGAAAAGATTTGGCATGGGTCCCCAGATCCTCAAAAAGTTATACAGCTGCACCGTCGAGAGCATCCTGACCGGTTGCTCCAAGCTGCTCCCACAACAGCTCAATAGGGTTGAGATCCTGTGACTGTGCTGGCCACTCCATTATATACAGAATACCAGCTGACTGCTTCTTCCCTAAATAGTTATTGCATAGTTTGGAGCTGTGCTTTGGGTCATTGTCCTGTTGTAGGAGGAAATTGGCTCCAATCAAATGGCGTCCACAGGGTATGGCATGGCATTGCAAAATGGAGTGATAGCCATCCTTCTTCAAGATCCCTTTTACCCTGTACAAATCTCCCACTTTGCCACCACCAAAGCACCCCCAGACCATCACATTGCCTCCACCATGCTTGACAGATGGCATCAAGCACTTCTCCAGCATCTTTTCATTTGGTCTGCGTCTCACAAATGTTATTCTTTGTGATCCGAACACCTCAAACTTTGATTTGTCTGTCCATAACACTTTTTTCCTATCTTCCTCTGTCCAGTGTCTGTGTTCTTTTGCCCATCTTTTATTTTTATTGGCCAGTCTGAGATATGGCTTTTTCTTTGCAACTCTGCCTAGAATGTCAGCATCCCGGAGTCGACTCTTCACTGTTGACGTTGAGACTGGTGTTTTGCGGGTGCTATTTAATTAAGCAGCCAGTTGATGACCTGTGAGGCATCTGTTTCTCAAACTAGACACTAATGTATTTGTCCTCTTGCTCAGTTGTGCACTGGGGCCTCCCACTCCTCTTTCTATTCTGGTTAGAGCCAGTTTGCGCTATTCTGTGAAGGGAGTAGTACACAGCGTTGTACGGGATCTTCAGTTTCTTGGCAATTTCTCACATGGAATAGCCTTCATTTCTCAGAACAAGAATAGACTGATGAGTTTCAGAAGAAAGTTATTTGTTTCTGGCCATTTTGAGCCTGTAATCGAACCCACAATTGCTGATGCTCCAGATACTCAACTAGTCTCAAGAAGGCCAGTTGTATTGCTTCTTTAAATCAGCACAACAGTTTTCAGCTGTGCTAACATAATTGCAAAAGGGTTTTCTAATGATCAATTAGCCTTTTAAAATGATAAACTTGGATTAGCAAACACAACGTGCCATTGGAACACAGGACTGATGGTTGCTGATAATGGGCCTCTGTACGCCTATGTAGATATTCCATTTATTTATTTTTATCAGCCATTTCCAGCTACAATAGCCATTTACATCAATTTGATGTTATTTTAATGGACAAAATAATTGCTTTTCTTTCGAAAACAAGGAAATGTCTAAGTGACCCCAAATTACCTTGACTAACCTGTACCCCCACACATTGACTCGGTACCGATATCCCCTGTATATAGCCTCGTTATTGTTATTTTATTGTGTTACTTTTTTTTTTTTACTTTAGTTTATTTAGTAAATATTTAAATATATATTTAACTGTATTTGTTGGTTAAGGGCTCGTAAGTAAGCGTTTCACGGTAAGGTGTTGTATTCGGCGCATGTGACAAATAAAATATTATTTTATTTTATTTTAATTAAGAAATATGAATATTAGGACGCGCAATGTCGGAGTGGCATTGACTAAAATACAGTAGAATAGAGTATATACAGTGGGGAGAACAAGTATTTGATAACCTGCAAAATTGGCAGTGTTTCCTACTTACAAAGCATGTAGAGGTCTGTAATTTTTATCATAGGTACACTTCAACTGTGAGAGACGGAATCTAAAACAAAAATCCAGAAAATCACATTGTATGATTTTTAAGTAATTAATTTGCATTTTATTGCATGACATAAGTATTTGATCACCTACCAACCAGTAAGAACTCCGGCTCTCACAGACCTGTTAGTTTTTCTTTAAGAAGCCCTCCTGTTCTCCACTCATTACCTGTATTAACTGCACCTGTTTGAACTCGTTACCTGTATAAAAGACACCTGTCCACACACTCAATCAAACAGACCTGCACAAGGCTGGGATGGGCTACAGGACAATAGGCAAGCAGCTTGGTGAGAAGGCAACAACTGTTGGCGCAATTATTAGAAAATGGAAGAAGTTCAAGATGACGGTCAATCACCCTCTGTCTGGAGCTCCATGCAAGATCTCACCTCATGGGGCATCAATGATCATGAGGAAGGTGAGGGATCAGCCCAGAACTACACGGCAGGACCTGGTCAATGACCTGAAGAGAGCTGGGACCACAGTCTCAAAGAAAACCATTAGTAACACACTACGCAGTCATGGATTAAAATCCTGCAGCGCACGCAAGGTCCCCCTGCTCAAGCCAGCGCATGTCCAGGCCCGTCTGAAGTTTGCCAATGACCATCTGGATGATCCAGAGGAGGAATGGGAGAAGGTCATGTGGTCTGATGAGACAAAAATAGAGCTTTTTGATCTAAACTCCACTCGCCGTGTTTGGAGGAAGAAGAAGGATGAGTACAACCCCAAGAACACCATCCCAACCGTGAAGCATGGAGGTGGAAACATCATTCTTTGGGGATGCTTTTCTGCAAAGGGGACAGGACGACTGCACCGTATTGAGGGGAGGATGGATGGGGCCATGTATCGCGAGATCTTGGCCAACAACCTCCTTCCCTCAGTAAGAGTATTGAAGATGGGTCGTGGCTGGGTCTTCCAGCATGACAACAACCCGAAACACACAACCAGGGCAACTAAGGAGTGGCTCCGTAAGAAGCAGCTCAAGGTCCTGGAGTGGCCTAGCCAGTCTCCAGACCTGAACCCAATAGAAATTATTGGAGGGAGCTGAAAGTCCGTATTGCCCAGCGACAGCCCCAAAACCTGAAGGATCTGGAGAAGGTCTGTATGGAGGAGTGGGCCAAAATCCCTGCTGCAGTGTGTGCAAACCTGGTCAAGACCTACAGGAAACGTATGATCTCTGTAATTGCAAACAAAGGTTTCTGTACCAAATATCAAGTTCTGCTTTTCTGATGTATCAAATACTTATGTCATGCAATAAAATGCAAATGAATTACTTAAAAATCATACAATGTGATTTTCTGGATTTTGGAATGAGATTCCGTCTCTCACAGTTGAAGTGTACATATGGTAAAAATTACAGACCTCTACATGCTTTGTAAGTAGGAAAACCTGCAAAATCGGCAGTGTATCAAATACTTCTTCTCCCCACTGTACATATGATGCACCTGTACTGACCTCACCTTTTGGATGGTAGCGGGGTAAACTATTATCCCCAAATAAATAATATTTCAGTGACCTCAGCTGTATGGGCTATAACATTGTGCAATAGTGGGATTCAATTTGGCAGGTCTTTTTGTAGGATACAGGGGAGGCCATACACATTCTGAAAAATTACTTCAATATAAGACTCTGATGTGCAAGCTGCATGATGTTGTCAAAGCCTCAGAGGCCATTATGCAGCTTGCCAACTCCACTGCGGGAGTGTTGCAGGGTGCAGCAAGGTCCTGTGGGTCTGTGTCCCAATGAGAGTTTATGTGCTTCACTCAATCTACCATGGGCATTGCATAGTAAATGTTGAGAACCTGAAAACTGACATGAAGTGGTCAACATGTTAGCCTAAACCTTTGGAAATACAGTCTGGTTTGACTAGAAGTCACTGGGTTTTTACCGTGCAGTTTTAAATATTGTCCTGCAGTTTCAAACACTGGTAATGATAGGTTATATACTGTATCTAGGGAATCATGAGGTCTACATGGAATAATGTTTAGGCTACTGCAAACTGTGAGACTCATCTTGCTTTACTTCACAGTTTAAAAGCTGCTACCTAATAAATAGCAAGTTGTAGTCTGTCAGAGGCAATGTGAGTATGTTTAGTTGAAATAGGCCTACTGAATGAGAGAAGTGTTATGAAATATAATGTAATATTTTTAATTGTATATAACTGCCTTAATATTGCAGGACCCCAGGAAGAGTAGCTGCTGCCTTGGCAGCAGCTAATGGGGATCCTTAATAAATACAAAAGTAACTGACTGACATTAATACCTGCCTAAATAATTCAATCGTTTAAATATTAAATTGAAAAGGCACATCGGTTGTTGTCTTTACAATTTTTACATTTTAGTCATTTAGCAGACGCTCTTATCCAGAGCGACTTACAGTTAGTGAGTGCATATTTTCATACAATATAAAGCAACTTGAATCTTTTTTTATTCTCTCTATTCATCGTACTGACATTCACTCTGACAACAGGGTATATGCTGCGTTGATAAGGGCAACGAAAGTTTCAGCACTTGCCTTCCTCGCTGATGACAGACACATTCTGCATATCTCGAGCGACCTTTTGAACTGCATTTTTAATGACGGCGTTCGGTCCAGCTTCGGTCAGGTGGTTCTCGTTCGCTTCTGTCCACACCGGATCATCCCGCTCCGTCACTATGACCGAGACAACTGCCGTTTTCCGTCGCGTGAGCGTTGAAGAGAGCGTGCCCATGTGGAATATAGAAATCCCCGCCGAAGCCTGTCAACATGTGAGAGGTGCAGCTTTCCCGCGAGCGACACCTCACAGCGATAGAAAGCCAATGCCCATGGCCACACCTGTTCTGTTGGGTGCAAAATCCACCTGTTGATTTCTTCTCACAAAATATGGAGCATGCCATATAGTTGTAGCCTAGTAGTAGTCTGTCTGTTTTGTCTTCTCATTTCCCAGCTCGCTGCTATTGATGTTCAGTAGTCTGAAGACAGTTGTCTTGTCTACCACAGCATCCTCTCGATTAGGCGTCAATATTAGAACCGCTCTGTTGGGATTAAACATGACAAGCAAACGCGCCTACGGCATTTGGCATTATGGTGCCTTATTTAAAGATGTGACAGCGTAGGCTAATAATAACGTATTAATCATCAAATTACACTACATTGATGATGTGTGATATTTAGCCCATTAATCAGGGTTCATCTGTCCAATGGTGTAGCGGAGTTTACATATGTAGCCTATATACTAAATGTTATATTGCATGATTATAACATGTTTTTATGTGCTTATTATGTATGAGGGTATAATACTGTCATTGTAATCAGATATGCTGTGTTGGGGATGTAATTGATACGAAGATCAACAGCCAAAAGTAATAGAATAACTTTATAAACTCAATTGAATGGAGATGAACTCTTCAGTAGCAATATTGTATTCAATATATACAGTGCCTTCAGAAAGTATTCACACCCCTTGACCTTTTCCACATTATGTTGTGTTACAGCCTGAATTTAAAATTGATTACAGTTATATTTTTTGGTCACTGGCCTACACACACACTACTCCATAATGTGAAAGTGGAATTATGTTTTTCCAAATTAATAAATAATCTTGAGTCAATAAGTATTCAACCCCTTTGTTATTGCAAGCCTAAATAAGTTCAGGAGTACAAATGTGCTTAATAAGTCACATAATAAGTTGCATGAACTCATTCTGTGTGCAATAATATGGTTTAACATGGTTTTTGAATGACTACCTCATCTCTGCACTCCACACATACAACTATCTGCAAGGTCCCTCAGTGGAGCAGTGAATTTCAAACACAGATTCATCCACAAAGACCAGGGAGGTTGCTCAATGCACCTATTGGTAGATGGGTAAAATAAATAAAAAAGCAGACATTGAATATCCCTTGTAGCATGGTGAAGTTCTTAATTACACTTTGGATGGTGTATCAATACACCCAGTCACTACAAAGTTACAGGCGTCCTTTCTAACTCAGTTGCTGGAGAGGAAGGAAACCGCTCAGGGATTTCACCATGAGACCAATGGTGACTTTAAAACAGTTACAGAGTTTAATGGCTGTGACAGGAGAAAACTGAGGATGGATCAGCAACATTGTAGTTACTCCACAATACTAACCTAATTGACAGAGTGAAAAGACGGAAGCCTGTACAGAATAAAAATATTCCAAAACATGCATCCTGCAACAAGGCACTAAAGTAATACTGCAAATGTGGCAAAGCAATTAACTTTTTGTCCTGAGTACAAAGTGTTATGTTTGTGGCAAATCCAATACAACACATTACTGAGTACCACTCTCCATATTTTCAAGCATAGTGGTGGCTGCATGATGTTATGGGTATGCTTGTAATCGTTAAGGACTGGGGAGTTTTTCAGTTAAAAAAATGGAATGGAGCTAAGCACAGGCAAAATCCTAGAGGAAAACCTTGTTGAGTCTGCTTTCCACCAGACACTGGGAGATAAATTCACCTTTCAGCAGGACAATAACCTAAAACACAAGGCCAAATCTACACAAGTTGCTTACCAAGAAGACAGTGAATGTTCCTGAATGGCCGAGTTACAATTTTGACTTAAATCTACTTGAGAATCTATGGCAAGACCTGAAAATAGTTGTCTAGCAATGAGCAACAACCAATTTGACAGAGCTTGAAGAATTTTGAAAAGAATAAATGGGCAAATGTTGCACAATCCAGGTGTGGAAAGCTCTTAGAGACTTACCCAAAAAGACTCACAGCTGTAATCACTGCCAAAGGTGCTTCTACAAAGTATTGACTCAGGGGCGTTAATACTTATGTAAATAAGATGTTTCTGTATTTCATTTTCAATAAATTTGGTAAATTTTCTAAAAATATGTTTTCACTTCGTCATTATGTGAATCGTGTGTAGATGGGTGAAATACAATTTGTTTTAATAAATTTTGAATTCAGGATGTAACACAAGGAAATGTGGAATAAGTCAAGGGATATGAATACTTTCTGACGGCACTGTATATTCTGAATACACACACACATTATAAAGACGGTGAATTCATGCATTAATCAACAGATAGGTTCTTGACCAATAATTCACACTAGTTGCCAAAACAAATATTATGGGGAAAATGTTAGCAGTAGCCTACATTGTGTATGGAAGACAAAATAAAACAAGGCAACAGTAAACATGTCATCCCCCATGAATGATGCAGCACCCCCCTTGGGCCAATCAGTGTAGTTTTGTAGATAACGGATCTTCAAGGCATGACGCATCATTCACCCAAGTTTCGTCAAAATCGGGCCAGTGGTGTTTGAGATATAATGTGTGACAAATGTACGTACAGTTGATTAATATAGCGTCCCCCAAGGGCCAATCAGTGTAATTTTGTAAACGGCAGATCTCTATGTCAAGACACATCATTCACCAAAGTTTAGTCAAAATCGGGCGACTGCTGTCTGAGATGTCACGTGTGATGAACGAACAAACATACAAACGTACTATACTGATGGAGACAGATCCACAGTCCCCTTCCAGATTTCATTATGGGGGACAACTATCCAAGAAAACTAGAATAAAATATCTTTACATTCTAGAACAGGGATGGGCAATTCTGACCAGTTTCCCAGTCCTTGCCGATGAAAAACATCCCCCACAGCATGATGCTGCGACCACCATGCTTCACTGTGGGGATGGTGTTCTCGGAGTGATGAGAGGTGTTGGGTTTGCGCCAGACATAGCGTTTTCCTTGATGGACAAAAAGCTCAAGTTTAGTCTAATCTGACCAGAGTAACTTCTTCCATATGTTTGAGGAGTCTCCCACATGCCTTTTGGCGAACACCAAACGTGTTTGCTTATTTTTTTCTTTAAGCAATGGCTTTTTTCTGGCCACTCTTCCGTAAAGCCCAGCTCTGTGGAGTGTACGGCTTAAAGTGGTCCTATGGACAGATACTCCAATCTCCGCTGTGGAGCTTTGCAGCTCCTTCAGGGTTATCTTTGGTCTCTTTGTTGCCTCTCTGATTAATGCCCCCCTTACCTGGTCCGTGAGTTTTGGTGGGTGGCCCTCTCTTTGCAGGTTTGTTGTGGTGCCATATTCTTTCCATTTTTTAATAATGGTTTTAATGGTGCTCTGTGGGATGTTCAAAGTTTCTGATATTTTTTTATAACCCAACCCTGATCTGTACTTCTCCACAACTTTGTCACTGACCTGTTTGGAGAGCTCCTTGGTCTTTATGGTGCCGCTTGCTTGGTGGTGCCCCTTGCTTAGTGGTGTTGCAGACTCTGGGGCCTTTCAGAACAGGTGTATATATACTGAGATCATGTGACAGATCATGTGACACTTAGATTGCACACAGGTGGACTTTATTTAACTAATTATATGACTTCTGAAGGTAATTGGTTGCACCAAATCTTATTTAGGGGTTCATAGCAAAGGGGGTGAATACATATGCACGCACCACACATTTTTTGAAACAAGTTATTTTTTTCATTTCACTTCACCAATTTGGACTATTTTGTGTATGTCCATTACATGAAATCCAAATAAAAATCCATTTAAATTACAGGTTGTAATGGAACAAAATAGGAAAAACGCCAAGGGGGATGAATACTTCAGCTGTAAAACTGCACATTCTTTCGCTCTGCCCCATGACAAAATTAGTAGAATTGCATGAAATGTGTTATAAATTTGCAAAATGTTATCTCCGCCCCATGGCAAAATGTGTAGAATTGCAGAATAATTTTTTTTACTGCACAAATAGATTGATTGCACACATCAGTTTGACTGCATGTGTGTATGGATGTGGGTACGCAAACCCGCACTGTGGGCACTGATTTTTTTGTGGGCCCCACCCCCATCAAATTTGCCCATCCCTGTTCTAGAACAAGAGTTCACAAAATTGTATTTTGCAGTCAAACATGTTAATGTGAAACAAATTAACATTAATAAACAACTTATTTCATACACCCTCAATCATTATATATCTAAAAGGACTTCTTGAAGGACAGTAATATTTTTTACAATAAAAAACACTTTTTAAACTAAAGATAATGAAATCTAAAATAATATGTCTGTTACAAAATCATGGAAGTACATTATAACATTTAAAATCTTGCCTCCAGTAGATTACATCTCTTAGCTTATTCAACATCCCATAGATGTTTACAATAAAACTAAGGATGTCCGTAATATTTCTTAAACCAAGATTAACGTTAATCAAATTAAAACTCTACATTAAACAATAATATTTTTGTTTCAGTTTAGTCCGTTTTCTGTACCTGTCACCTCACACATTTTTGGTACAAAAAAATAAAGACTCAAAATGAACTTACGAATTGTTGCACAGACATGGCATGATTCATAAAGTTGAGAATTGTATATTTATACCTTTGCTATTCAAATTAGATTATATTCAAATTCATACCACCCTCAGTTGTTCATAGAAATTGATAACAGGAATGTTTAACTATTGGATAACACTGGCCCCACAGTGTATATTGACAGGGCATTGTAGGGCATTTAAAAATGGCGGCTAATGAACACCTCAACATGATGGTGGGGTCCCTTGGGCATTAGGGGCCATATTAAGATCCAAAATGTCACCCAATTCCCTATATAGTGCACTACGTTTGACCAGGGCCCCAGTGCACACTACTGTATAGGGAATAGAGTGCTATTTCAGACACAGCCCCGGATCTTTATCAGAATGACCTCTTTGTGAGAAACAGTGGCTGATGATGAAATGCATTACTCTGGCGCTGCAGGTGTTGCTGTTCTTGCTCATTCATAGCCCACACCATTGGCTTGTATGCCCCATTTAGGTTTGAAACCTTTCAGCTGTTCGACAAAGCCTGGGTTTGGGCATGTGGCTGGCCGGGCTGATTTCACCAAGGCAAATGCATCATCAAAAGGCTTCCCTTCCCTGGACATCAGGTATCCAATGACAACCGAGGCAGACCTTGAGGCTCCGGAATTGCAGTGAACCAACACAACTCCTTTCTGAGGGGGAAGAAGAGGGAAACAAGCCTTATGTCAGTAGAATGAAGGCGTAACCAAATGCACTTCATCCCAGTTTGAAGAAAAAAGGGAATTAATAGCTCAACTGAGGGACTTAATAATCCCCCAAAAAAGCATTCTTTATCCCAGGAAACCTTTTGAAGTGTCCTGGGGTAAGGAATTTTTATTATATTTTTTATAAAGCCTTATGTCAGTTTAGTGCTATCCAGTTCAAATGCATGAGATATGAGGTGCTTGGCTGCTTTAAATATTAATCCCATGTCTTCAATTCACACAGACCCAGTAACACAAGATCAATTACATCCTCCTGCACTTCATGGTAATCTAATAAAATATTATGCTAATCACGCACAATGGCACAATTACAAGCTGTAAGGTGATAGAATGATTCTCCCAGTCAGCTAAGCATCATTGATGGTTTGATTAGCCAAGTTGGAGTTACCCCTGCATGGTATCACATGTTACATAGGGAAATAAAAGAGCCACTAGCCACTAACCTCCATTCAACGGAGAGTATAAACTTTTTTCCACTAGGTCATTGTAATCATAAGCCTTTGGTGAATTTCCAACATGTGGCAGTGTCAGGTTGTTGGGTGACCAGCACAGCAATTTGCTAAAAGGTTGTATAGCAAACAAAGGGCCTCTAGATATATGATCTTTCTACAACAGGATAAATTATGCATGGTGAAAAATCTTCCATGTATTATTCACTACACAGTGTGGATACCTAGAGGTAGTGAGGGAGGCTTTTCCTTGGCTCACTGCTGTCCAATATCAGATATAGGACAGGTAATAAACGTCAACACTCAAGGAAATTACTAAAGTAGAGTTAAACAAAGTAGCTTAATGTAAAGTAAAGTCATTTTACCTATGTGCTGTACACAGTAGAGTGCTTATCAATAATACAAGTTATCAAGTGGAAAAGACTTGTGTCACCATTCATGATGCTTAGGAATGTTTATACTGTCAGGTAAGATGAATGCAGTGAAAGACACGGTATTAAAGCATAAAAAGAAAATATGAAAAGAAGAAAAGCCCCCAATTACCCTACATTAGCCTACAAGGTTGTGAAAACATTCACAACTTACCTCTGTATTTGCTTGGTCTATGAATTTTGAGCACTCTTGGAAATAGGATGTTATGTCAGTATTAGGCACATCCAGAATGCTCAGGGTTTTATAAATGAACAGGTCTGGAAAGGTGTTTTCAACACCATAGGCTACATTCAATATGTGGGACACCTGAAATGGAAGAAGAACATTTATGAAACGCCAAAACAAATCAGAAGTAGACAGAAAGGTGTTAAGTATAAAATGAGTCTCTATTACATAAAACAATACCTTATATTTTCTCAAAATGCCAAAGTCATGTGCAGCATCTTGTGAGCCTACAACAATAATAAACAATCATCAAATTGTGAGCCTGTGAGGAATTGTTAAATGTAAATATAACTGAGCCTAGGGAATTGTCAGATATGTTTATAATGATTTACTACAGTAATGATCCTGTAAAAGTTTTTTTCTTGCAAAAGCATGAGTTTAAACTGTCTGTAGGAAAAATTAAATTTGTTTACATGCAATAATCCAGTGGACTCAGAGTCACAGCGGCAACAAACTTAAAACCCCCATATATTCTAGTGATACCTCTGTGTGTCTGTGTAGGCACCTGTCAATTGTATTATGACAGCTAAGTGTCCCCTGTCAATAACACACATCTCATTCACTCACCTAATATTAAATAAGGTTTAATAACTCCAACTTGTAAGTCCCAGCTGTTGTCCTGTACGTAGCCGCATGCTGTCTCAGGCTGAGTTTTATCCTCTACAACATGAATAGTCGACCCTTTCCATGTCTCAATAATCCTCCTGCCACTCAATGTTGTCACACGGGTGCATTGCTTTCTCAAATTGGTCTTGGAAAATGTCTTTATTTCCTGGGCAAGAGACTGCATCACATTTGTCTTCTCAAAACAAAACAAAGAATAAAAAAAGTATCCACTTTTAGATTGGCAGGCTACTCTCTTGGATGTACTGTGAACAGTGCCTAGCGCCTGGTTCAAATGGACTCCTTCATGTTTTCTGGCCAGGTTTTGTCAACCCCAATTTGAAAATTGAGAACTCATATCAGTCAATCAGTCTATATCAGTCAATCAGCCCATATCAGTCAATCAGCCCATATCAGTCAATCAACTCATATCAGTCAATCAACTCATATGGGTCCCTGGGCTTTTTTTCTAGGCATCACAGATGTCACTATCACATGATGCCATTCTGAAGCCTGTGAATGTGTGTGTGTGTGTGTGTGTGTGTGTGTGTGTGTGTGTGTGTGTGTGTGTGTGTGTGTGTGCGTGTGTGTGTGTGTGTGTGTGTGTGTTCAGTTGGCTGGTGCAGTGGTATATTATTTCAAAGTCTACTTTACATGCTGTCATCATAATTTTCCAACACAACCGAGACACCATTGAATCGAGGATTGACCTAAAGGGCTTGCCCATATGACATTTTACACATGCACATTATTTTGTGTTTAAATAATGTATTCTACAACAGGTGGGTCAAAACAAGCATTGTGATTGGTTGAGACGCGTTCTACGCAAGTCTTAAAAACCCGTTTAGCGCAAGTATTTTCTTGATACCATGGCAAATGACAAGTATTTAAGAATATAATATAATTAAATGTCATACTAATGATAATGAACACCGCAAGGAATGCATAGTGGAATGCATGCTGGTCCTCTGTAGCTCAGCTGGTAGAGCATTGCAACGCCAGGATAGTGGATTAGATTCCTGGGACCTACCATAAGTAAAAATGTATGCACGCATGACTGGCCCAAAAAATTATTATAATAAAAATATATCATTTATAACTATTTCGTCGTGGGTGTAACGTGGGTGCAGCCTACATATAAATAGTCCATTCCGTCCCTAGCTGGTCACGTGACGTGCCTTTGGATTGCAGGAAACAGCCTCGTTTTCGTCAGATAGGACAACACCTAGTAAAAACCGAGTTAGCGACGGGAGAGAGGAGTGGGGCTTGGCGAAACCGCTCAACCCACAGAATGGGCGAATTGTAACATATTAACACTAGAGTGTCACTATTTTCACGACAAACAAAACGCGGTGGAAATTCTACAACGATTATTTTACAAGATTCAGTAGCTATGTCGGCAACATTGTCGCGCGGCTCGCTCCAACCGGGCCAGCAAAAGCTGGCGGAGAAATTTACCATTCTGAATGACAGGGGCATCGGGATGCTCACTCGAGTCTATAATATCAAGAAGGTAAGGTACCCACTGTAATTCTTAGGTTCATAGTAAATTGTAACTACATTCAAGAGAAATTAAAGATCAAACCCCACAATTATCTGTGATGTATGGCAGAAACCTTCATTTGAAATCCAAAGGATGACGGCTAGGGCTGCAGAATTCCAGTCAAGGCCCTGTTGAAATGTGTTGCAGTATAAGCTAGTTATGTGGCTAGCCAAGCCCTGTCATCAGTAGGCCAAATTACGGTTTTCTGAGATTTGTCTATTTCAATCTTCGTATAACAATAATAAAAACTCATAGGCCATTGAAAGCTGTTGCTCACTGCCTTTGAAAGAAAATAGTATCTCACTGAAATAGCCTAATGTAGTTACATGCCTAGCTATACAATCATTTTTGTGCTTGATGGCTAGCTAGTTATATAGTTTCTCCTGCATAAATCACCACATTGCTAATATAATATTCAAACAAATTAAGAATAGAATGCTTTTCTAGATTCCTGAGCTATTGGTGAGATTGAAATCAGAGATCAATCAATATAATGGGAACACATAATCTGTCGGATTAGTAGATACTAGAGTAATAACATTAACACTATCTGACAGAGACACTAGGCCTATATTGTCTGACAACAATCAGTTGTTGATGTAGACTATTTTTATTCAGCCGTCACAACACCCAGTAGGCCTAAACACTCACTAAACACCCAACACAAATCAACACATCCGTGGGCAAATTGCACATCATGACTGTAGGATACTAACCAATGGCATGGCAGTATCTACAGTTGTTGTACATGTATTGGATATGGTTGTTACACAGTTCTTGTAGAGTTGTTATTTAATTGAATGCCTGATGCACAGCAGCACAAAGGTCCTGTTTTAAAAATCACACAATAAAACACATGTTCGCAGGATAGAAGGGAGAAAGAAAGCACTATTTTAGAGATTATAATGATTTGTTTATTACACTTGTGAAAGTGGTGACATTATGATACAGATTCCACACTAGGGCCAGTTTCCCGGACGTAAATTAAGTTTAGTCCTGGACTAAAAAAACATGTTAAATGAAAGTGCTTTTTAGTCCAGGGCTCTTCAGACTCTTCATCTGTGTCTGGGAAATTGGCCCATGATGTTTAATTTACTCATTGTAAACTCCTAGAGAGAAGACCATTCTTAGTAGTAGTATTACTAGTTTAATACTGTTCACTATTCATTATTACTTATACATAGTAGGGACTGGGGAGGTGTCATAAAAGGCAGATTCCATACTGGACGTTTCAGTCAGTGAAACAGAAAAGAGCATTCTTAGTGTAGCTGTCCATGTTAATGGCCTTGATACAGTGACAGTCAGTCCTTTAATGAGGAGAGAGTACTGTGACTGTGTTTCAAATCGCAACCTATTCCTATGCTCTGGTCAAAAGAGGTGCACTGTATAGGGAATAGGGTGCCATTTGGGACACAGACTGGGTATCAGAGATGCTTGGACGACTTTGGGAAAATGGCAGCAGATAGAAGATAGCTGGAGGCAGTCCAGCGTGTAGCTGAAAGGAGGCTGGTGGAGAATAATGCCTCTCTGCCTTGCTTGTCTGTCTGCCAGCCAATCAACCCTTGTGCTGCCGGCCTAGTAGGCCTAGCCTTTTATAGGCACCACAGAATCATCTCTGTGTCTCGCTCTCTCTAAACTCTCAATTGAAGTTAGATGGTGATACAGAACATTAGCATAAAAACATTATGCTGCCCAAGTAAGATACAGGATTCAGAAGGGGAAAACAACTTTCCCCAGGACACAAGATGACTATCATGATGACCTATAAGATACAGGATTGTCACAATACACAAGAGCTGAGTTGTCTGCCGATGTGTCACTCTGTAGCAGTTTTGCAGACAATTTGTCAGTAAAATTAGGCCATTTATAAACCTCAATTGTCATGCTCAGCATGACACAATACATGCCATGTCATTTATATTCATGGTACATGTCTTGTTATTGGGAAAATATACTGTACTTTATTGAAACTGTGGCGGCGTTCAATGCTTGTGCGTTGAACTAGCAGATCTGTTGCTTGGCAACTGGTAGGCATTGATACTAGCTGACAGCACTTATGAAGAATTTCAGATGGCTTTTTTGTTTCAGCTGTGATTGTAGGCTGCGGCACAGGCCTACCTCAGTCAATCAAAACTGTAGGCTTCTGCACAGGCCTAAGGCACACAGGCTTATCATAGGCCTACTGCTCATGTCTACTGCGCATTCCTACTGCACACGCCTACTACTACCACAGGTCTACCCCAGTAAAGCACATTACTGTAGCCTACTGCACAAGTCTACTAGGACTACCTCGGTAAATCAAACAGCTTAGACTAGCAGCTTTATCAAACACAATTAAACGGAGCGTTCATCCAAAATGGAGATCTATTTCATTCTCATTTTGTTGATACCCACTCATCAAGTAACATGTGAATCTGAAGTTTCAGTGGCCAACAATATGGGATTATGTACGAAGAACAGCTTATAGTTTAGCATTAGAATTGTTGACAGCAAAACAATGGGACCCCTGATATGACAGCTGGCTGCATGTGGGACACCACTGTCTGGGCCAGCAGTATTGCTTTTTATATTGCTTACACCAGAGGTTCTCAAAGTGGGGTCCGTGTTACTGCAGGGTTCCGCGGCCAGATCTCAATATTTGTTATATATTTATTTATTTGACACCAAAAAAAATCTAATGAATATCACTAACAACAACAGATTAGCCAAGGGATCCGGGAATAAGTTTAGAGGGTGTAATTCAATATCATATTATTCATTTACAGTTCATGTTCTTAACCCTGGACAACATGGGCCTTGGAGGCTCAGCTGGATATTGGTATCCACTACTCCACCAATTATACATGTTTCAACTCAATGCTTCTTGTATTCCCACCCATTTTTTTTTTTTTTACATGAATGCACTGTAATTTAAGATGTAAAACTGCACAGTTTTTCCTCATGGTAAAATGTGTAGAATTGCAGGATATTAGCTTTAAAGCTGCAACAACAACAAAAATATCTGCCCCATGACAAAATGTGTAGAATTGCAGGAAATTAGTTTTTTTTTTTTTTTTTTTTTTTTTTGTCATTTAGCAGACGCTCTTATCCAGAGCGACTTACAGGAGCAATTAGGGTTAAGTGCCTTGCTCAAGGGCACATCGACAGATTTTTCACCTAGTCGGCTCGGGGATTAGAACCAGAGACCTTTCGGTTACTGGCACAATGCTCTTAACCACTAAGCTACCTGCCGCCCCACAAGTTGATTTTTTTCTCTCCAATGCCAAGAGGTGGGCCTATAAAATGTTCCTTCCCAGGGCCTGAGAGTTGCACTGCTGACATTTTAGTAGATATCTTTGTATGCTATTTTTATCTAACTCAAGTTGTGTTCTGATCATGAGGGGGTCCCTGATAAATTTGCTATCACAAAAGGGGTCCCTGGCCCCAAAGAGTTTGAGAACCCCTTAAACAAATGCCTGGCTTTTCATAATAAAATATCTCTGATGATATATCTGTCGTCTCACAATAATGTTTATGTAGTGTGTCAGTGTCACAGAGTGCAATATTTGTTTTAAAAGTGAGTTACAGGTATAATGCATTACGATGCAGTTTTAGTACATTGTAAGACTTGTCATAAGCATGTATGACCCCCTTATAATGCAATGTTGCAATTTATATGTTCTGAAAAATATGCTACTGGCTGAAGAATGTAGCCTTTCAAATGTAGGTTTTCAAATTGCTAAAAATAACCATGTTTGTGGAGAGGGGAGAGCTTCTTATGACGTCATATAATTGAAGGTGTATCGCATTAGTGGAAACTCCTGCTGTTCTCATGGCAAGCCTGCTGGTTTTCACTAGCAGAAGTGACTTTTTGTAGCAGGTTAGGAGAACTTATGCAGCAGGTTAGGATAATTAACATGGCAGGGTTAGCTAAAACGCTAAAATTGTCCTCGACTCGAACATACAGTTGCGGCCAAATATATTGGCACCCTTGTACTTTTCTTAAATAATTCCCTATTTCAATAAATTTAAAACAGCTTTTGTCCTTCAACATTGCAGAACCAATTTTATTTTTGTAAACTTAAGTTTACAATTTTTATTTAGAAAATAAAGACTAATGGCATGGACAAAATTATTGGCACCCCGGTGCTAGTACTTGGTTGGACAGCCTTTGGCCAAGATAATTTCCAACAAATACTTCTTGTAGCCATCAATGAGCTTGCTGCACCTTTTCTACTGACAATTTGGCCCACTCTTCAGCATAAACTGCTCTAATTCTTCAATGTTTGAGGGGGGCCCTCCACCAACTGCTGTTTTCAGATCTCGCCATAGGTTTTGGATGTGATTCAGATTCAGACTACTCCAGAACAGTCCAGCATCTCTTCTTGAAACATTCCAGGGTGCTTTTTATGTGTGTTTGGGGTTGTTGTCCTGCTGGAAGACCCACAACCTTAAACAGAGACACAGTTTTGGGACACTGGGTTGAACATTGGATAGCAGTACAGCAGAAAAAAACATAAATCATCATCCATCCATATGTCAATAACCAGATCAAGACTTTATCAGAACACTGATGTAGTGAGTGCTGTAGCTTAGTGAGTAAGAGCGTTGTGCCAGTAACCGAAAGGTTGCTGGTTCTAATCCCCGAGCCGACTAGGTGAAAAATCTGTCGACGTGTCCTTAAGCAAGGCACTTAACCCTAATTGCTCCTGTAAGTCGCTCTGGATAAGAGCGTCTGCTAAATGACTAAAATGTAAATGTGAAATGTAAAATGTCTGTAGGAATTCAGTCAGCTCCTTGCTGTTGTATGTTTCAGTCAGAGTCCTGATAGACTGAGAGTCCTATCAGGGGGAGAGGTCCAAGATGAGGTCAGAGCAAGGGTCTCCTATAGATGCAGAAAAGAGGTCAATGGAACGCAGACCGTGGGGGATAGAATAAATATGATCTAAAAAAGTGGATATATAGTCCCGTGTAGCTCAGTTGGTAGAGCATGGCGTTTGCAACACCAGGATTGTGGGTTCGATTCCCACGGGGGGGCAGAATGAAAACGTATGCACTCACAGTGAGGGGAAAAAGTATTTGATCCCCTGCTGATTTTGTACGTTTGCCCACTGACAAAGACATGATCAGTCTATAATTTTAATGGTAGGTTTATTTGAACAGTGAGAGACAGAATAACAACAAAACAATCCAGAAAAACGCATGTCAAAAATGTTATTAATTTATTTGCATTTTAATGAGGGAAATAAGTATTTGACCCCTCTGCAAAACATGACTTAGTACTTGGTGGCAAACCCTTGTTGGCAATCACAGAGGTCAGACGTTTCTTGTAGTTGGCCACCAGGTTTGCACACATCTCAGGAGCGATTTTGTCCCACTCCTCTTTGCAGATCTTCTCCAAATCATTAAGGTTTCAAGGCTGACGTTTGGCAACTCGAACCTTCAGCTCCCGCCACAGATTTTCTATGGGATTAAGGTCTGGAGACTGGCTAGGCCACTCCAGGAGCTTAATGTGCTTCTTCTTGAGCCACTTCTTTGTTGCCTTGGCCGTGTGTTTTGGTTCATTGTCATGCTGGAATACCCATATACGACCCATTTTCAATGCCCTGGCTGAGGGAAGGAGGTTCTCACCCAAGATTTGACGGTACATGGCCCGTCCATCGTCCCTTTGATGCGGTGAAGTTGTCGTGTCCCCTTAGCAGAAATAACACCCCCAAAGCATAATGTTTCCACCTCCATGTTTGACGGTGGGGATGGTGTTCTTGGGGTCATAGGCAGCATTCCTCCTCCTCCAAACACGGCGAGTTGAGTTGATGCCAAAGAGCTCCATTTTGGTCTCATCTGACCACAACACTTTCACCCAGTTCTCCTCTGAATCATTCAGATGTTCATTGGCAAACTTAAGACGGCCCAGTATATGTGCTTTCTTGAGCAGGGGGACATTGCGAGCACTG
Organism: Coregonus lavaretus; assembly: GCF_964263955.1. NCBI lineage: Eukaryota > Metazoa > Chordata > Actinopteri > Salmoniformes > Salmonidae > Coregonus > Coregonus lavaretus. The sequence goes on from NC_139992.1 coordinate 18,643,454, forward strand.
CAGGATTTCAGTCCTTCACGGCGTAGTGTGTTTTCTTGGTGACTATGGTCCCAGCTGCCTTGAGATCATTGACAAGATCCTCCCGTGTAGTTCTGGGCTGATTCCTCACCGTTCTCATGATCATTGCAACTCCACAAGGTGAGCTCTTGCATGGAGCCCCAGGCCGAGGGAGATTGACAGTTCTTTTGTGTTTCTTCCATTTGCGAATAATCGCACCAACTGTTGTCACCTTCTCACCAAGCTGCTTGGCGATGGTCTTGTAGCCCATTCCAGCCTTGTGTAGGTCTACAATCTTGTCCTTGACATCCTTGGAGAGCTCTTTTGTCTTGGCCATGGTGGAGAGTTTGGAATCTGGTTGATTGCTTCTGTGGACAGGTGTCTTTTTATACAGGTAACAAGCTGAGATTAGGAGCACTCCCTTTAAGAGTGTGCTCCTAATCTCAGCTTGTTACCTGTATAAAAGTCACCTGGGAGCCAGAAATATTTCTGATTGAGAGGGGGTCAAATACTTATTTCCCTCATTAAAATGCAAATCAATTTATAACATTTTTGACATGCGTTTTTCTGGATTTTTTTGTTGTTATTCTGTCTCTCACTGTTCAAATAAACCTACCATCAAAATGATAGACTGATCATTTATTTGTCAGTGGGCAAACGTACAAAATCAGCAGGGGATCAAATACTTTTTTCCCTCACTGTAACTGTATGTCGCTCTGGATAAGAGCGTCTGCTAAATGACTTAAATGTAAATATTTGTCAAATCCGTCATGATTGATGTATTGTAACAAGACACAATGTGGTTGCTGAAGTCCGATTTGGATATATTTGGCTGTTTTCGCTGCATAACATTTAGAAGTTGTTCCTTTTCAGGTTTAGAAGAGGTGACACATAAGCTGGTAGCATAGCTAGCATACAGAAATCGGTGGTGGTAGTCAAAGTTGTTTTTAACTGCAATGCAGTTGATTGGTGATGATGACATGAGCATATATTGGGGTTGACATCTATACAAGCATTTATACTCAGATTTTTACCTCAACATAGTGTGAAATACATATATAAACAAAAGCCTAAATTTAGGCTAATTTTACTGGGGGGCAATGAGGAAACTCTGGATATTTCTCTCTCGCATTTCCATTGTTTGGGTCGAGTTCCATTGACCACTTTACTGCATCTATGAGGTCAGAAGGAGGGCTTCCTATGAGGTCAAATGGGGGGGTCTACGATGAGGTCAGAGGGAGGGTCTCCTCAATCTGTTATTCACTCTCCTATGATCCTGTTAGCACTGGGGAAGCGCTGTTAGCACTGGGAAGGAACAGGTAGCAGTGTTAGCACGGGGGAGGAACAGTTAGCACTGGGGAAGCACTGTTAGCACTGGGGAATCACTGTTAGCACTGGGGAATCACTGTTAGCACTGGGGAGGAACAGTTAGCACTGGGGAGGAACAGTTAGCACTGGGGAATCACTGTTAGCACAGGGGAGGAACAGTTAGCACTGGGGAATCACTGTTAGCACTGGGGAATCACTGTTAGCACTGGGGAATCACTGTTAGCACTGGGGAGGAACAGTTAGCACTGGGGAAGTACTGTTAGCTCTGCTAGCACTGGGGAAGCCCTGTTAGAACTATTAGCAATAGCACTAGAGAAGAAGTGCTTATGGTAGTCAGTACAGTGTCAGTGCTGCTCACTAAATTAGACCAAGTTATCTCAACTAGTCTCAGACCAAGGTTGTTGGATGAAGCACAGAAACATATTTTATTTTGCTCCTTTTGATTTTGCACATTTTTAAACAAAATATTTACAACAAAGTGAATTAATGTATGTCATTTTACTGTTAGACATGTTCTGTTATTTTGTGTATGTTGTGAATTGCCTAACTGCCTTTGTCAGCTGAGTGAAATGATCAAATATGTTGACTTAATACTTTACGGGTTGTGTGCATGAAATGTTTTAGGCCATATTATTTTGGGGTTCATTGGTAGATGCACTGGCTTTGCATTTTCCTTGGTTTTACTTGCATGTTTCTGTTCCTACTTGTACTTATCAAACAATACGTTATGTCCTCTCTTAAACTTAAAGCCTTAATACTCTATTGTGTTGCTACTCTAGGAGGAGTGTCTCCAGCATGGTGTGAGCTAGTGGTTGAACAACGCTTTGACAGGCAGCACATTAATTATTGTGCACAGTGTAAGGCCAAACTATCCCTCAACAAATATCCCGGAAGTAAAACCCACAGCCTTTTTAATGTAGAGATGCATGGTTCTATGTTTTAAACCTGACTTTACCTGTGTTTACCTCTGTTTACCTGTGTGGTTTTCTCTCTTTCTATCACAATGCTTCCCTCAGCAAGGACAAGTTTGGAAGGTTTGCTCAGCTCTTCCCTAAATCACTCCCCCTCGTTCTACCCCTCCCTTCTATCCTACCAGCATCATGTCCCAGAATTACTTGTATACTACTCAGTACTCACAACGTTCACAATTCAACAAACAGGCCCATCCCAAAGTGCAATTGAATCACTGTAATTATTTTATTAGGTTAAAATAGATATTATATTTGCTATTGTGCATTTTTCCCCAGTTTTATTTCTTACATGAAATCTAACAGTTGCAAAGACTATCTCAACTTGTTATTAAAAAAAGGTGAGCACCTATAGTCCAACAATTAGATCAGAATACATTAAAGCTTTAACCATGGTCTTCTTTTGGTTTGTGAGCATCGAATTCACAGTTTCTGGACATTTGCACCACAAAAAGTATGTATTTTTGGGGGGGATTGAAGATCAGGCAATGGGAAGAGATAGGGCCTGGTTGAATTCACTGACACTTCATTATGCAATTCAACAGTGCTCTGCTCTCCTCTGCAAAATGAAAGTGTTCCCTGCATGGATCCATCACATCGTATCACTAATCATGAATCTAGTCTTGATGATATGAGGAGTTGAACATACTCTTTCGCTATATGTTTGTCGCTCTACTGTTTTAGTTTTAGTGTATTGCGAACCTCGAAACGCTTATGTGTTATAGACTGACTGAATACTCAAACATAACCATTCCTGTTTTGTCAGGCTGCCGTGCATGCCCAGTGTCGTGTACCATACACCACCCTACCTCAAACATACATCTGCTAACTTTTTGTTGCTTATAACATCTATGTTGTAACACACAGTTCAACTATCTTCTCTCCCAGTAGGAGTATGCCCATGCACTGCTTTCTCACTAACTCCTCTCCAAACTCCCATACAGCACTCTGTCAGTAGAAATGTATTCATACTCTCTATCTCAGTCCATCTCTCTGTCTCTTGCTCTCTCGCTGTCTCTCATACACTCACTCAAAACGTGACCAAAATACTACTTTCATAATTTGCCTCATCATCCTATCAGTTGTTATCTGCCAATGTTTTGTTGTTGTTAGTATTATTGTTGATGCATCTTTAGCGTTATTCTGTGTTTTTGACCCTCTTCATTATAGGCATGTGGTGACCCCAAAGCCAAACCATCCTATCTAATAGACAAGAACCTGGAGTCTGCTGTCAAGTTCATTGTCAGAAAATTCCCAGCGGTTGAAACGCGCAACAACAATGTAAGTCTGTCTATTACATGTATATAACAGATATATTTCATGTTATTTCAGCTCATTTTAATGCTGCTTGGTATCTACAGTGGGGAGAACAAGTATTTGATACACTGCCGATTTTGCAGGTTTACCTACTTACAAAGCATGTAGAGGTCTGTCATTTTTATCATAGGTACACTTCAACTGTGAGAGACGGAATCTAAAACAAAAATCCAGAAAATCACATTGTATGATTTTTAAGTAATGAATTTGCATTTTATTGCATGACATAAGTATTTGATCACCTACCAACCAGTAAGAATTCCGGCTCTCACAGACATGTTAGTTTTTCTTTAAGAAGCCCTCCTGTTCTCCACTCATTACCTGTATTAACTGCACCTGTTTGAACTCGTTACCTGTATAAAAGACACCTGTCCACACACTCAATCAAACAGACTCCAACCTCTCCACAATGGCCAAGACCAGAGAGCTGTGTAAGGACATCAGGGATAGAATTGTAGACCTGCACAAGGCTGGGATGGGCTACAGGACAATAGGCAAGCAGGCAACAACTGTTGGCGCAATTATTAGAAAATGGAAGAAGTTCAAGATGACGGTCAATCACCCTCGGTCTGGGGCTCCATGCAAGATCTCACCTCGTGGGGCATCAATGATCATGAGGAAGGTGAGGGATCAACCCAGAACTACACGGCAGGACCTGGTCAATGACCTGAAGAGAGCTGGGACCACAGTCTCAAAGAAAACCATTAGTAACACACTACGCCGTCATGGATTAAAATCCTGCAGCGCACGCAAGGTCCCCCTGCTCAAGCCAGCGCATGTCCAGGCCCGTCTGAAGTTTGCTAATGACCATCTGGATGATCCAGAGGAGGAATGGGAGAAGGTCATGTGGTCTGATGAGACAAAAATAGAGCTTTTTGGTCTAAACTCCACTCGCCGTGTTTGGAGGAAGAAGAAGGATGAGTACAACCCCAAGAACACCATCCCAACCGTGAACCATGGAGGTGGAAACATCATTCTTTGGGGATGCTTTTCTGCAAAGGGGACAGGACAACTGCACCGTATTGAGGGGAGGATGGATGGGGCCATGTATCGCGAGATCTTGGCCAACAACCTCCTTCCCTCAGTAAGAGCATTGAAGATGGGTCGTACCTGGGTCTTCCAGCATGACAACGACCCGAAACACACAGCCAGGGCAACTAAGGAGTGGCTCCGTAAGAAGCATCTCAAGGTCCTGGAGTGGCCTAGCCAGTCTCCAGACCTGAACTCAATGGAAATTCTTGGAGGGAGCTGAAAGTCCGTATTGCCCAGCGACAGCCCCGAAACCTGAAGGATCTGGAGAAGGTCTGTATGGAGGAGTGGGCCAAAATCCCTGCTGCAGTGTGTGCAAACCTGGTCAAGATCTACAGGAAACGTATGATCTCTGTAATTGCAAACAAAAGTTTCTGTACCAAATATTAAGTTCTGCTTTTCTGATGTATCAAATACTTATGTCATGCAATAAAATGCAAATTAATTACTTAAAAATCATACAATGTGATTTTCTGGATTTCTGTTTTAGATTCCGTCTCTCACAGTTGAAGTGTACCTATGATAAAAATGACATACCTCTACATGCTTTGTAAGTAGGAAAACCTGCAAAATCGGCAGTGTATCAAATACTTGTTCTCCCCACTGTATATGAAGTCCTTTACCTATTGCACTACAAGGTCTGTGCGATAAAGTGCATTTATTAATTGCATTAATTGTTGTATTTAGTTATATTTTGATGATAGTATTTGACCCTTTTGAGATAAAATAGGCATTGTAAATGTAATTCCATCTGAGATCCATCATCCTATTTCTTCACTATATACAGTGGGGGAAAAAAGTTTGCCACCAATTGTGCAAGTTCTCCCACTTAAAAAGATGAGAGAGGCCTGTAATTTTCATCATAGGTACACGTCAACTATGACGGACAAAATGAGAATTTTTCTTCAAGAAAATCACATTGTAGGATTTTTAATGAATTTATTTGCAAATTATGGTGGAAAATAAGTATTTGGTCAATAACAAAAGTTTCTCAATACTTTGTTATATACCCTTTGTTGGCAATGACACAGGTCAAACGTTTTCTGTAAGTCTTCACAAGGTTTTCACACACTGTTGCTGGTATTTTGGCCCATTCCTCCATGCAGATCTCCTCTAGAGCAGTGATGTTTTGGGGCTGTCGCTGGGCAACACAGACTTTCAACTCCCTCCAAAGATTTTCTATGGGGTTGAGATCTGGAGACTGGCTAGGCCACTCCAGGACCTTGAAATGCTTCTTACGAAGCCACTCCTTCGTTGCCCGGGCAGTGTGTTTGGGATCATTGTCATGCTGAAAGACCCAGCCACGTTTCATCTTCAATGCCCTTGCTGATGGAAGGAGGTTTTCACTCAAAATCTCACGATACATGGCCCCATTCATTCTTTCCTTTACACGGATCAGTCGTCCTGGTCCCTTTGCAGAAAAACAGCCCCAAAGCATGATGTTTCCACCCCCATGCTTCACAGTAGGTATGGTGTTCTTTGGATGCAACTCGGCATTCTTTGTCCTCCAAACACGACGAGTTGAGTTTTTACTAAAAAGTTCTATTTTGGTTTCATCTGACCATATGACATTCTCCCAATCCTCTTCTGGATCAACCAAATGCACTCTATCAAACTTCAGACGGGCCTGGACATGTACTGGCTTAAGCAGGGGGACACGTCTGGCACTGCAGGATTTGAGTCCCTGGCTGCGTAGTGTGTTACTGATGGTAGGCTTTGTTACTTTTGTCCCAGCTCTCTGCAGGTCATTCACTAGGTCCCCCCGTGTGGTTCTGGGATTTTTGCTCACTGTTCTTGTGATCATTTTGACCCCACGGGGTGAGATCTTGTGTGGAGCCCCAGATCGAGGGAGATTATCAGTGGTCTTGTATGTCTTCCATTTCCTAATAATTGCTCCCACAGTTGATTTCTTCAAACCAAGCTGCTTACCTATTGCAGATTCAGTCTTCCCAGCCTGGTGCAGGTCTACAATTTTGTTTCTGGTGTCCTTTGACAGCTCTTTGGTCTTGGCCATAGTGGAGTTTGGAGTGTGACTGTTTGAGGTTGTGGACAGGTGTCTTTTATACTGATAACAAGTTCAAACAGGTGCCATTAATACAGGTAACGAGTGGAGGACAGAGGAGCCTCTTAAAGAAGAAGTTAAAGGTCTGTGAGAGCAAGAAATCTTGCTTGTTTGTAGGTGACCAAATACTTATTTTCCACCATAATTTGCAAATAAATTCATAAAAACTCCTACAATGTGATTTTCTGGAGAAAAAAAATCTCATTTTGTCTGTCATAGTTGACGTGTACCTATGATGAAAATTACAGGCCTCTCTCATCTTTTTAAGCGGGAGAACTTGCACAATTGGTGGCTGACTAAATACTTTTTTCCCCCACTGTATGTACCACCCACATGTACATTTCCATAAATGTTATGTTATGTATGATAATTCTACCTTTTTATAGGTAGCCTTTTTAAGTACAACTAATTCATTCTCACCCAGTTTGTCTTTTCAAATGTTTTTCCACCCGATGCTTAGCTATCACCATTGGCCTGCTTTCTATTTAATTTGAAATGTTAAACGGCTTCTTTGGTGTAGCTGTCATGTGGTTTGCTATGTTGTACTTTTTGCTGCAGTGGTTCATGTTTTACTTGGTCTGTGTTTTTTGTTTTGCATGCTTAACTTCTTGGCTTTTTTCTGGAATATTATTTTGGTAAGTTGAAGCTCCTCAGAGTTCCTTTTTTTCTATGTTTTGCATGTCTTATTATTGTCTATGTAGCAGATTTTCATTTAATTTATTGCTAATTCATATTTTTATTATATTTCACACTCAAGTTTTTCGATACTGCTAGGTAACAGTTAATAGTTAGGTTGAAGAAAATGCAGTTTTTGTTTGAATAATAGAAGAAGTAACATTTGTTGTAGTGCAAGAGACCAGGTGTGTGTCCCAAATGGCACCCTATTCTCATTATAGTGCACTACTTTTACCTAGAGCCCTCTGGGCCTTGGTCAAAAGAAGCACACTACATAGTGAATAGAGTGCCATTTGGGACGTACGCCAAAGATAACAATCAAGCAAACATTACTTCACATTTGGCTTGTGAGAGGCTATCATTGGTTAAAAAAGGCCCCATTGTGACAGTGCTAAAAATGCAGTCATGTTGTCGAAGGCAACATTAGTATTTTGGAATGATAAAGGTGTTTTTGGTTAGAGCTCTACATTTTTGCGTGGTCAAAATGTCACCCTGACCCATTGTGTGATGTCCTTGGTAGTATTTCTCAGGATATCTAGTTATTCTAACAAATTGAGAACACCGTACTACCAAACATGTACTACCAAACACAGATGTCAAAGTCACGATAAAGCCATAATAAGTATGCAATGTTTGACCTCTTATACCAGATTCCATCAGCCTATTTGACTGTGCTCATTGTTCCATAGCATCCATACAATTAACATTTGTGTGTCCTGAGTTTAACTTTAGAGCACCTTGTTTTTGTTACAACCATGTTTTTTTCTACAGCAACAGCTTGCACAACTACAAAAAGAGAAGTCTGAAATCCTTAAGAATCTAGCGTTGTATTACTTCACATTCGTAGATGTGATGGAGTTTAAGGTATGTGCAATTTAAGCATCATTCAATGTAGTGATAATAGAGAACAGGTTTTAAGGTCCGTTGTCAAATTAGCAGGAGCATAATATGACTCTCTTGATACCAATGTACAGTACTCTATATACATGTATAATGATAATCCATCATAAATCATAGTTACACTTATTATCAAGTTACTATACTGTGAAATGTACATAAATACTGTTTTCGTTCTCTCCTTCCAGGACCATGTCTGTGAGCTGCTGAATACTATCGATGCTTGCCAAGTATTCTTTGATATTGTAAGACACATTTATTTATACCATGCATGTAATTACAGGATGCTTTTGGTTATTCCTCCGAGATTATATCTAAAATATGTCATGTTTTTACTTGGATTAGATAAGTACGGTGACCCTAAGGGGCGAAGTAGATCGGTCTTGATGTCAGTCCTAATTTTGTTCCCATATCTTTCTACAGACTGTAAACTTTGACCTGACCAAAAACTACCTTGACTTGGTAGTGACCTACACTAACCTAATGATGCTACTGTCGCGGATTGAAGAGAGGAAAGCTATCATTGGCCTCTACAACTATGCCCACGAAATGACACATGGATCAAGGTAAAACAATATTAATATTAAAATAAGTTAAGTTTAACGCTTTTACACATACATTTCCAGTGGCGTTATATTAAAATCTCTCTTTGTTTTGTAGATTCAGACTTAGAAATACCTGAGAACTACCAATATCAACAACATTGTTGTATGTTTGTTCCCCATCTAGTGATCGAGAGTACCCTAGGCTGGGACAGATGATCGTTGACTACGAGAACCCACTGAAAAAGATGATGGAGGAGTTTGTTCCACATGGGAAGGTGAATAGTGTCACCTGTAACTCAACATGCTATGTTCTTGTCCTGAGCACTGACAATGATAACACATCTTTTGGTTACACTTTATTATAACTTTGATGCTTAAGCCATGTTTATACATGCTTATATTGCTTATAAACTAAGGCACTGCATCTCAGTGCTTGAGGCATCACTACAGACCCCCTGGTTCGATTCCAGGCTGTATCACAACCGGCCGTGATTGGGAGTCCCGTAGGGTGGCGCACAATTGGCTCAGCGTCGTCCGGGTTTGGCCGGTGTAGGCCGTCATTGTAAATAATAATTTGTTCTTAACTGACTTGCCTAGTTAAATAAAGGTAAAATATATATATTTTTTACTAATAATAAAATACAGATGTGTTAATAGTATGTACAGTTGTGGTCAAAAGTTTTGAGAATGACACATTAATTTTCACAAAGTCTGCTGCCTCAGTTTTTTATGATGGCAATTTGCATATACTCCAGAATGTTATGAAGAGTGCAATTCATCTGATCAAAGTCCCTCTTTGCCATGAAAATGAACTTAATCCCCAAAAAACATTTCCACTGCATTTCAGCCCTGCCACAAAAGGATCAGCTGACATCATGTCAGTGATTCTCTCGTTAACACAGGTGAGAGTGTTGACGAAGACAAGGCTGGAGATCACTCTGTCATGCTGATTGAGTTAGAATAACAGACTGGAAGCTTTAAAAGGAGGGTGGTGCTTGAAATCATTGTTCTTCCTCTGTTAACCATGGTTACCTGCAAGGAAACACGTGCCGTCATCATTGCTTTGCACAAAAAGGGCTTCACAGGCAAGGATATTGCTGCTAGGAAGATTGCACCTAAATCAACCATTTATTGGATCTTCAAGGAGAGAGGTTCAATTGTTGTGAAGAAGGCTTCAGGGCGCCCAAAAAAAGTCCAGCAAGCGCCAGGACCATCTCCTAAAGTTGATTCAGCTGCACCACCAGTGCAGAGCTTGCTCAGGAATGGCAGCAGGCAGGTGTGAGTGCATCTGCACGCACAGTGAGGCAAAGACTTTTGGAGGATGGCCTGGTGTCAAGAAGGGCAGTGAGGAAGCCACTTCTCTCCAGGAAAAACATCAGGGACAGACTGATATTCTGCAAAAGGTACAGGGTTTAGACTGCTGAGGACTGGGGTAAAGTCATTTTCTCTAATGAATCCCCTTTCTGATTGTTTGGGGCATCTGGGAAAAAAGCTTGTCCGGAGAAGAGAAGGTGAGCGCTACCATCAGTCCTCTGTCATGCCAACAGTAAAGCATCCTGAGACCATTCATGTGTGGGGTTGCTTCTCAGCCAAGGGAGTGGGCTCACTCACAATTTTGCCTAAGAACACAGCCATGAATAAAGAATGGTACCAACACATCCTCCGAGAGCAACTTCTCCCAACCATCCAAGAACAGTTTGGTGACGAACAATGCCTTTTCCAGCATGATGGAGCACCTTGCCATAAGGCAAAAGTGGTAACTAAGTGGCTTGGGAAACAAAACATCGACATTTTGGGTCCATGGCCAGGAAACTCCCCATACCTTAATCCCATTGAGAACTTGTGGTCGATCCTCAAGAGGCGGGTGGACAAACAAAAACCCACATTCTGACAAACTCCAAGCATTGATTATGCAAGAATGGGCTGCCATCAGTCAGGATGTGGCCCAGAAGTTAATTGACAGCATGCCAGGGCGGATTGCAGAGGTCTTGAAAAAGAAGGGTCAACACTGCAAATATTGACTCTTTGCATAAACTTAATGTAATTCTCAATAAAAGCCTTTGACACTTATGGAATGCTTGTAATTATACTTCAGTATACCATAGTAACATCTGACAAAAATATCTAAAAACACTGAATCAGCAAAGTTTGAAGACCAATACTTGTGTCATTCTCAAAACTTTTGACCACTGTGTTAATAGTTGATTAATGCTTCTTCATGAAAGTTATTATAAACTGTCATAAACCAATCTATCTCTCTCCCTCCCCCTCCATCCCCTGTAGTCGTTGTCAGACGCCCTGCTCTCCCTCCAGATGGTGTACCCCAGACGAAACCTGTCTGCTGACCAGTGGAGGAACGCGCAGCTACTCAGTCTCATCAGTGCTCCTAGCACCATGCTCAACCCAGCCCAGTCAGACACGGTGAGTTACCATGCTTAACCCAGCCCAGTCAGACACAGTGAGTTACCATGCTCAACCCAGCCCAGTCAGACACGGTGAGTTACCATGCTTAACCCAGCCCAGTCAGACACAGTGAGTTACCATGCTTAACCCAGCCCAGTCAGACACGGTGAGTTACCATGCTTAACCCAGCCCAGTCAGACACAGTGAGTTACCATGCTTAACCCAGCCCAGGCAGACACAGTGAGTTACCATGCTTAACCCAGCCCAGTCAGACACGGTGAGTTACCATGCTTAACCCAGCCCAGTCAGACACAGTGAGTTACCATGCTTAACCCAGCCCAGTCAGACACAGTGAGTTACCATGCTTAACCCAGCCCAGGCAGACACAGTGAGTTACCATGCTTAACCCAGCCCAGTCAGACACAGTGAGTTACCATGCTTAACCCAGCCCAGTCAGACACGGGGAGTTACCATGCTTAACCCAGCCCAGTCAGACACAGTGAGTTACCATGCTTAACCCAGCCCAGTCAGACACAGTGAGTTACCATGCTTAACCCAGCCCAGTCAGACACGGGGAGTTACCATGCTTAACCCAGCCCAGTCAGACACAGTGAGTTACCATGCTTAACCCAGCCCAGTCAGACACAGTGAGTTACCATGCTTAACCCAGCCCAGTCAGACACAGTGAGTTACCATGCTTAACCCAGCCCAGTCAGACACAGTGAGTTACCATGCTTAACCCAGCCCAGTCAGACACAGTGAGTTACCATGCTTAACCCAGCCCAGTCAGACACAGTGAGTTACCATGCTTAACTCAGCCCAGTCAGACACAGTGAGTTACCATGCTTAACTCAGCCCAGTCAGACACAGTGAGTTACCATGCTTAACCCAGCCCAGTCAGACACAGTGAGTTACCATGCTTAACCCAGCCCAGTCAGACACAGTATGCCACTTAGTTTTGATCCAAAGCGACTTACAGTACAGTGGGTGTGTACAGTAATGTGATCCCTGCAGGAGTTGAACCCATGACTATGGTGTTGCTAGTGCCATACTTGAGCCACACATGACCATCAATACAGTGCCTGCTTACAGAAAGTCTACACCCCCCTTGGATTTCTGCAAATGTTATTGTGTTACAAAGTGGGATTAAAATTGATTTAATTGTCATTTTTTTGTCAATGGTGTACACAAAATACTGTAATGTCAAAGTGGAAGAAAAATGCTTTATTTTTTTATTTAATGAAAAATAAAACACTATCTTGATTAGATAAGTATTCACCCCACTGAGTCAATACATGTTAGAATCACCTTTGGCAGCGATTACATGTATGAGTCTTCTTGGGAAAGTCTCATAAGAGCTTTGCACACTAGTATTGTGCAATATTTGCCCATTATTCTTTTCAGAATTCTTCAAGGTCTGTCAAGGTATTGGGGATCATGGCTAGACAGCGATTTTCAAGTCTTGCCATAGATTTCCAAGCAGACTTAAGTCAAAACGGTAACTTGGCCACTCAGGAACATTCACTGTCTTCTTGGTAAGTAACTCCAGTGTAGATTTGGCTTTGTGATGTAGGTTATTGTCCTGCTAAAAGGTGAATTCCTCTCCCATTGTCTGGTGTAAAGCAGACTGAAGCAGGTTTTCCTCTAGGATTTTGCCTGTGCTTAGCTCCATCCCATCTCTTTTCATCCTGAAAAACTCCCCAGTCTTTGCTGATGTCAAGCATACCCATGCCATGATGCAGCCACCACCATGCTTGAAAATAAAGGGGCAGTTACTCAGTGATGTGTTTTGTTGGATTTGCTCCAAACATAACGCTTTGCATTAAGGCCAAAAGTGTATTCCTCTGCTGTGTTTTTTTTTCAGTATTACTTTAGTGCCTTGTTGCATACAAGATGCATGTTTTGGAAAATTATTTTTATTCTGTATATTTTGTATTCTTCTCACTCTGTCATTTAGGTCAGTATTGTGGAGTCTCTACAATGTTGTTAAACCACCCTCAGTTTTCTCCCATCACAGCCATTGAACTCTGTAGCTGTTTCAAAATCACCAATGGCCTCATGGTGACATCCCTAAGCAGTTTCCTTCCTGTCCTGCAGCTCAGTTCAGAAGGACCACTGCATCTTTCATGTGTCTGGGTACTTTAATACATAATCCAAAGCATAAGTATTAACTTGACCATGCTTAAAGATATATTCAATGTCTGATTTGTTATTGTTACCCACCTACCAATCACTGCCCTTCTTTGAGGCTTTCGAAAAGCTCCCTGGTCTTGTAGTTGAATCTGTGCTTGAAATTCAATACTTGACTGAGGGACCTTACAGATGTTGTATGTATGGGGGACAGAGGAAGGGGTAGTCATTGAAAAATCAACCCATATTATTTCACACAGAGTGAGTACATATAACTTATTTATGTGATTTGTTAAGCCACATTTTACTTCTGAACTAATTTAGGCTTGTCTTTATCAAAGGGCGTGAGTACTTTTGTAACAACTATATTTTAGTTATTTTCTTTTCACTTTGAAATTATGGACTATTTTGTGTGGATCAATGACAAAATGACAATTTAAATATATTTCAATCCCACTTTGTAATGCAACAAAGTGGAAAAAGTTCAAAGGGGTGTAGACTTTCTATAGGCACTGTGGATCTCTCCGATCACACCTTTTCCTGCTCACAGTCACATGCATTGACCTATGATTCTGTTTGTTCTAGATGCCCTGTGAATACTTGTCCCTGGACGCAATGGAGAAGTGGATAGTATGTAAGTGTTTATAGAGTACAGTCTGACCTAATTGATTTGATAGGTTTATACCATTGGAGGGAAGGGGGAGCATGATCATTAGGTTCAGGTATAGGCCTATTTAACATCAGTGTACATTTCCAAAAACACACAACACATTAAAACACAGGTAAAAATATACATCAGTCTAAATATTCGGATTCCCTACAAATACTCTGTCCCTGTCCTTGTGTTTGTGTGTCAGTTGGCTTCATCCTGTGTCATGGGGTCCTGAACAGTGACCAGGCAGCTCTGAGCCTGTGGAAGCTGGCTCTTCAGAGCAGCACCTGCCTCTGTCTCTTCAGAGACGAGGTGTTCCACATCCACAAGGCTGCTGAGGACCTCTTCATCAACATCCGCGGGTGAGGGATCACACATTAAAACTAACCTAATGGCCTGTTTTCCTGGACCCAGATTAAGCCTAGTCCTTGACTGAAAAGCATGCTCAATGAGGGACAGTTTAAGAATATACCCAGGCAATTGTTAAGTGTGTATGAGTAAATTAACTATTCTTCCTTTTCATTTCACAGTTACAATAAGCGTGTGAATGACATCAAAGAGTGCAAAGAACAAGCGCTGTCACATGCGTAAGTGCCTCTCAAATGTATCTAGTTTACTGTTTAGGATGCAATTCAACACAGAGGTTTTGAATGGTATTTGCCACACTATCCTCTCAGAATGTGATTGTTTGTTTTGTTACAGAGGCTTGATGCACAGAGAAAGACGCAAGTTCCTGAGATCTGCCCTGAAGGAGCTGGCCACAGTCCTATCTGACCAGCCAGGATTACTGGGGCCTAAAGTACTGCATCACTGCTCTTTCATCACGGCTCCATTTTGACACTTTTATTTAGACAGTATAGAAATCAGAAGGGGATACAGGCAGGTGGGAGAAACAGTGGGAAGGGTAGACACAGGGATTGAACCCCAGTCTCAGGTGGGGAGATTTGTATATGTGACTTCTGCTGGGTGTGTTGCCACTCAACCACAGCTCTGCACCTGCACTACTGCTCTCTAGTTGGACTAACACTATAGGCACTGTAGTTGTGTTAACATGATAATGCAAGTTGGACTAACACTATAGGCGCTCTAGGTGTGTTAACATGATAATGCTAGTTGGACTAACACTATAGCCACTCTAGGTGTGTTAACATGATAATGCTAGTTGGACTACAGTGGAGGCTGCTGAGGGTAGGACGGCTGATAATAATGTCTGGAACGGAGATAATGGAATGGCATCAAACACATGGAAACCATGTGTTTGATGTATTTAATACCATTCCACAAATTCCGCTCCAGTCATTACCACGAGCCCATTCTCCCCAATTAAGTTGCCACCAACAACCTCTGTTGGACTAACACTATAGGCACTAGTTGTGTTAACATGATAATGTGAGTTGGACTAACTCTATAGGCACTCTAGTTGTGTTAACATGATAATGTGAGTTGGACTAACTCTAAAGGGGTCAGAGGATTAGGATTCAAATCCTGAATGACCTGTGTAGATGATCCAGTAGTCCTTACACTCTCTAAGTGGGCTGTCGTGTCTAATTGATGGATGATAGTAACTATAAAACCTGACTCCTGTCCTTTGCCTAGGCCCTGTTTGTATTCATGGCTCTGTCGTTCGCTCGGGATGAGATCATTTGGCTGCTACGACATGCAGACAACATCCAGAAGAAGAGCACAGACGACTTTATTGACAAGTAAGACACATCCTACTGACTCAACTTGTAGCTATGGGGTTTCCCTTCACCCCTCAGGAAATGTAGTGGCCCTGTGTTTACTTCCTGGAAAAGTCTGTGTCAAAATGCGTCTTCTTGACACATTTTGCATCTTGCTTGACTGCCGTCATGAGACTAAAAGTGATATGTCTCAATGGTTTTTGAATAAAATGACCCTTTAAGGAAAGCCGTGGTATGAAGGAGTATTGAGCATACTAATGAAGTTTAGGTCTTTACATTTTACATTTTAGTCATTTAGCAGACGCTCTTATCCAGAGCGACTTACAGTTAGTGAGTGCATGCATTTTCATACAGGTCTTCTATTCTCTTATACTGAATACAAATATAAACGCAACTTGCAACAATTTCAACGATTTTACTGAGTTTCTGTTCATATAAGGAAATCAGTCAATTGAAATAAATTCATTAGGCCCTAATCTATGGATTTCTCATGACTGGGCAGGGGCGCAGCCATGGGTGGGCCTGGGAGGGCATAGGCCCCCACCCACTGCGGAGCCAGGCCCAGCCAATCAGAATGAGTTTATTAAGGGCATTATTACAGACAGAAATACTCTTCAGTTTCATCAGCTGTCCGAGTGGCTGGTTTCAGACAATCCTGCAGGTGCTAGAAGCTGTATGTGGAGGGGCTGGCGTGGTTAGACGGTTGTGAGGCCGGTTGGAAGTACTGCCAAATTCTCTAAAACAACGTTGGAGAAATGAACATTCAATTCTCTGGCAATAGCTCTGGTGGACATTTGTGCAGTCAACATGCCAATTGCACGCTCCCTCAACTTGAGACATCTGTGGCATTGTGTTCTGTGACAAAACTGCAAATGTTTTATAGTCCCCAGCACAAGGTGCACCTGTGTAATGATCATGCTGTTTAATCAGCTTCTTGATATGGCACACCTGTCAGGTGGATGGATTATTTTGGCAAAGGAGAAATTCTCACTAACAGGGATGTAAACAAATATGTGCACAAAATTTGAGAGAATAAGATTTTTGTGCGTATGGAAAGTTTATGGGATCTTTTATTTCAGCTCATGAAACATGGGACCAACACTTTACATGTTGCGTTTTATATTTTTGTTCAGTATAGATCATTCTTGCTATTCTATGTCTTCAGGCACATTGCAGAGCTGATCTTCTACATGGAGGAGCTGAGGGCCCATGTGAGGAAGTATGGTCCTGTCATGCAGAGGTACTACGTCCAGTACCTGTCTGGCTTCGATGCCGTGGTGCTCAACGAGCTAGTACAGGTGAGACTGCTCACTGGAGCTCACATGGGCTGCCTCCCAAATGGCACCGTATTCCCTATACAGTGCATACGGGAAGTATTCAGACCCCTTGACTTTTTCCACATTTTGTTACGTTACAGCCTTATTCTAAAATTGATTAAACAATTTTTTCCCCTCATCAATCTACACACAATAACCCATAATGACAAAGCAAAAACAGGTTTATAATTTATATTTTAAAAATATATACAGTTGAAGTCTGAAGTTTACATACACTTAGGTTGGAGTCATTAAAACTCGTTTTTCAACCACTCCACACATTTCTTGTTAACAAACTATAGTTTTGGCAAGTTGGTTAGGACATCTACTTTGTGAATGACACAAGTAATTTTTCCAACAATTGTTTACAGACAGATTATTTCACTTATAATTCACTGTATCACAATTCCAGTGGGTCAGAAGTTTATATACACTGTGCTTTTAAACAGCTTGGAAAATTCCAGGAAATGATGTCATGGCTTTAGAAGCTTCTGATAGGCTAATTGACATCATTTGAGTCAATTGGAGGTGTACCTGTGGATGTATTTCAAGGCCTACCTTCAAACTCAGTGCCTCTTTGCTTGACATCATGGGAAAATCAAAAGAAATCAACCAAGAACTCAGAAATAAAATGGTAGACCTCCACAAGTCTGGTTCAATTTCCAAACGCCTGAAGGTACCACGTTCATCTGTACAAACAATAGTACGCAAGTATAAACACCATGTGACCACGCAACCGTCATACCGCTCAGGAAGGAGACGCGTTCTGTCTCCTAGAGATGCACGTACTTTGGTACGAAAAGTGCATATCAATCCAAGAACAACAGCAAAGGACCTTGTGAAGATGCTGGAGGAAACGGGTACAAAAGTATCTATATCCACAGTAAAACGAGTCCTATATCGACATAACCTGAAAGGCCGCTCAGCAAGAGAGAAGCCACTGCTCCAAAGCCGCCATAAAAAAGACAGACTACGGTTTGCAACTGCACATGGGAACAAAGATCGTACTTTTTGGAGAAATGTCCTCTGGTCTGATGAAACAAAGATAGAACTGTTTGGCCATAATGACCATCGTTATGTTTGGAGGAAAAAGGTGGCGCTTGCAAGCCGAAGAACACCATCCCAACCGTGAAGCACGGGGGTGGCAGCATCATGCTGTGGGGGTGCTTTGCTGCAGGAGGGACTGGTGCACTTCACAAAATAGATGGCATCATGAGGAAGGAAAATGATGTGGATATATTGAAGCAACATCTCAAGTCAGGAAGTTAAAACTTGGTCGCAAATGGGTCTTCCAAATGGACAATGACCCCAAGCATACTTCCAAAGTTGTGGCAAAATGGCTTAAGGACAACAGAGTCAAGGTATTGGAGTGGCCATCACAAAGCCCTGACCTCAATCCTATAGAACATTTGAGAGCAGAACTGAAAAAGCGTGTGCGAGCAAGGAGGCCTACAAACCTGACTCAGTTACACCAGCTCTGTCAGGAGGGATGGGCCAAAATTCACCCAACTTATTGTGGGAAGCGTGTGGAAGGCTACCCGAAAAGTTTGAGCCAAGTTAAACAATTTAAAGGCAATGCTACCAAATACTAATTGAGTGTATGTAAACGTCTGACCCACTGGGAATGTGATGAAAGAAATAAAAGCTGAAATAAATAATTCTCTCTACTATTATTCTGACATTTCACATTCTTAAAATAAAGTGGTGATCCTAACTGAATTTTTACTGGATTAAATGTCAGGAATTGTGAAAAACGGATTTAAAATGTATTTGGCTAAGGTGAATGTAAACTTTCGAGTTCAACTGTACACTATCATTCAAAAGTTTGGACACACCTACTCATTCAAGGGTTTTTCTATATTTTTACTATTTTTTACATTGTAGAATAATAGTGAAGACATCAATATATATACAGAAGATAGCCCTATTTGGTAAAAGACCAAGTACATATTATGGCAAGAACAGCTCAAATAAGCAAAGAGAAACGACAGTCCGTCATTACTTTAAGACATGAAGGACAATCAATATGGAAGATTTCAAGAACTTTGAAAGTCTTTTCATGTGTAGTTGCAAAAACCATGAAGCACTATGATGAAACTGGCTCTCATGAGGAAGCCACAGGAATGGAAGACCCAAAGTTACCTCTGTTGCAGAGGATAAGTTCATTTGAGTTACCAGCCTCAGAAATTGCAGCCCAAATAAATACTTAAAAGAGTTCAAGTTACAGACACATCTCAACATCAACTGTTCAGAGGAGACTGTGTGAATCAGGCCTTCATGGTCGAAGTTCTGCAAAGAAACCACTACTAAAGGACACCAATAAGAAGAAGAGACCTGCTTGGGCCAAGAAACACGAGCAATGGACATTAGACCGGTGGAAATTTGTCCTTTGGTCTGGAGTCCAAATTGGAGATTTTTGGTTCCAACCGCCGTGTCTTTGTGAGACGCGGTGTGGGTGTACCGATGATCTCCACATGTGTAGTTCCCACAGTAAAGCATTGAGGAGGAAGTGTTATGGTGTGGGGGTGCTTTGCTGGTGACACTGTCTGTGATTTTATTTAGAATTCAAGGCACACTTAACCAGCATGGCTACCACAGCATTCTGCAGCGATACGCCATCCCATCTGGTTTGGGCTTAGTGGGACTATAATTTCTTTTTCAACAGGATAATGACCCAACACACCTCCAGACTGTGTAATGGCTATTTTACCAAGAAGGAGAGTGATGGAGTACTGCATCAGATGACCTGGCCTCCACAATCCCCCGACCTCAACCCAATTGAGATGGTTTGGGATGAGTCGGACGGCAGAGTGAAGGAAAAGCAGCCAACAAGTGCTCAATAAATGTGGGAACTCCTTCAAGACTGTTGGAAAAGCATTCCAGGTGAAGCTGGTTGAGAGAATGCCAAGAGTGTGCAAAGCTGTCATCAAGGCAAAGGGTGGCTATTTTGAAGAATCTCAAATATAAAATATATTTTGATTTGTTTAACACTTTTGTGGTTACTACATGATTCCATGTGTGTTATTTCATAGTTTTGATATCTTCACTATTATTCTACAATGTAGAAAATAGTAAAAATGAAGAAAAACCCTTGAATGAGTAGGTGTGTCCAAACTTTTGACTGGTACTCTATATATGTCACATTTAAATATGTATCCAGACCCTTTACTCTGTACTTTGTTGAAGCACCTTTGGCAGCGATTACAGCCTTAAGTCTTCTTGGGTATGACGCTACAAGCTTGGCACACCTTTATTTGGGGAGTTTCTCCCATTCTTCTCTGCAGATCCTCTCAAGCTCTGACAGGTTGGATGGGGAGCGTCGCTGCACAGCTATTTTCAGGTCTTTCCAGAGTTGCTCGATCGGGTTCAAGTCCGGGCTCTAGCTGGGCCACTCAAGGACATTCAGAGACTTGTTCCGAAGCCAATCCTGCATTGTCTTAGCTGTGTGTTTAGGGTCGTTGTCCTGCTGGAAGGTGAACCTTCGCCCCAGTCTGAAGTCCTGAGCGCTCTGGAGCAGGTTTTCATCAAGGATCTTTCTGTACTTTGCTCCGTTCATCTTTCCCTTGACCCTGACTAGTCTCCCAGTCCCTGCAGCTGAAAAACATCACCAGAGCATGATGCTGCTACCCCCATGCGTCACCGTAGGGATGGTGCCAGGTTTTCTTCAGACGTGACGCTTGGCATTCAGGCCGACAAGTTCAATCTTGGTTTCATCAGACCAGAGAATCTTGTTACTCATGGTCTGAGAGTCCTTTAGGTGCCTTTTGGCAAACTCCAAGCGGGCTGTCATGTGCCTGTTACTGAGGAGTGGCTTCCGTCTGGCCACTCTACCGTCAAGGTCTGATTGGTGGAGTGCTGCATAGATGGTTGTCCTTCTGGAAGGTTCTCCTATCTCCACAGAGGAACTCTGGCGCTCTGTCAGAGTGACCATCCGGTTCTTGGTCACCTCCCTGGCCATGGCCCTTCTCCCCCGATTTTTCAGTTTGGCGGCCAGGTCTTGGTAGTTCCAAACTTCTTTCATTTAAGAATGATGGAGGCCACTGTGTTCTTGGGGACCTTCAATGCTGCAAACATTTTTGGTACCCTTCTCCAGATCTGTGCCTCGACACAATCCTGTCTCGGAGCTCTACGGACAATTCCTTCGGTCTCATGGATCGGTTTTTGCTCTGACATGCACTGTCAGCTGTGGGATCTTATATAGACAGGTGTGTGCCTTTCCAAATCATGTCCAATCAATTTCATTTACCACAGGTGGACTCCAATCAAGTTGTAGAAACAGGATGCACCTGAGCTCAATTTCGAGTCTCATAGCAAAGGGTCTGAATACGTATGTAAATAAGGTATTTCTGTTGTTTTTATATTTAATACATTTGCAAAAATTTCAAATGACCTGTTTTTGCTTCGTCATTATGTGGTATTGTGTGTAGATTGAGGATTTTTATTCATTTAATCCATTTTAGAATAAGGCTGTAACGTAACAAAGTGTGGGAGAAAGGGAAGGGGTCTGAATACCTTCTGAATGCACAGTATATATTGTGCTACATTTGACCATGGTCCAGGTCAAAAGTAGTTTACTATGAAGGGATTAGGGTGCCATTTCAGAGGAACTCATTGTCAATGTTCTCCCTTTTGGTTTCATAATATCTTAGTATTTATGATCTAGTGTATGACTGATGATGCGGTGTACAGTAAGTACTCTGTTATATGCAGGTTGATTATTTTGAAGGAAAACAGAGCTGACCACTAGATGGAGACCAAGTATTTTCTTGATTTTATTTTTTGCTTTCCATGTCTCGCTCTCTGATATGCAGTGTAAATTCCTCTTGTATTTGCTCAGTTGATCCCCTCACAGTAGCCTACTTGAAACAGTGTCTAACTGAGGCCCTCTCCTCTAGAATCTGTCCGTCTGTCCTGAGGATGAGTCCATTATCATGTCCTCCTTCGTCAACACCATGACCTCCCTCGGCGTCAAACAAGGTATTCAACCTAACACGGCCTGCCACTCATATTACAGAAATCTAAAAAATAAACAGTTCCTCATTTAGACTGTTGTTGTTAACACAGTTCAATCCATCCTGTTGCTGTAAAGTAAATATTCCAGTTTAGGAAATGTCTACTTGATCATGCTTAGTTGTTTTTATCTAGCCATATTAGCCTTGAGCACTAAAAGCCATTGTCTGTTGTTTTGGTAATGGCTGAGTGATGAACACATGAAAGGAGGGAGGGCAGATGGCGAGCAGAGTAGAAGCCTGAGCGGCTCTCCACCTCTCCCCCCTGCTGCCCTCCCTCCTTCCTGTGTCATGGTGATCCCATATCTGAGTGAATTGTCTCTGTCGGTGTTACAGTGGAAGACGGGGACGTGTTTGATTTCAGGGGCATGAGGCTGGACTGGTTCAGATTGCAGGTAAGAAGCAATTCGGAAAATGAGACCAGCTTTGCGGCTGTGGCTGGGAGGCAGACGTGGGTTCAAATAGTATTTGAAATCCTTTCACAATACTTTATCTCTGCTCAATTGAGCTTGCCTGGTGCAATGGAACAAAAATAATAGTCTCAAAAGTGTCAAACCCAGCCCATCTGGCACTCCAGTCAGGCTAGAGCAAAGGCTTAAAGTATTGTGAACGTTTTTGAGTATTATTTTAACCCAGTTCTGGGCTGAGAGGCCACTGTGCTCTGTGTGTGTGTGTGTGTTGTAATTAGCACTCATAATTAGCCAGTAATGAGAGAGCAGTGTTTAGCATGCTACACTGCTCCAGTTAGCCTACTCCTGTCACACTGTTTCCTATCTATAGGCCACTGTGTGTGTGTGTGTGTGTGTGTGTGTGTGTGTGTGTGTGTGTGTGTGTGTGTGTGTGTGTGTGTGTGTGTGTGTGTGTGTGTGTGTGTGTGTGTGTGTGTGTGT
This sequence comes from Coregonus lavaretus, assembly GCF_964263955.1. Taxonomy (NCBI): domain Eukaryota; kingdom Metazoa; phylum Chordata; class Actinopteri; order Salmoniformes; family Salmonidae; genus Coregonus; species Coregonus lavaretus. The sequence goes on from NC_139992.1 coordinate 18,666,355, forward strand.
GTGTGAGTGAGATGTGGGGGAACCGATATATAACTGCTATAGGATCAGTTTTGTCTTTTTGATTGTAATGAATTAGAGGGGGACCTGATCCTAGATCCGCACTCCTACTCTAAGACGCTTTGTGAATACAGGCTCAGAGCTCTGTTCTGTGTGAGAAGCCCCACCGCACATTAATTAATTTAACAGTAATAGAAAAAATCTGCCCTGAAATACTGTGAGGAAGAGGAGTACGCTCTGTCTGTCATTAGTGACAAATGTCTATACATAATAAAGACATCAGTTTAATTTTTTTATTCATGTTCATGATGGACATGTTATTGAAAAGTGATGAAAAATAAATGTCCATGCTCTCAGGGAAAATGACTTCTGGATATTGGAGGATAGATTCTGGGCCCCATTCCCTGACCATTTCTTAAAAATGAATTTAGGAATGAATGACAATAAATAATCTTCTTTGAAGCAGTATTTTTTTAAATCGTTGCATGCCTTTTATCCTGTCCCAAATAAATCACAACTCACCCCAGAAAAGAGAAATGGCATATTATTTTCAAGTGTGGTTGAGTTGAGCTCTCTCGCTCTCTTTCGCTCTCTCAATCACGCTTGACTCCTCAGTACTCTGCTGAGATCATCACAACCACCCCTGCTGCCAGGGACCCACATCACTCTCCCTGACCCGTTGGTCGGCTCGCCGTTTTGCTGCCTTCCGATTCGCCCAGCCCTCAACTCAGATGGATTTTTAGGATGCGTCCCAAATGGCGCCCTATTCACATTACTTTTGACCAGGGCCCTTTTGAGTTAGGTCTTTAGGCCCTGGTCAAAAGTAGTGCACTACATAGGGAATTGGGTGCCATTTGTGACGCACCGTCCCACTCAACTCCCTCTGAGATGTTGTTTGATCTTAGCTCAGGGTCTCGGCAAGAAATGCTTCAACTTGGAAAAGTTTCTCCGTTTAGTCGGCAGGCAAGGGGAAAAGAGAAAAGCTTCCATGCGTGGACTGTGGACTGTTTTCCCAACACAGCTGAACAACTATTTTCTCAAGTCTCATGGTTTTTCAACTGGCTGCTCTACACCCTTCATAGCCGGCCTCTTAACACTATGATAGCAAAAACAGAACTGCTCAGATTACAAGAAGCAGGATGTTGGTTTATTCACTGTGTTTTTGTGTTCAGTATGTACAAGAACAGCTGACAAATATATGAACAGCTATACTGTATATACTGTATATGCCTGTATCTACATATTCAGGTGCCACTGTGATCCCTAAAAATAGATGGTTGTAAATAAGAATATGTCAGCGAATAATCCGAATTCATCAAGATGGTCCTGAAAGCTTCATGTTTGGCTCAGAACCTAAACCTGTCTGTTCCACAAGCATCAAGAACACTGCTTCTAAAGGTTATACCACATGTGCTCTCTTCTCCTCCGAGCTGCATGTCAACCACATAACCCACAAGCCATGTGAGCAGTTACAGAACTATGGCAGACACAGACCTTGTCATAAGCCATATCAATGTTCTTTCTATCTATCAAGTACTTTTCTTTATTTTCTTTAAATCTCTCATCGTTTTACTTTGGAAACTATTGTTGTTTGTCTGATCCATTAAGTGAACGTGTTGGATGAGAAACACAAGCTGCCATTACCACAGAAAGGTCATGTTAGTGATTGTAATCTAAACTGAGTCTTGCATCATGTCATGATATATCTCCAACTAGCAGATGTTGAGCCACAGTTGGACTGGATTGAGGGAAGAGAAACCCTAACCCTCTCTCTTTCTCTCCCTCTCTTTCTCTCTTGTCATGTCTCTTTTCTCCACGGTGCTGTTTTCCAATTCTTTTCTGACAATGGCACCGTGATCATCATGCAACAGCACTTTAACGTTTCGAAATAGGCCTTGAATTTCAATCATCTTTAAGTTTTGCCCTTGCCTAATTTTTCTATATGTTGTCCTTGCTCAGATGTTTGAACCATAGGTGGTTGTGTGAGTTTAGCACCTTCTAAATGTCTTTATGTGGCTGTGGTACCAGGTTGGCATCGAATGCTCTTTTAGTTGGCAGGCATTTAGAGATGTTGAAAATCAGCGGAACATGTTCGAGTTAACACTCTCGCTGCATTTTCTCACACTTGTGTAGCTCACGATCACTTCTTTCCTTGAAGGATTTCACGCTTTATTTTTGGACTCTCAGATTGATTCTCTAAGGCCTAGTTGTACCCTGGTAACGCAGATGTTTCACTGCTCTTGTTGTGTGTCCCAAATTACACCCTATTCCCTACATATTGCGCCATAGGGCTCTGGTCAAATGTAGTGCACTATGTGAATAGGGTGCCATTTGGGACGCAGTTTCAGAACTGTAGCCGTTTTCCTTCTGAAGATCTCGACGATCAAAGAAAGCAATGTCTTGAACTCTGCAGAGACACCAGAGAGAATCTGTTTTGCATACAGTCTTGGTTTGATACCATATGCTTTGGGAAGAAATTGTGTTGTTTGCCCATTGTCAGTATCAGCAGTATCAAGTTAACACGGACGTCTTCCCAGAAATCCTTCCTTGGATGTTTATTTGTTATTTTTGTATTTAACCTTTATTTAACTAGGCAAGTCAGTTAATTAAGAACAAATTCTTATTTACAATGACGGCCTACCAAAAGGCAAAAGGCCTTGTGCGGGGACGGGGCTGGGATAAAAAAATATAGGACAAAACACACATCACGACAAAAGAGACACCACAACACTACATAAAGAGAGACCTAAGACAACAGCATAGCATGGCAGAAACACATGACAACACAGCATGGTAGCAACACCACATGACAACAACATGGTAGCAACACAATGATATGGTAACTCATCCAACCACACTTTCCTTCCAGACTCCCACTGACTTCCAAATTCAAATCGGATCAGCCTTTTCTTTCATTCTTAGGAAAGAGGGAGTTTTTGGGAACGTGGCAAAGGAACGCTACTAATAGGAAAACTATTATTTGAAAGACTTCAAACTGCATGATACCAAAAATGTGTTGATTTTGATATATTTGACAAATAAAATAGATATAAAGCCGCTACAGCTGTAGACAACATTACATACATGAGTAAAGAATTGTGAACTGTTAATACGTTTTGTTTTCCCCTGGTTAGGCCTATACCAATAATGCCTTGTTTATCTCTTGGTTAGGCCTATACCAGCGTGTCCAAGGCTTCTCTGGGCATCGCAGACCACCGTGAGCTGGGCAAGATGATGAATACCATTATATTCCACACCAAGATGGTGGATTCCCTGGTGGAGATGCTGGTGGAGACATCTGACCTCTCCATATTCTGGTAAGTAAACCTTGTCTGAGCTAGAACAGCCCAAAGGGCAGGAGCATATCTCCTGTTTCCGTAGCGTGAGGCAGCTTGATGTACAAGTACACTCCCTGGACAAGATGCTAGTTTGTAGCAGGGCCTATTCTGGTAGGGGTCTACATTTCCATTTACCTCCATGTTCAGTTACACAGCCGTTTAAAACAGTAAAAGGTATTAGGTTATATAGACTCTCCATCTTCTGGATTCAGATTCCTATTTAGAAAAACTTTTTTTATTTAACCTTTTATTTCACCAGGAAAAACCCATTGAGACCGAGAGTCTCTTTTTCAAGGGAGACCTGGCCAAGAAGGCAGCAACAATCAATGCATTACAGAATTAAAACATACAACAATACAATACAATTCAACAACATGATCCAGCCTAAAATAAGCATTTACACTCCTCTGTAACAGAGTCTTCAATCAAAAAAAATTTATTCATTCAGTGGCACTAACATATATCTAGATGAAGCATGGATTGTAGACTATTCCATGCCTCTGGTGCACTAGACAAGAAGGCAGTCTTGCCTAATACTGTAAATGTCCTGGGGACTTTAAGTAGCAACCACCTAGCAGACCGGGTATGGTAACCGCTGGTGGTGAAGGAGACCAGACTACAGTAGCAACCACCTAGCAGACCGGGTATGGTAACCGCTGGTGGTGAAGGAGACCAGACTACAGTAGCAACAACCTAGCAGACCGGGCATGGTAACCGCTGGTGGTGAAGGAGACCAGACTACAGTAGCAACCACCTAGCAGACCGGGTATGGTAACCGCTGGTGGTGAAGGAGACCAGACTACAGTAGCAACCACCTAGCAGACCGGGTATGGTAACTGCTGGTGGTGAAGGAGACCAGACTACAGTAGCAACCACCTAGCAGACCGGGTATGGTAACTGCTGGTGGTGAAGGAGACCAGACTACAGTAGCAACCACCTAGCAGACCGGGTATGGTAACTGCTGGTGGTGAAGGAGACCAGACTACAGAGGTAAAGAGGGAGTTTACCCAAAAGGGCTTTGTAGATGAACACATACAAATGTAGCTTTCTGTGCATATAAAGTGAGGTCCAACCCACCATTTGGTACAAGGTGCCAATGGTGGGTGAGTGACTTGGCATTTGTAATAAAAGCGCAAGAATACATGATTAACCGAGTCCAGTTTCTGTAAGACAGAGGAGGCTGCATGCATATACAACAAGTCACCATAATCAATTACAGAGAGAAAAGTGGCCTGAACAAGCTTCTTTCTAGCCATAAGTGGGAAGCAAGCTTTATTACGAAAAATAAAACCCCAATTTCAATATAAGTTTCCTCACAAGATTATCCATATGAACTTTAAAGGACAACTTGTCATCCAACTATATACCTAGGTATTTGTAGGATGACACTTTTTCAATGGATAAGCCACCAGATGTGACAATGCTAACCTTCTCTGGCTGAGTGCGAGCTCTGGTAAAGGTCATAAATATAGTTTTTTGTACATTCAAGACCGGTTTGAGACCATAAAGGAAGGCCTGCAGTGAATTAAAAGCAGTCTGAAGCTCTTCAACAGCCTGAACCAGAGAAGGAGAACATTAATATATGACTATCAACTGCATATAGATACAACTTTGCTGGTTGCACCCCATTTCCCAAATCATTAATACAAATTGAGAACAACACAGGAGCGAAAATGGAACCCTGGGGCACACCTCAATTAATCTCAAGAAAGCTAGACTTGTATTTGTCAGCATATACACATTGTGTTCTGTCAGAAAGATAGTTCCTAAACCAATTCACTGCCCCTTCACTGAGACCAATGTTACTGAGTCTAGCTAGCAACAATTCATGGTCAACTGAATCAAATGTCTTTGATAAATCAGCAAACAGAGCAGCACAATGTTGCTTTATTATCAAGTGCATTTATGATGTAATTTGCCACTGCCATAGCTGCAGTTGTGGTGCTGTGCCCCGATCTAAAGCCAGACTGAACCCCGCTCAGTATGTTATTTTCAATTAAGACGTTTTTTAACTTTGAGTTCACTAGGGATTCATAGACTTTGGCCAGGATAGGGAGTTTGGAGATAGGACGATCGTTATTAGCTGATTTCCAAATGCTGGGAATGGAATTGGTCAAGAGACTCAAGTTGAAAATGTGAGCCACAGGTTCAGTAATAATACCAGCTGCTATCTTTAAGAGGTAGAGATCCAGGTTGTCTGGACCTGAATACTTTTTAGTGTCTACTGCCTTTAGTGCTTTATAGACCTCAGCTTAGTTAAAATGGTTCACATGAGGGCCTATATCATAGTTTACTGTAACAGAGCTTACATTAGAGGCCTGGCCCCCACCATTATCAAAAACTGAACCAGCAGATATGAAGTGCTTGTTAAAAAACCCTACAATATTGGCTTTATCCTTCACTTCATTAGAATCCATCATTAAATGGTCAGGAAGGCCAGAGGATACATTAGAACCTGACACTGATTTGATTAGCTTCCAGAGAGTCACACAGTTCTTTAAAAGAGTCAGATGTAAGCATGTCCCACTTCAAATCTCCTAAAATAATGAATTCAGAGTTATTTAGAGCCATTGCTGGGCAATTTCATTGAAAAAGTAAAATACTAATAAAAACACATCAAATGTACATAAAAGTAAAAACAGCAACACCGGAAGACACAACATCAATACAAATAGATTGGATCAAAGGTGCAGTGTTCAAGTGGGAGATTTACCTCAGACTCCATATTCAGTTAAAACATAGTAAAAGGTAATAGGCTATATAGCCATCACTCATTCTCTAAAACCCCATGGTAACTGTCTGTTAGGGGTTTTGTTATGTTCTTTTTCTTTGTTCGGTAGAGACAGGACAGGAGAGGGTTGGACAGATTTAGATATGATTGTACCAGATGGATGTTTGACGAAGTTTGCAGCTCATGCTTTCCTCTTTCTATTCCTCTCCTCTCTTCCTCTCTCTCTCTCCCCTCTGATAGCTTTTACAGTCGTGCATTTGAGAAGATGTTCCAGCAGTGTTTGGAGCTACCCTCCCAGTCTCGTCACTCCATCTCCTTCCCTCTGCTCTGTACCCACTTCATGAGCTGCACCCATGAGCTCTGTCCTGAGGAGGTGAGTGTCCCACTGAGATATGATGTTACCACTGTCTCACAAAACATCACAGTAAGCATCACTAAGGTCTGGCGGGTCACTCTGAGATTTGTTAAACAAACGTATTTTCAACATAACTCATATTCAATTGATCAGGTCGCCCTTGCAGAATATGTTTTTAAAGTTCTTCCCTAGTTGAATGTCAAGAGGTACTTAAGGGTCTTTCCTAGTTTAAATAAACGAATACATAAAATACATGTAATGGCACCTGACATGTTTATGTATAATACATGTAATGTAAAGATTGACGTTTTTGTATGTTTTTTAGATGTCTTTCCAAGAGCTTTAATCTTAAGTAAAATCTATTGGTACAGTAGCAGCCTATTCCATTTGGACTCATCTCTCTCATTAGTTTTGTAGCTCTTAGGGGGACTGCTAGTCTCAGAGAAACAGGACATTTCACAGGATGTCTCACACAGGCTGGGAAAGTCTCCTTCAGCTCCGTCTCAGTGCTGCTTGGGCCCATGGCAGCATCCCAAATGGCACACTATTCCCTATATAGTGCACTACTTTTGACCACAGCTTTTGGCCAGACACCTATGGGCTCTGGTCAGAAGTAGCGAACTATATAGGGAATAGGGTGCCATTTGGGATATAGCCTATGTCTCCTTCCACAGCAGCAGGATGGAGTCATACAGAGAATCAGGAAAGTAACTGCACATTTTCTGGGGTTGTGGAATGTTGTGTAACGAAGCGTCCAGCGCTGTGGTCCGTGTACCCGGATGTGTACTGAGAAGTAAAGGGCTGAAAAGCATGATTTATTAAATCTGTAGTTGAACCATACACTGGTGCAGCTACCAGCTACTCCCAGGGGGGATGTGGAAGCCCTCCGCACACACAGCCTACACAACAGATTTCTGTTTCCCTCTCCGCTGAAATACGCCAGGCACATTCATGTTTGTTCCTGCCAAGCATGGAGCCCAATATCCATTTAGTTTGGTAAATAAGGCATATTTTCGCTCCTAATTGTTTGACAAACAGTACCAAAAGAAGTGACACAATGGGCGTTCTCATGTGGCCGAGCAGAGTGGTCAAAGGAGGGCCTTTTGCTTAGGAGCTGTCTGAGTGCACTTAGAGAAATAAAATAGATTTATTGAGCCAGAGAAGGATTGGATTTCACAAAAGTCCCTCTCTCAGCGTGTCTTCAAAATGTTCCCTCTTCCTATGTCCACTCCTCATAGCTTTAGGCAGCTGCAAACTTTATTTATGTTGGAAAAGCATTAAATGTTTCCAAGAATATTTCCATCTTGCACAGAACATTTTACAGTGGTTTATAGTAACAGTAAAAAGGTTGCATCCCAAATGGCACCCTATTCCATATGTAGTGCACAATCTTTGACCAGGGCTTATCAGTGGTGTGAGTCTGACTCGAGTCACAAATTTGATGACTTGTGACTCGGCTTGATAGAAAATAGAATAACTTGAGACTTGACTTGGACTTGGAGCCTCAAGACTCAGAACTCGACTTTGACTTGAGACTGATGACTTAAAATTATCTGGGCAGGTTTTGTAACGACTTGTCACTCATTTTGTGGCACAGAGTCTCCGTGGATTGCTCTACACGCAGCCAGGGACCGTATCGTAATTGCAAAAAATAACTGATTGGCTAGTGAAACGCACACTAGGCCCTCTGATTGAACCAGCAAACTGTCAATCAACACAGGTTGGCTGAGCTAGCACAGTGAGAAGGTTTTGGGGGGGGGGGTTGTGAGTGTGAAACTGAATGGGGAAAAATATATATTCTTCATACATATTTGAATAGGCCACATACAGTGGGGAGAACAAGTATTTGATACACTGCCGATTTTGCAGGTTTTCCTACTTACAAAGCATGTAGAGGTCTGTAATTTTTATCATAGGTACACTTCAACTGTGAGAGACGGAATCTAAAACAAAAATCCAGAAAATCACATTGTATGATTTTTAAGTAATTCATTTGCATTTTATTGCATGACATAAGTATTTGATACATCAGAAAAGCAGAACTTAATATTTGGTACAGAAACCTTTGTTTGCAATTACAGAGATCATACGTTTCCTGTAGGTCTTGACCAGGTTTGCACACACTGCAGCAGGGATTTTGGCCCACTCCTCCATACAGACCTTCAGGTTTCGGGGCTGTCGCTGGGCAATACGGACTTTCAGCTCCCTCCAAAGATTTTCTATTGGGTTCAGGTCTGGAGACTGGCTAGGCCACTCCAGGACCTTGAGATGCTTCTTACGGAGCCACTCCTTAGTTGCCCTGGCTGTGTGTTTCGGGTCGTGGTCATGCTGGAAGACCCAGCCACGACCCATCTTCAATGCTCTTACTGAGGGAAGGAGGTTGTTGGCCAAGATCTCGCGATACATGGCCCCATCCATCCTCCCCTCAATACGGTGCAGTCGTCCTGTCCCCTTTGCAGAAAAGCATCCCCAAAGAATGATGTTTCCACCTCCATGGTTCACGGTTGGGATGGTGTTCTTGGGGTTGTACTCATCCTTTTTCTTCCTCCAAACACGGCGAGTGGAGTTTAGACCAAAAAGCTATATTTTTGTCTCATCAGACCACATGACCTTCTCCCATTCCTCCTCTGGATCATCCAGATGGTCATTGGCAAACTTCAGACGGGCCTGGAAATGCGCTGGCTTGAGCAGGGGGACCTTGCGTGCGCTGCAGGATTTTAATCCATGACGGCGTAGTGTGTTACTAATGGTTTTCTTTGAGACTGTGGTCCCAGCTCTCTTCAGGTCATTGACCAGGTCCTGCCGTGTAGTTCTGGGCTGATCCCTCACCTTCCTCATGATCATTGATGCCCCACGAGGTGAGATCTTGCATGGAGCCCCAGACCGAGGGTGATTGACCGTCATCTTGAACTTCTTCCATTTTCTAATAATTGCACCAACAGTTGTTGCCTTCTCACCAAGCTGCTTGCCTATTGTCCTGTAGCCCATCCCAGCCTTGTGCAGGTCTACAATTTTATCCCTCATGTCCTTACACAGCTCTCTGTTCTTGGCCATTGTGGAGAGGTTGGAGTCTGTTTGATTGAGTGTGTGGACAGGTGTCTTTTATACAGGTAACGAGTTCAAACAGGTGCAGTTAATACAGGTAATGAGTGGAGAACAGGAGGGCTTCTTAAAGAAAAACTAACAGGTCTGTGAGAGCTGGAATTCTTACTGGTTGGTAGGTGATCAAATACTTATGTCATGCAATAAAATGCAAATTAATTACATAAAAATCATACAATGTGATTTTCTGGATTTTTGTTTTATATTCCGTCTCTCACAGTTGAAGTGTACCTATGATAAAAATTACAGACCTCTACATGCTTTGTAAGTAGGAAAACCTGCAAAATCGGCAGTGTATCAAATACTTGTTCTCCCCACTGTACATACCGTTTGTATTTTATATTTATACCTTTGCTTATTCGATCTGGTCAGAAACGTTAGCCTACGGCATTGGACCAAATTCTTGTTTCAAAAACATCTAATCTGTGCTTCAGAACCAAAATGTTGTGCGTCTTAACTGTTGACCAGTCACCAGCATTGGCGCGCAAAGGCAGGCGCACATATCCAGATTAGTGACCAGAAAGCGCTTGTTTAATTTTCCCCCGATTTTTACCTGGCAAAAAGAGAGTAGCCTACCTACATTAATATTATCCATACAAAAGTACCGTTTAGCAATCTGCTACGGACACATATGTGCCACAACAATAGGCTACCTGGTGATTTCATTGATAATTTTCAAATTTCAGATAGGTCTAGTTTGGGTGGTTTATAATCGTATACCTCAATGGTGGTACTGGCTAAATGTCTAAAGATAGTTGTAACATCGCACTACCTTCAATAGTTATAGGATGAAGACGTAACATTCTGGAGAAGTAATTACGATATTTGTGAGTAAGAAAAAGGTTGCTTTCCATCCGATCCTGCAACCTCCTAGCATACAGGTAGGCCGTTTGATCCTGCTTGCTCCAGAGAAGTGACAATGAGACATGATATCCCTAGTTGATATTGACCGCTAACATGAATGACTTTCAGCTCAAAATGTAAAACGCAGTTTATTTCTGTATCTTGCGTTTTGAAAATGCATCACCGTTTATGGCTGTAATGACAGGTTATTGTGCGAGCGTGTTTGCCCTGTGTGCAGGTGTGTGCACGAGGGTCGCAAGCTTTGAACCACTCCTTTTTGGGCTGCGCAGGCCAAAAAGTTTGAAAACCACTGAGCTAGTGAACAGATTGTTGATTTGCTGTACAGCTATAGGATCGGGTGCAGCACAAGCGTCAAATTTTAGGGAGAGATGATTGACATAATGTTTTGGTGATCAAGAATATGAACCGTTTACTTTGCAAGCTCACCAGCAATGGGGCATCAAGCAACGATTACTAACATAGTGCCTTGCAAATGTATTCATCCCCCTTGATGTTTTTCCTGTTTTGTTGTATTACAACCTGTAATTTAAATATATTTTTGTTTGGATTTCATGTAATGGACATACACAAAATAGTCCAAATTGGTGAAGTGAAATGAAAAAAAAACTTGTTTCAAAAAATTTGAAAAAATGAATAACGGAAAAGTGGTGTGTGCATGCATATGTGTTCACGCCTTTGCTATGAAACCCCTAATTAAGATCTGGTGCAACCAATTACCTTCAGAAGTCACATAATTAGTTAAATAAAGTCCACCTGTGTGCAATCTAAGTGTCACATGATCTGTCACATGATCTCAGTATATATACACCTGTTCTGAAAGGCCCCAGAGTCTGCAACACCACTAAGCAAGGGGCACCACCAAGCAAGCGGCACCATGAAGACCAAGGAGCTCTCCAAACAGGTCAGGGACAAAGTTGTGGAGAAGTACAGATCAGGGTTGGGTTATAAAAAATATCAGAAACTTTGAACATCCCACGGAGCACCATTTAAAATCCATTATTAAAAAATGGAAAGAATATGGCACCACAACAAACCTGCCAAGAGAGGGCCGCCCACCAAAACTAACGGACCAGGCAAGGAGGGCATTAATCAGAGAGGCAACAAAGAGACCAAAGATAACCCTGAAGGAGCTGCAAAGCTCCACAGCGGAGATTGGAGTATCTGTCCAAATCAAATCATTGTATTGGTCACATGCGCCGAATACAACAGGTGCAGACATTACAGTGAAATGCTTACTTACAGCCCTTAACCAACAGTGCATTTATTTTTAACAAAAAAAGTAAAAATAAAACAACAACAAAAAAAGTGTTGAGAAAAAAGAGCAGAAGTAAAATAAAGTGACAGTAGGGAGGCTATATATACAGGGGGGTACCGTTGCAGAGTCAATGTGCAGGGGCACCGGCTAGTTGAGGTAGTTGAGGTAATATGTACATGTGGGTAGAGTTAAAGTGACTATGCATAAATACTTAACAGAGTAGCAGCAGCGTAAAAAGGATGGGGTGGGGGGGCAGTGCAAATAGTCCGGGTAGCCATGATTAGCTGTTCAGGAGTCTTATGGCTTGGGGGTAGAAGCTGTTGAGAAGTCTTTTGGACCTAGACTTGGCACTCCGGTACCGCTTGCCGTGCGGTAGCAGAGAGAACACTCTATGACTAGGGTGTCTGGAGTCTTTGACAATTTTGAGGGCCTTCCTCTGACACCGCCTGGTATAGAGGTCCTGGATGGCAGGAAGCTTGGCCCCAGTGATGTACTGGGCCGTACGCACTACCCTCTGTAGTGCCTTGCGGTCGGAGGCCAAGCAGTTGCCATACCAGGCGGTGATGCAACCAGTCAGGATGCTCTCGATGGTGCAGCTGTAGAATTTTTTGAGGATCTGAGGACCCATGCCAAATCTTTTCAGTCTCCTGAGGGGGAATAGGCTTTGTCGTGCCCTCTTCACAACTGTCTTGGTGTGTTTGGACCATGATAGTTCGTTGGTGATGTGGACACCAAGGAACTTGAAGCTCTCAACCTGTTCCACTACAGCCCCGTCGATGAGAATGGGGGCGTGCTCAGTCCTCTTTTTTTTCCTGTAGTCCACAATCATCTCCTTTGTCTTGGTCACGTTGAGGGAGAGGTTGTTGTCCTGGCACCACACGGCCAGGTCTCTGACCTCCTCCCTATAGGCTGTCTCATCGTTGTCGGTGATCAGGCCTGCCACTGTTGTGTCGTCGGCAAACTTAATGATGGTGTTGGAGTCGTGCCTGGCCATGCAGTCATGGGTGAACAGAGAGTACAGGAGGGGACTGAGCATGCACCCCTGAGGGGCCCCCGTGTTGAGGATCAGCTTGGCAGATGTGTTGTTACCTACCCTTACCACCTGGGGGCGGCCCGTCAGGAAGTCCAGGATCCAGTTGCAGAGGGAGGTGTTTAGTCCCAGGATCCTTAGCTTAGTGATGAGCTTAGAGGGCACTATGGTGTTGAATGCTGAGCTGTAGTCAATGAATAGCATTCTCACGTAGGTGTTCCTCTTGTCCAGGTGGGAAAGGGCAGTGTGGAGTGCAATAGAGATTGCATCATCTGTGGATCTGTTGGGGCGGTATGCAAATTGGAGTGGGTCTAGGGTTTCTGGGATAATGCTGTTGATGTGAGCCATGACCAGCCTTTCAAAGCACTTCATGGCTACAGACGTCAATGCTACGGGTCGGTAGTCATTTAGGCAGGTTATCTTAGAGTCCTTGGGCACGGGGACTATGGTGGTCTGCTTGAAACATGTTGGTATTACAGACTCAGTCATGAAGAAAATGTCAGTGAAGACACTTGCCAGTTGGTCAGCACATGCTCGGAGTACACGTCCTGGTAATCCGTCTGGCCCTGCGGCCTTGTGAATGTTGACCTGCTTAAAAGTCTTACTCACATCGGCTACGGAGAGCGTGATCACATAGTCATCCGGAACAGCTGGTGCTCTCATGCATGCTTCAGTGTTGCTTGCCTCGAAGCGAGCATAGAAGTGGTTTAGCTCGTCTGGTAGGCTTGTGTCACTGGGCAGCTCGCGGCTGTGCTTCCCTTTGTAGTCTGTAATAGTTTTCAAGCCCTGCCACATCCGACGAGCGTCAGAGCCAGTGTAGTACGATTCAATCTTAGTCCTGTATTGACTCTTTGCCTGTTTGATGGTTCGTCGGAGGTCATAGCGGGATTTCTTATAAGCGTCCGGGTTAGTGTCCCGTTCCTTGAAAGCGGCAGCTCTACCCTTTAGCTCAGTGCGGATGTTTCCTGTAATCCATGGCTTCTGGTTGGGGTATGTACGTACGGTCACTGTGGGGACGACATCATCGATGCACTTATTGATGAAGCCAGTGACTGATGTGGTGTACTCATCAATGCTGTCTGAAGAATCCCGGAACATGTTCCAGTCTGTGCTAGCAAAACAGTCCTGTAGCTTAGCATCTGCGTCATCTGACCACTTTTTTATTAACCGAGTCACTGGTGCTTCCTGCTTTAGTTTTTGCTTATAAGCAGGAATCAGGAGGATAGAGTTATGGTCAGATTTGCCAAATGGAGGGCGAGGGAGAGCTTTGTATGCGTCTCTGTGTGTGGAGTAAAGGTGGTCTAGAGTTTTTTTTTTTTTTTTTCTCTGGTTGCACATTTAACATGCTGGTAGAAATTAGGTAGAACGGATTTAAGTTTCCCTGCATTAAAGTCCCCGGCCACTAGGAGCGCTGCATCTGGATGAGCGTTTTCCTGTTGATTTATGGCCTTGTACAACTCATTCAGTGCAATCTTAATGCCAGCATTGGTTTGTGGTGGTAAATAGACAGCTATGAAAAATATAGATGAAAACTCTCTTGGTAAATAGTGTGGTCTACAGCTTATCATAAGATACTCTACCTCAGGCGAGCAAAACCTCGAGACTTCCTTAGTATTTGATTTTGTGCACCAGCTGTTGTTTACAAATATACACAGACCGCCACCCCTTGTCTTACCGGAGTCAGCCGTTCTAACCAGCCACGACTCGGTGAAACATAAGATATTACAGTTTTTAATGTCCCGTTGGTAGGATAACCGTAATCTTAAGTCATCCAATTTATTCTCCAATGATTGAACATTGGCTAATAGGATTGATGGAAGAGGCAGTTTACTCGCTCGCCGTCGGATCCTTACAAGGCACCCCGATCTACGTCCACGATATCTCCGTCTCTTTCTCACGCGAAGGACGGGGATTTGGGCCTTGTCTGGTGTCTGTATGATATCCTTCGTGGCCGCTTCGTTGAAGAAAAAATCTTCGTCCAATACGAGGTGAGTAATCGCTGTCCTGATATCCAGAAGCTCTTTTTGGTTATAAGAGACGATGGCAGAAACATTATGTACAAAATAAATTACAAATAACGCGAAAAAACACACATAATAGTACAATTGGTTAGAGGGCTGTAAAACGGCAGCCATCTTCTCCGGCGCTGTTCTTTTAAGCCATTGCTTAAAGAAAAAAATAAGCAAACACGTTTGGTGTTCGCCAAAAGACATATGGGAGACTCCCCAAACATATGGAAGAAGGTACTCTGGTCAGATTAGACTAAAATTGAGCTTTTTGGACATCAAGGAAAACGCTATGTCTGGCGCAAACCCAACACCTCTCATCACCCCGAGAACACTATCCCCACAGTGAAGCGTGGGGGCAGCATCATTCTGTGGGGATGTTTTTCATCAGCAGGGACTGGGAAACTGAAGGAATGATGGATGGCGCTAAATACAGGGAAATTCTTGAGGGAAACCTGTTTCAGTCTTCCAGAGATTTGAGACTGGGATGGAGGTTCACCTTCCAGCAGGACAATGACCCTAAAGCATACTGCTAAAGCAACACTCGAGTGGTTTAAGGGGAAACATTTAAATGTCTTGGAATGGCCTAGTCAAAGGCCAGACCTCAATCCAATTGAGAATCTGTGGTATGACTTAAAGATTGCTGTACGCCAGCAGAACCCATCCAACTTGAAGGAGCTGGAGCAGTTTTGCCTTGAAGAATGGGAAAAAATCCCAGTGGCTAGATGTGCCAAGCTTATAGAGACATACCCCAAGAGACTTGCAGCTGTAATTGCTGCAAAAGGTGGCTCTACAAAGTATTGACTTTTGGGGGGTGAATAGTTATGCAAGCTCAAGTTTTTCTGTTTTTTTGTCTTATTTCTTGTTTGTTTCACAATAAAACATATTTGTTCATCTTCAAAGTGGTAGGCATGTTGTGTAAATCAAATGATACAAACCCCCCAAAAAATCAATTTTAATTCCAGGTTGTAAGGCAACAAAATAGGAAAAATGCCAAGGGGGGTGAATACTTTCGCAAGCCACTATAGGCCTACTGGTCTTTTGCTACGTCAAAATTTACTTGTGAAGCTTCCGTTTGGAATTTGTTGTTAATGTATTATTTCATAATCAATGTGTTGTAGACAAAATAAAGGGCTGTCTGGTAGCCTCCATAAATAGACATAGATTTGTAGTTGAACAAGTCGTTGCCTGTAGATTTTTTTTACATCTTGAGACTTGACTTGAAAAAACATGTGACTTGACTCAACTTGACTTGCTCTTAAAATGCACACTTGGACTTGACGCGACTGAATCTACTTGGGACTCGACTTGAGACTTGTGACTCAAATAATAGTAACTTGGTCCCACCTCTGGGGCTCATACATCCTAAATGGCACCCTATTCCCTACATAGTGCCCTGGTCAAAAGTAGTGCACTACATAGGGAATAGGGTGCCATTTGGGACGCAACCAAGGTCACAGAACTTCAGCGAAATGTCAGTCTTGGCATCTGATCATCATAATTTTTTTGTCTTCTTTCTTTGGCAGCTAAATGTAAAAAAACTTTGACCATAATCACTTCAACAAAAATGAAAATGCAACAATTCTTAGAAAGAAAGCTATTCCATTTGAAACTCTTCTGTAAGGAACACACACACACACACAGTATTAATATAGAGTCTGACGTCTGCCGGTTAGCAATGGCCTCGAGGAGAAATGAGACCTGTCACTCACAGCTTTAAATTTCAACCTTTGTTCATGTCTTCCATGCCTGGGGGAACACATAACTCCCCCACCCTCTCTGGCTTTCAAAAAGAGCAAACTGAATCGTTTAAAGAGCAAACTGCCATGGGATTAATTTAAGATACTCTTTGAAGAGGTAGGGTTTCAGATGTTTTTGGAAGATGGGCGGGGAATCTGCTGTTCTAGCTTCAGGGGGAATATGGTTCCACCATTGGCAGGGTTTTTTCTGCATAGAAAAGTCTTGGGCGGACTGCCTAAGTATTTTTTCTGGCCGCCTATGTCCAAACAGTAAATGTAGTCTCGACTCAACCCTCCCACTTTTCCCACTGCATTTCATATACAGGTTCTGTAGCCAATGTAGACAATTCCCGCTCTTTTCCTCAGAGAAAATGGCTTGATTCTAGCCCTTAGGTTACCTTTCAAAAGACCATACCGGTGCAATTTTTTTTTTATTCTATCGTGCATTGGTGGGCTGCATTTTACATTCATAAAGCATATCGAGGGACGTTCTTAAACTTGGCTACTTGCAGACCGGACCGTTAACCATTTGTTTAGGCTACACCTTGTTCAGTCATGTTACCTCATTAGCTAGCTATAGCTAACAACCTGGGGCGCGTTCAGCAGGACGCAACGTTTTGGAACGTTCAGATAGAAATATGCTATGTAGAACAAACCTGCCTCTCTGACATGTTGATTAAGGAATAACGTCATCTCTATTCATGGAATTTCTATCTTCAACATTCGAGAACGTTTTGTAGAGAGGAGGGAGTGAAAAGATGACAGGTCCGCAGGGAGTCTAGTTTTCCTCCATTTCCGCTCGGCTGCCCGGAGCCCTCTTCTGTGAGCTCGCAATGAGTCGTCAAGCCACGGAGCAGGAGGGGAGGACCGAGCCGGCCGGGAAGATAGGGGACATAGAGAGTCAAAAGATGCAGAAAGGGAGGAGAGGAGGGTTGAGGAGGCAGAATCAGGAGATCGGAGGGAGAAGGATTTAGCAGAGGGAAGAGATGATAGGATGGAAGAGGAGTGGGTAGCGGGAGAGAGAGAGTGAAGGTTGCGACGGCGCATTACCATCTGAGTAGGGGCAGAGAGGGTAGTGTTGGAGGAGAGCGAGAGAGAAAAGGATACAAAGTAGTGGTCGGAGACTACTTTGCGGCCACCATCTGGTGATCGTGCCTGCCTCCTCTCGCTGTCTGGCTCTCATTCTCGCTCTCTCTCTGTGTGTGTGCTTGAGTGTCTGTTTGTTTTTGTATGTAATGTGCAATATCTATGTAGGCTGAATTAGGAATTTACATGGCCAGATAATTGTTATTTATTCTAATACAGTGCTGTGAAAAAGTATTTGCCCCCTTTCTGATCTTCTCTATTTTTGCATATTTTTGATACTGAATGTTATGAGATCTTCAACCAACGGTCAAGCATGGTGGTGGTAGTGTGATGGTTTGGGGATGCTTTGCTGCCTCGGGACCAGGACAGCTAAGACAATGATCCAAAACACACAATCAAGTCTGTATGTTTGTGCACATGGAAGTGATTTATGCTTACTATAGGTTTAATGAGGCAATACAAATGTGATGTGACTAAAATGAAAGGGCATTTAGTTTACTAAAATTGCCCACTGTTTTTGTCATTTTTTCAATAACTAGACTAAATCATTATTCAAATGACAAAAATGTGACGAAGACTTAATTATATTTTTGTCAAAATGACTAAGACTGGACTGAGCTGAGTGGGAGCTGACCCCCGTTGGGGTGGGACGGCCAAGAGACCAGAGGTGGCAGAACAGAGTGCTTGGGTTGGAGTGTAGGATTTCAGCATAGCCTGAAGATGGGGAGGGGCAGTTCCCCTTGCTGCTCCGTAGGTAAGCACCATGGTCTTGTAGTGGATGCGAGCCTCAACTGGAAGCCAGTGTGCGGAGTAGCAGGGTGACATTGGAGAACTTGGGAAGGTTGAACACCAAGTGGGCTGCGGCATTCTGGATAAGTTGCAGGGGTTTGATTTCACAAGCAGGGAGCCCAGACAACAGAGAGTTGCAGTAGTCTAGACTGGATTAGGACATGCTTTCTGTGTGAGGAGGGGTCGTACTCTATAATAATTAACTGAGTGTACAAAACATTAGGAACATCTGCTTTTTCAATTACATTGACTGACCAGGTGAATCCAGGTGAAAGCTATGATCCCTTATTGATGTCACTTGTTAAATCCACTTCAATCAGTGTAGATGAAGGGAAGGAGACAGGTTAAAGAAGGATTTTTAAGCCTTGAGACAATTGAGACATGGATTGTGTCAAGAACTGCAACGCTGCTGGGTTTTTCATGCTCAACAGTTACCCGTGCGTATGAAGAATGATTCACCACCCAAAGGACATCCAGCCAACTTGACACAACTGTGGGAAGCTTTGGAGTCAACATGGGCCAGCATCCCTGTGGAAAGCTTTCGACACCTTATAGAGTCCATGCCCCGACGAATTGAGGCTGTCCTGAAGGCAACTCAATATTAGCAAGGTGTTCTTAATGTTTTGTTCACTCAGTGTAATATATGCCATTTAGCAGAGACTTTTATCCAAAGCGACTTAGTCATGCATTCATTTTTATGTATGGGTGGTCCCGGGAATCGAACCCACTATATTGGCGTTGCAAGCGCATTGCTCTACCAACTGAGCAACAGAGGACCTCTACGGATGTTGTAGACTAGAGCATGAACCTGCAGGATAGAGTCACTGCTTTGATGTTTGCAGAGAATGACAGTGTGTTGTAGATGGTCATGCCAGGGTTCTTTGCACTCTGGGAGGGGGACACCGAGGAGTTGTCAACCGTGATGGAGAGGTCTTGGAGCGGGCAGCCCTTACCTGGGAGGAAGAGCAGCTCCGTCTTGTCGTTGGTTGAGCTTCAGGTGATGGGCCGACATCCAAGCTGTGATGTCTGCCAGGCACGCAGAGATGCGTGTCGCCACCTGGGAGTGTCATCCGCATAGCAATGATAGGAGAGACCATGTGAGGATTTGATGGAGCCGAGTGACTTTGTGTATAGACAAAAGAGGAGAGGGCCTAGAACTGAGCCACGGGGGACACCAGTATTGAGAGCATGTGGTGCAGACTCCTCCATGTCACCTGGTAGGAACAACCTGCCCGGTAGGATGCAATCCAAGAGTGTGCAGAGCCTGAGACGCCCAGCCTTGAGAGGGTGGAGAGGACGATCTGATAGTTGACAGTGTTGAAGGCGGTGGATATATCTAGGAGGATGAGAATAGAGGAGAGAGGGTCAGCTTTGGCAGAGCGGAGAGCGTCCGTGACACAGAGGAGAGCGGTCTCAGTTGAGTGAGCCGTCTTGAAGCCTGACTGGTTAGGGTCAAGAAGATAACGAGAGAGAGATAACGAGAGAGTTGGTCATAGAAGGCACGCTCAGTGTTTTGGAAAGAGAAGAAAGAAGGGGTACTGGTCTATAGTTTTTGACATCAGTGGGGTCAAGTGTTGGTTTCTTGAGGAGGGGAGCGACATTGGCCATTTTGATGAGGAATGGGAGAAGGTCTCCAGAAGGGGATGGGGTCGAGCAGGCAGGTTGTCAGGCGGCTGGACATCACTAGTTGCAGGATTTCATCTGGAGAGAGGGGAGAAAGAGGTCAAGGCGTAGGATAGTTCTGTGTGAGTGGGACCAGTGGACTCAGTAGGCTGAGTGAATGAGGAGTGGATATTGTCGATCTTCTTTTCAAAGTGGTTTGCAAAGTCATCCGCGAGGAGGTGGAGGATTAAGGAAGGAAGGAAGAGAAGGTGGAAAAATGTTTCCTGGGGTTAGAGGCAGAAGCTTGAAATTTAGAGTGATAGAAAGTGGCTTTAGCAGAGGATACAGAGGAAGAGACTGTAGAGAGGAGGGAGTGGAAGGATAATAGGTCCTTCGGAAGTTTAGTTTTCCTCCATTTCCGCTCAGCTGCCCGCAGCCCTATTCTGTGAGCTATTCTGTTTGACCAGACTGTGTGTGACCAGTTTTAGAGCGAGGCAGTGTGTAGTGTTCAGTCAGTGGGTACTGTTAAGGGTTGGCTACCTATGAATGACCGGTTCACTCAGACCTCTCTACCTACCTAGAACTTTTTGCTATTCACAAACAGCTAGTCTGGTCCTAGATCTGTTTGGCATTGACAAATACTGAAGGAGTTAGATCTGGAACCAGGCTAACAAACAGCCGTTCACCAAACCATCCACCAGCCAATCTCCTATAGTGCAAACTGCTTTCCCCTGGATAACATTGTCTTCCCTTTTTCCCTCCTTCCTACAGAGGCACCACATAGGCGACCGTAGCTTGTCCCTGTGCAACATGTTTCTGGATGAGATGGCTAAACAGGCCCGCAACCTCATCACAGACATCTGCACCGAGCAATGCACGCTCAGCGACCAGGTGAGGTTCTGTTGTCATGGTGATTAATCAAAGTCCACACTAAGCGACCAGAGGGCTATACTACGATACAAGCTGGATCTGCTCAGGGTTTTCTAAAGCTAGCTAGCTTCAGTTAGCTTCACATTCTAGGTCATGCTTCATCCGCAATACAATGGTGAATATTGCTCGTCCGCCTGCCGCTAACTCGAGCAGGCTTGTAACTGCACGTGCATGTCGCACGTGGCTAGTCGAACGCCGGACTCTTAATTGATACAATGCTGAAACACCAATCTATGGGTGAGTCAGTGCCACATTTTCATTTGTGCCAAAGTCAAAATGAAAGAAAAGTTGTCTTGCAAATTCAGCAGTCTATGGTGTGAAATAGGCTTGTTGAAGGGCCGTCTTTATGTTATTACGTATTGTTAATGACGTCTTTGGTGTACTTATTAATACACAAGCACCTTTTTTCCCACTCCTATCGATAAAATAATTGTATTAGGCCGAAGTCATACACAAGTTTTACTGTACGTGAAGTTTCAAATGCATTCTGTCATTACTAAATGTGTAATGTATTTTAACATTACCATTTTTTAACTGTTTGGTGGGAGTGGTCTGGGTCTGCTCTCGTGTCATTCCTAACCATCTAATTATTATAATTACTGAGATGGGCCGGTCTCCAAGACACAGGCCTAATCTGAGTCCGGAAAACCGTAAGATACATTGAGTGCATACCTTGTTATCTGTGTGTTGGAACTGCTCTATTTTGGTATTGTATGTTAGACCTATTTACTTGCCATTTAAGTTTTTCAACTGATGACTCAATGTAGGTCTTAAGTCAGATACTTTTCATAATTCTATTTCTGTCATGTACAGTACAGGTAAATAGGCTTGGGCGGTATCCAGATTTTCATATTGTTATACCATTCTTCTCACATCCTGGGATTTACGATATTACCGGCATAGCACACAAGGGGGCGCTAACAATGCAAGAAAAGCCCATTGGGCCTCTATTACCAGAATGCTAACAAAATTAGCACAAACAAATAGCAAAATCACATGGACACTGTTAGCTAAATGCTAACGAGCGAACCCGAACATGAGCTAATTGCAAAGACCGGCAAATCCAGCTCATAAAGATATAAAAGCATAGCTAGTAGCTACTGAATGTCATTTTCGGTGAGTGTGGACATTTTACAACCGAAAGTGAATGAGAGAAATTGTGAAAATGGAGAAAGTTGTGAAGCATGCTTTACTGAAGGAAGAGCAGCATGTGTACACTGAGCAGAGGGGAGAACGGAGGAGAAAAAAAACACTAGTAGGAAGCAAAGGGACAAAATGGCAGCTGTATAGATAACTCATCCAGAGCTCTTTGACTTCTGGCAGAAAGCCATTATAAGATATCTGATGGCAAACATTTAGTAGTGAATTGCATACAAGTGTAACTTCATCAGCTCATGTGCGCCGCACAACAGAGACTCTCCGATAGATATAGAACGCTATGGACTCACCAGCTCGATATCTCCCATTGTGCTATTTACAAACAAACACGTGACTGGCTCAACTGTCCTGGGGAACTACGGTAAGCTTCATAATTTAAAATAATGTGACAGATAAAATGAAGAACGCAATCTGCTTTATCTCCTAACGTATTGCACAAGTTGACTGCAGGTAATAACTTAATAAGTAGCTACAAATATTCAAATTTATTGGAAAAACTTCAAATAAATAATTTTGATGGTATTGAAAAACCATCCCGTGTCTTTTTCCCAAATACCCCGGTATACGGTATATACGGTATACCGCCCAAGCCTAGAAAATAGAACACGATATAGCCTACATTGTGCATGTTCCAACTAAGTGCCTTGAAAACATAATTTGTCACTTCATTCCTTATTGGTCTGTGGGTGTTAAAGGGGTTTTCCTGTCCCTCCTGTGCTCCTGTTGCAGCTGCTGCCAAAACATTGTGCCAAAACCATCAGTCAGGCGGTGAACAAGAAGTCAAAGAAGCAGACTGGGAAGAAAGGCGAGCCTGAGAGAGAGAAGCCTGGAGTAGAGAGCATGAGGAAGAACAGGCTGCTGGTCACCAAGTAAGTAGTGTACACACTAAGTAAGGTTAGGGACTCTTTCCCAATGTGTCTATGCTCGATTCTTCCTCTCTGCTCTTTCTCAAAACAAATTGGAGTGGAACATCCACTGGAAGGTAACCTTGGATATTCTCCTCCAATTTCGAGCAATCAAGGAAAGACGAATTTGGAAAGAGCCCTAAGACGCGGAGACATTTACATTTTTGTCATTTAGCAGACGATTTTTTCCAGTGTGACTTACAGGAACAATTACGGTTAAGTGCCTTGCTCAAGGGCACAGACTGATTTTTCACCTAGTCGGCTTGGGTATTCGAACCAGCGACCTTTCTGTTTCTGGCCCAACGCTCTTAACCGCTAGGCTACTTGTCCCCCTCCCCCTCTCCATGACCACAGTACAGTTTTATTGGATGGTTTTGTAAGTCATGGTCTGCATGCGTCCCAAATTGCACCCTATTCCCTACAAGTGGACACTGGTCAAAAGTAATGCACTACATAGGGAATAGGGTGCCATTTGGGATGAGTCATGGTTTTGCAACTTAATTTCCCACTGTGTGTTCAAAATACCATGCTAAGATTTACTGCCATCACTTGCTCTCCCTGCTCTGGGTATTCCACTTTAATTTAGGCCTAACTCTACTACTCTACTCCTAATTCTCAGCTTCCAGTAAGCTACATAGAAACAGACCATGACCAGGGCTAGCATAATATAGATTCAGGTCTGGGCCAAAAAAGGGATGTGTAAAAACAACATTAGCTGTGGTGCTGGAGGAACTTAATCTATCTGCTCTGTCACAGATTTCCCCTTTAATCTGAAAGAAATGAGGTTTTAATGTCTGTGTTCCTAGCCTGGATAAGCTTCACACAGCGCTATCTGAGCTGTGTTTCTCCATCAACTACGTACCCAACATGGTGATATGGGAACACACCTTCACTCCCAGGGAGTACCTCACCTCACACCTAGAGATACGCTTCACCAAGTGAGTACACACACACATTTGCACACACACATGCACGCTCACACACACGTATGTATGATCGCACATGTGCACGAACACACACAAACTCAGGGAATCCACTCTCCTATTGAAACACCAATCCTCACAGGAGGCTATGGGTGAATTTCTGCATATAGTCTGACTCTTCTCTCTCTCTCTTCCCACTGTGTTGTAACGTTAGCTGGTCAGTTATAAAACCTGCCTCTACTCCTCGAACACCAATCCATTGACCATCTCACGCAAAAAGAAGGAGGCTTAGTTTATTGTTATAAATCAAGGAACATTGTCCCATTTGTTCATTTTAATTAAAATCCCCAGACAGAGTTTAACAAAAAACCTCTCCGGAGTTTATGATTTTATCTGTGATTTATTGGTCCACCAGACAAACGTTTTTTTGGTCAGAGTGATTTTTGACACGCGTCCAGAATGGGGCCTGACTGGTCCAATGAAATAAACATTGTGCTGGAGAGTAACAGGTATTTTCCACTGTGGAAGTTAGGGTTGTGACGTTGGTGCTTTGGCTGGCCCCTGTGTGTGGGTGTCTGTGTGTGTGAGAGTGAGAGACGTGGGTGCGTTGGCTGGCCCCTCTCCACTGGCCGTGCTTCCCAGAGAGGAGAGGGCTCACACACACATACCCTATTACCACCACTTACCACTCCGCCCTGCTCCGCTCCTCCAGATCAGCGCAGGATAAAAGTTTTACTGCCCTTAGGTTCCCAGTTCCCAGCACACTTCAGACAGAAGGGAAAAGTGGCTAGTTATTTACTAAATTTTCCTAATGCTCGGTCAGGGTGTGAAAAAGCGTTTTATCACTTGTTGCGCCATAGTTTTTTAACCCTGCCATGTTTGAGCCGATCTGCCCGCTCCACACCTCCAAGTTATCTACGTAGAAATATGGAAAGGTTAGGGAAAACAATACAGCCATTGTTGAACATTGTTGAAGAGTCGCCCAAACTCCCTGGAGTCCATGTAACTAACAGTAACAGGGATCATTTGCTGTTGTAAAAAGGGCTTTATAAGTACATTCGAGTGATTGATAAATTGATTGATTGATCCCTATTATGCCTGACCTTAAACGTTGGCTCTGACAGTCAAATATATCATTATTGGACATGATGAATGCCCTCTCTGCATCTCTGTCAGTGAATTACAAAGAATTGTTCATCATGCCCTAGATTGACTGATGGATCCTGTTTTGTTCCTTATCTAGGTCTATCGTGGGGATGACCATGTATAACCAGGCCACCCAGGAGATAGCCAAGCCGTCTGAGCTGCTGACCAGTGTCAGGGCCTACATGACTGTGCTCCAGAGCATAGAGAACTATGTTCAGATAGATATCACCAGGGTGTTCAACAACGTGCTGCTGCAGCAGACACAACATCTGGACAGTCACGGAGAACCAACCATCACCAGCCTCTACACCAACTGGTGAGCCCTTAACCCTAACCCCTTAACACCCTAAGCCTTAATCTTAACCCCTGAACTCCTTAACCCCCTAACTCCTTAACCCCCTAACTCCTTAACCCTAACCTCCTAACCCCTTAACACCCTAACCCCTTAACACCCTAAACCTTAATCTTAACCCCCTAACTCCTTAACCCCCTAACTCCTTAACCCCCTAACTCCTTAACCCCCTAACTCCTTAACCCCCTAACTCCTTAACCCTAACCTCCTAACCCCCTAACACCCTAACCCCTTAACACCCTAACCCCTTAACACCCTAAACCTTAATCTTAACCCCCTAACTCCTTAACCCCCTAACTCCTTAACCCCCTAACTCCTTAACCCCCTAACTCCTTAACCCCCTAACTCCTTAACCCTAACCTCCTAACCCCCTAACACCCTAACCCCTTAACACCCTAACCCCTTAACACCCTAAACCTTAATCTTAACCCCCGAACTCCTTAACCCCAAACTCCTTAACACCCTAACTCCTTAACCCCCTAACTCCTTAACCCCCTAACTCCTTAACCCCCTAACTCCTTAACCCTAACCTCCTAACCCCTTAACACCCTAACTCCTTAACCCCTTAACACCCTAACCCCTTAACACCCTAACCCCTTAACACCCTAACCCCTTAAGACCCTAAGCCTTAATCTTAACCCCCGAACTCCTTAACCCCCTAACTCCTTAACCCCCTAACTCCTTAACCCTAACCTCCTAAACCCTTAACACCCTAAACCCTTAATCTTAACCCCTGAACTCTTTAACCCCCTAACTCTTTAACCCCCTAACTCTTTAACCCCCTAACTCTTTAACCCCCTAACTCCTTAACCCCCTAACTCCTTAACCCCTAACCTCCTAACCCCTTTAACCCCCTTAACCCTAGCCCACCATCACCAGCCTCTACACCAGGGCTGTCCAACCCTCTTCCTGGAGATCTACTGTCCTGTACATTTTCAGTCCAACCCTAATTTAGCATATCTGATTCAGCTAGTTAAGGTCTTGTTGAGCAGCTAATAAGTAGAAGCAGGTGTGTTACATTAGGGTTGGACTGAAAACCCACAGGACGGTAGATCTCCGGGAAGAGGGTTTGGCAGCCCTGCTTTACACCAACTGGTACAAGCAATACATTCACAAAACAATATAAATGTCCTCTTTCTACCTGTCAGTGAATAACAGATTTGGGCCTTGATTCAAACAAATGCAAGTGAATGTCCTGTGCACTGCGATTGAGTTTGAATGGGGATTTCTGCTTGAGCCAACATCCGTGGTGAACGTGATCTCTGTGAACATCTGAGAAATTGCCTTAAAGTATATTGCAGTGTGCAGGTTGTTAATCTGGATTGGTTTGAATCCCAGCCTTGATCATGCCTTCCATTCAATCACACAGCCACCATACATTCTCTCTGTACTACAGGTATCTGGAGACCTTACTGCGCCAAGTGAGTAACGGACACATAGCTTACTTCCCAGCCATGAAGGCTTTTGTCAACCTGCCTACGGAGAACGAGCTCACCTTCAATGCAGAGGAATACTCTGATATCTCAGGTAAGCTTAATTAGTTATACTGTCCTTTTAGACACCAATATACTTTTATGTTACTGAGAGTATGAGTCTTATGATTTACTATCTAGCATATTTAAACAGTGCTTGTTTATAGCCATAGCTGTGTTGGATGACAGAAGGAATCACTGACAGAACATTTCCATCATCTTATGTCGGAAGGGTTGGGATAAAACAAAAACACATGTATATTGAACATTTGTGGATGTTCATTTGACAATAAAGCACCTTAAGTATACAGAAGATGACAGAACATTTCCATGAGCTTGTGTTGGATTAAAGCAGAACACCAAATTTCCATTGGACATTCATGGACATTTATTGGACAATAAAGTCATCTTATTCCTATCTTCTTCTCCTCTTCTCAGAGATGCGGTCACTGTCAGAGCTGCTGGGGCCCTACGGGATGAAGTTCCTCAGTGAGAGTCTCATGTGGCATATCTCCTCCCAGGTGGCTGAGCTCAAGGTGAGGGGTCACAGGGGCCATGGAGGTCAAGGGTTAAAGGTCGCGGGCCAGAGGTAATCCAGGGTTAACCCAGGGCAGGCTTGGTCATGTTCATTAGGGCACACCGCCGTAGCAAAATGTAAATGAAAATACGCTTTTTTTTATTGGTCCAAATAGTCCCACCCCAATTTAGGACCACTTTGTTCCGTTTGGTGCCTAATGAACACGACCCTGGTTTCTCGCTTCTCTAATTCTTAGTGTGCATCCAAAATGAGACCCTATCCCCTATATCAGGGGTGTCAAAATCATTTTGCCCGAGGAGCCGTATTTGGTCTTCAATGAAGTCCAGAGGGCCGCACTGATTCTTTTAAATATTTCCTTGCCAGTGAGCTGGACAGTCAAGAAACTGTATGAATATAGGTCCATTATCATTTCTACAGCGTTTCGATTTGGTTTTACTCATTTTAAAGAAATAGATTATTATTATTTATTCATTTTTTTAAAAACTCAAACCACCCACGGGCTGGATTAGACTTGTATGTTTGGCACCCCTGCCCTATATAGTGTACTACTTTTGACATGGGCCCTATGGCGGTCTCCTATGGGATCTGGTCAAAAGTAGTGCACTATATAGGTAATAGGGTGCCATTTCAGATACTTCCTTGTATGAGCCAATAGGGGTTAGAGGCTCTTTCCAGAAGCTGAGTTTTCCCCTGGAAACAGAACCAGACCCACAGCGGAGCAATTTTGTTGTTTCTTCATTATTCCTTAATGAGGTGTTTCCCAGAGCAGAGGCCTTGTGGGTTACTGCTAACCTCTTACTGCTGACTGACTGACGTTGGATCAGGTTCCCTACCCTCACATAATTTTTGGTAACTAATAAGAATTATATTTTAAAAAGAGGACCATGGAATTCTGTGGGGTCAGCAAAATATTTTTGATTAGATCTTACACTGAACAAAAATATATACTCAACATGCAACAATTTCAAAGATTTTACTGAGTTACAGTTCATATAAGTATATCAGTCAATTGAAATAAATCCATTAGACCCTAATCTATGGATTTCACATGACTGGGAATACAAATATGGTGTTTGGTCACAGAGGTGCGTGGATCAGAAAACCAGTCAGTATCTGGAGTGTGACTACCATTTGCTGGATATTGGCGGGAACTGGAACACGCTGTCGTACACGGCAATCCAGAGCATCCCAAACATGCTCAATGGGTGACATGTCTGGTGAGTATGCAGGCCATGGAAGAACGGGGACATTTTCAGCTTCCAGGAATTGTGTACAGATCCTTGCGACATGGGGCTGTGCATTATAATGCGGAAAAATAAGGTGATGGCGGCGGATGAATGGCACGGCAATGGGCCTCAGGATCTCGTCACGATATCCCTGTGTATTCAAATTGCCATTGATAAAATGCAATTGTGTTTGTTGTCTGTAGCTTTTTTATTTAATTTTTTTTATTTAACTAGGTAAGTCAGTTAAGAACAAATTCTTATTTTCAATGATGGCCTAGACCGGCCAAACCCGGATGACGCTGGGCCAATTGTGCGCCTGGAATCGAACCAGGGGGTCTGTAGTGACGCCTCAAGAACTGAGATGCAGTGCCTTAGACCTCTGCGCCAATCAGGAGCCCAGTGGTTATGGTATGGGCAAGCTTATGCCTGCCCATACCATAACCCCACCGCCACCAGCAAACCACTCGCTGACACGACGCCATACACGCTGTCTGCCATCTGCCCGGTACAGTTGAAACCGGGATTCATCCGTGAAGATCACACTTCTCCAGCGTGCCAGTGGCCATCAAAGGTGAGCATTTTCCCACTGAAGTCGGTTACGACGCCGAACTGCAGTCAGGTCAAGACCCTGGTGAGGACAACGAGCAAGCAGATGAGCTTCCCTGAGATGGTTTCTGACAGTTTGTGCAGAAATTCTTCAATTGTGCAAACCCACAGTTTCATCAGCTGTCCAGGTGGCTGGTCTCAGACGATCCCGCAGGCCGGTTAAACGTACTGCCAAATTCTCTAAAATGACGTTGGAGGCAGCTTATGGTAGAGAAATGAACATTAAATTCTTTGGCAACAGCTCTGGTGGACATTCCTGTAGTCAGCATGCCAATTGCACACTCCCTCAAAACTTGACACATCTGTGGCATTGTGTTGTGTGACAAAACTGCACATTTTAGAGTGGCCTTTTATTGTCCCCAGCACAAGGTGCACCTGTGTAATGATCATGCTGTTTAATTAGCTTCTTGATATGCAACACCTGTCAGGCTGATGGATTATCTTTGCAAGGAGAAATGCTTACTAACTTGTGCATCAAATTAATGAGAAATACGTTTTTTGTGCATATATGCAACATTTCTGGGATCTTTTATTTCAGCTCATTAAACATGGGACCAACACTTTACATGTTGCATTTTATATTTTTGTTCAGTATACAAGACTGGGACAAAATGGGTTTATGGTAAGTGTTAGGAAAGCAGCTAGCCAGCCTATTGATAAACCTACATCTGCACCAAAATTACTTCTAATAGACGTACTGAACATACGTAGACCTCTGCGTTCCGTGGCATATTATTTGGATAGTGTTGCACTTTAGAGCTGCAAAGTCTCTTTGATTAGATTTAATCTAACTGGGATGAAAAGGTACTATGGTTAGGACCAAAATCAGTGCTTATAGATATGCATTACATGACACGCATGTCTTTGTTAGTGTTGCAAAACTGTTGTGGAAGAGTTCTTGTTGGAATGTCATTTACTTAAAGAATGATGATCAATGTTAGATTATTTTATCGCCGCAGACTAACAAAATATTTTGAATGTTTTTTCAAACGGGTCTTTGGATTATAATATAATTGGTTTGTTTAGTCCCTAGAGCACACATTAGTGTGTCAACGTAGCTCTGGCACATATCTATGATTTTCTAACATGCGAACATTTCCCTCCACATCTGAATGCAATTTGTGAAAAGAAAATAAGTTTGGTATCTGATTCACAATCAGATGTAGGAATGAAGCTTTGGTTTTATTCAGTCTCTGTACACACCGAGCCGTGGTCATCAAATTACGTTTTTGGCGAATACTCTCAAAGCAAACTGAAGGAATGGACGACATGTGAGGCATTGCGAGCGGCGCACATGACTGTCTCAACATTTCAAAAACAATCCTTTGGCTCGTTGCGCCAAGACACCATCACTAAAAATGATACGCCTCGAATTGTTTTTGACTGCATCCCAAATGGCACTCTATTCCCTACATAGGGCTCTGGTCAAAAGTAGTGCACTATATAAGGAATGGGGTGCCATTTGGGACACATACGTTGTAAGATCACAGCATAGTGCAACATCTGGTGATGGTAAGGGCCTTTTCCTGTTGTTCGAACGAAGGGGGAAGTCTTTGGAATTAGGAGCCCTAGTTAATTCCCCAAATAATCCCCTCACAGCTCAGGTCTCTCTCTATCTCTCTATCTCTCTATATATACAATGCATTTGGAAAGTATTCAGACCTCTTGACTTTTTCCACATTTTGTCACGTTACAGCTTTATTCTAAAATGGATTAAATTGTTTTTTTCTTCCTCATCGATCTACACACAATAACCCATAATGACAAAGCAAAAACTGGTTTTTAGAAATGTTTGCAAATGTATTAAAAATATTTTTAAAAGATCACATTTACATAAGTATTCAGACCCTTTACTCAGTACTTTGTTAAAGCACCTTTGGCAGTGATTACAGCCTCGAGTCTTCTTGGGTATGACGCTACAAGCTTGGCACACCTGTATTTGGG
Source organism: Coregonus lavaretus (assembly GCF_964263955.1). Taxonomy (NCBI): domain Eukaryota; kingdom Metazoa; phylum Chordata; class Actinopteri; order Salmoniformes; family Salmonidae; genus Coregonus; species Coregonus lavaretus. The sequence goes on from NC_139992.1 coordinate 18,697,449, forward strand.
GAGTTTCTCCCATTCTTCTCTGCAGATCCTCTCAAGCTCTGTCCGGTTGGTCGGGGAGCATCGCTGCACAGCTATTTTCAAGTCTCTCCAGAGATGCTCGATCGGGTTCAAGTCCGGGCTCTGGCTGGGTCACTCAAGGACATTCAGAGACTTGTCCCGAAGCCACTCCTGCGTTGTCTTGCTCCGTTCATCTTTCCTTCGATCCTGACTAGTCTCCCAGTCCCTGCCGCTTAAAAACATCCCCACAGCATGATGCTGCCATCACCATGCTTCACCGTAGGGATGGTGCCAGGTTTCCTCCAGATGTGACGCTTGGCATTCAGGCCAAAGTGTTCAATCTTGGTTTCATCAGACCAGAGAATCTTGTTTCTTATGGTCTGAGAGTCCTTTAGGTGCCTTTTGGCAAACTCCAAGCGAGCTGTCATATGCCTTTTAATGAGGAGTGGCTTCCGTCTGGCCACTCTACCATAAAGGCCTGATTGGTGGAGTGCTGCAGAAATGGTTGTCCTTCTGGAAGGTTCTCCCATCTCCACAGAGGAACTCTGGAGCTCTGTCAGAGTGACCATCGTGTTCTTGGTCACCTCCCTGACCAAGGTCCTTCTCCCCTGATTGCTCAGTTTGGCCAGTCGGCCAGCTCTAGGAAAAGTCTTGGTGGTTCCAAACTTCTTCCATTTAAGAATGATGGAGGCCACTGTATTCTTGGGGACCTTCAATGCTGCATAATTTTTTTGGTACCCTTCTCCAGATCTGTACCTCGACACAATCCTGTCTCGGAGCTCTACGGACAATTCCTTCGACCACATGGCTTGGTTTTTGCTCTGACATGCACTGTCAACTGTGGGACCTTATATAGACAGGTGTGTGCCTTTGCAAATCATGTCCAATCAATTGAATGTACCACAGGTGGACTCCAATCAAGTTGTAGAAACATCAAGGATGATCAATGGAAACAGGATGCACCTGGGCTCAATTTAAAGTCTCATAGAAAACGGTCTGAATACTCATGTAAATAAGGTATTTCTGTTTTTTATTTTTAATACATTCGCTTTGTCATAATGAGGTATTTTGTGTAGATTCATTAGTTAATTAGTTAAAAAAGTTAATTTAATCAATTTTAGAATAAGGCTGTAACGTAACAAAGTGGAAAAAGTGAAGGGGTCTGAATACTTTCTGAATGCACTGTATGTACTGTAAATCTCCCTATTCCTGTTCCCCGCTCTCATTCCTACTCCTCTCCCTGTCTCCCTCAACTCATTATTCTCCTCTTCAGAAACTGGTGATGGACAACGTTGAGGTTTTGACCCAGATGAGGACCAGCTTTGACAAGCCTGGAGAAATGGCTGCTCTGTTCAAGAAGCTCTCATGTGGGTACTCTCTGTGTATTTCTATTGGACTGGTCAGTCTTGCTATGCCAGACAGACACTAGGCTCAGTGCTGCCAAGGGCCAAATAAGCAACAGATACATGAAACACTCTCCCATAAATAGTACTGTTCTGCGTACAGGCCTTTGGTTGTGGCTGCTGAAGAGCAAAAGTGACATAACATAACACCTAAATCTTATTTGCTTACCTGTAAGAATTACTAGAGACGTCAGTTGTCTGTGAGGCTCACATGTTCTTTGTCTTGGTGTTACAGCAGTCGACAGTGTTCTGAAAAGGATGACCATTATCGGCGTCATCCTCTCATTCCGATCCCTGGCTCAGGAGGCACTCCGAGATGTAAGTCGGCTCTTTAAACCCCCTAAAAGTCTAAGCCTTTGGGGGGGGTCTTCTAAGCTAACATATGGATCATTTAGCTATTTGATTTTGAATTTTAGGACCCCTGTAGGTATAATAAAAAAATACTGCTATAGCCCATAGAAACACATTCATAACTGGCAAAACAAAACCCCAAAAAATATCATAACGAATAAGGTTTTAAAGTGTCGATCCTATATCTAGGAGATATACAAAAGCTCCGAAATTATTTTTTACATTTTTAACACATATTTAACCCCTTTTTTTTGGGGGGGGGGGACAAAACTACTTCCATTCATTTTTTAAAACCGGTACCAAGTTACCTTCAGACGAGTCCTGTGACACTTGTGGAGGTCGTAGAGCAAAACGGAGAACACCATCTTGTTCGTGAGAGGCCGACTTGGGCGGATGCAGTGGATTGAGACGCAGCCCATGCAAAAAAACTGATATCTCTAGCTTAAACAGACAGATTTGTATCTGGATTCTTTTATTATGGTAATTGGATTGACGCACGGGTGCATCAATCAACTCTAGGGGGTTAACTTTCCCCCACTGATTGGCATCATGTATTGACACAATACACTACACAATTATCTTGCGTTGTCTCAAGCTGGTTTCTCACATTTCACCCTGTGCTAAAATTAGTTAAATCTAATATTTCTGGCTTAGTATTGAGGTAACACATTATTTTCTTCTTGTCAACAGGTGTTGTCATGCCACATCCCATTCCTGGTGAGCTCAGTGGAGGACTTCAAGGATCACATTCCTAGAGAGACCGACATGAAGGTGAGAGACACAATAGGACCTTTAAATGATGCTTTATGAGGTCAAGGTTGTGAGTTCAGTTCCCACAAGGATCACATACACTGGGCTGTAAATTGCTTTGGATTAGAGCATCTGCTAAGTGGCATATATTATTCATACGATATATGAATGGCTGTTTTGTTTGAAGCAGACTGATTCTCTGATGTCCTGTATGTTGATCATTAGGTGGCCATGAACGTGTATGAGCTGTCCTCTGCAGCAGGCCTGCCCTGTGAGATAGACCCTGCCTTAGTGGTGGCCCTCTCCTCCCAGAAGTCAGGTGAGATAGGACGTGCCATACACTGCTGCATCACAACTGTTACATGGAAGTCCATTTCTCTGTACGCACCATTGTTGAGGACGTCTCTATGATTGTGTATTTGATGAAATGATTGTTGAATAATGACTAACTGTAACAAGAACACATGTGAACTAGTTTACTGCACATCTTGGATTTAGTCAATCGTCCATTTACAATTTTAATTTTGAATGTTTAGTTGTTGAGCTGAAATTATGATGACTATCAAATGCCTCATAGCCTGAGTTACATGTCCAAACACTGTGTAAAGGGATGACTGATTCACTGTTGAAATCTGTTTGAAAATAAATCTGTTAATAATGGCATAGAGAGAGAGAGTTGGACAAGCATTAGAACTACATTCCACTCTGTAGTCATGTATCAAAATCAATGTTTTCATAAATGAAAAATAAATGCATGTCCTGTCAATATTTCATAATCGCAACAGATATGCCAGGCTTTGTTTAGGTAATGTATTAACACCTCAGCACCCCTGAGGGACGTGTTACTTAACAGGACATGTTGATGCTTATACACACTGGTATTAGGTTGTCAAGTCATGCAGCCTGCAGCCATATCCACAAAGTGCAGTCCAGTCCATATGTGCATCCCTTCACTTTTTCCACATTTTGTTACGTTACAGCCTTGGATGAAATTATTTGTTTCCCTCATCAATCTACACACACTACCCCATAATGACAGGTTTTTAGACATTTTTGCGAAATGATATATATACAAATATAAATAAGTATTCAGACCCTTCACTATGAGACTTGAATTTGAGTTCAGGTGCATCCTGTTTCCATTGAAAAATCCTTGAGATTTTTATACAACTTGATTGGAGTCCACCTAGCCATGAGGTCGAAGGAATTGTCTGTAGAGCTCCGAGAGGGTTGTGTTGAGGCACAGATCTGGGGAAGGGTACCAAAACAATTCTGCAGGATTGAAAGTCCCCAAGAACACAGTGGCCTCCATCATTCATAGATAGAAAAAGCTTAGAACCACCAAGACTCTTCCTAGAGCTGGCCGCCCGGCCAAACTGAGCAATCGGGGGAGAAGGCCCTTGGTCAGGGAGGTGACCAAGAACCCGATGGTCACTCTGACAGAGCTCCAGAGTTCCTCTGTGGAGATGGGAGAACCTTCCAGAAGGACAACCATCTCTGTAGCACTCCACCAATCAGGCCTTTATGGTAGAGTGGCCAGACGGAAGCCACTCCTCAGTAAAAGGCACATGACAGCCAACTTGGAGTTTGCCAAAGGCACCTAAAGGACTCTCAGACCATGAGAAACAAGATTCTCTGGTCTGATGAAACCAAGATTGAACTCTTTGGCCTGAATGCCAAGCGTCACGTCTGGAGGAAACCTGGCACCATCCCTACGGTGAAGCATGGTGATTGCAGCATCATGCTGTGGGGATGTTTTTCAGCGGCAGGGACTGGGAGACGAGTCAAGATCGAGGGAAAGATGAACAGAGCAAAGTACAGAGAGATCCTTCATGAAAACCTGCTCCAGAACGCTCAGGACCTCAGACTGGGGCGAAGGTTCACCTTCCAACAGGACAATGACCCTAAGCACACAGCCAAGACAACGCAGGAGTTGCTTTGGGACAAGTCTCTGAATGTCCTTGAGTGGCCCAGCCAGAGCCTGGACTTGAACCTGATCGAACATCTCTGGAGAAACCTGAAAATAGCTGTGCAGTGACGCTCCCCATCCAACCTGACAGAGCTTGAGAGGATCTGCAGAGAAGAATGGGAGAAACTCCCCAAATAATAATATAATATAATATGCCATTTAGCAGACGCTTTTATCCAAAGCGACTTACAGTCATGCGTGCATACATTTTTGTGTATGGGTGGTCCCGGGGATCGAACCCACTACCTTGGCGTTACAAGCGCTGTGCTCTACCAGCTGAGCTACAGAGGACCACAATACAGGTGTGCCAAGCTTGTAGCATCATACCCAAGAAGACTCAAGGCTGTAATAGCTGCCAAAGGTGCTTCAACAAAGTACTGAGTCTGAATACTTATGTAAATGTGATATTTCCGTTAATAAAAAAATAAAAATATCTAAACCTGTTTTTGCTTTGTCATTATGGGGTATTTTTTGTAGATTGATTGAGGGGGGAAAAACAATTTAATCCATTTTAGAATCCGGCTGTAAAGTAACAATGTGGAAAAAGTCAAGGGGTCTGAATACTTTCCGAATGCACTGTATGTCCCAAATGGAACCCTATTCTCAGAGATTCCTCTGTGTGCATCCCAAATGGCACCCTATCCCCTATTTAGGTGTCTGGTCAAAAGTAGTGCACTATATAGGGAATAGGGTGCCATTTGGGACGAAGCCACTGGCTCTGCTCAAGTTCCCAGCCTCTCTCTGTTGCTCTAAGGAAAATACTGAATAACATTGCTTTAACTCTGTCAGAGCCATTAAGAGCCCTGCAGGCCTTTTGGCCAGCGATTACATTTCTATTATGCCCCTGCTGTTCTTATACAAACCTCTGTTTTAATATCAAAATAGTTATCAACCCTCAACTTCGTCTCCTAGGATGCAAATGGCACTCTTTTCACTATGTAGTGCACTACTTTCGACCAGGGCCCATAGGGGTCTAGTCAAAAGTAGTGCCATATAGGGAATAGGGTGCCATTTGGGAGGCACTCCTACCCCACATAGTTGAATAATCTCCCAGTGTTGTCCTGTTAATATAAATTACAGTTAATTATGGAGCCTTATTGCAGTTTGTCTTGGCTAGAGGGTCTTCGTGTTCAGATAATATCCAAACTGGATCCCCCCGATTTCCCCCAAACGGCTATTTCTTTCATATTTTTTTTCTCTATGTCATGATGCCAAGATAAAGACGTGCTGTTAAGCTGTCATGGTCATGGTGATGGTTTGTTAACGGACATTTCCTTTCTTTGGTAACAGAGAACATCAGTCCTGAGGAGGAGTACAAGATAGCGTGCCTGCTGATGGTCTTTGTGGCAGTCTCTATGCCCACCTTGGCAAGCAACGTCATGTCCCAGTATAGCCCTGCTATTGAAGGTACCTGTTCTTAGATAAATGAAGTAAATGTTCTATGTACATTTTAAGTATATTTGTTGTTATACTTATTGATATGGTTCCTTCATAATAGTCCTTGTTAACAGCGCTGTGAGATAATAAGATGTTTTAAGTACATTTTATGTTCATTTGTTGTTACATGTATATGGATTGATGTGGTTTAGTCCTAATAGTATCAAGTTAACATTGTAGAAAGATATAGTAGATAGTTTTACCCGCAGTGTTTAAAGATATAGTGGAGACATTAATGTATTCTTGTCTGTTGTCCTTTCACAGGTCACTGCAACAACATCCACTGTCTGGCTAAAGCTATAAATCAGATCGCTGCAGCTTTATTCACCATTCACAAGGGCAGCATCGAGGACCGCCTCAAAGAGTTCCTCGCAGTACGTTTTATAGTGATAGTCCATTTGGTTTATACCACACATTTCTCTTCACCCTTTTATTTATTATAAGCAGCTCTCTTCTTTCATTTGTTTTATATTTAATCTCTCTGGTGGGTTTTCCAAAATGCTAGAGAGGGTATGCATCCCAAATAGCACCCTATTCCCTATATATAGTGCACTTCTTTTGGGCCCTGGTCAAAAGTAGTGCAGTATTTAGGGAATAGGGTGCTATTGGGATATATCCTGGGTCATGTAAGAATTTATTACACACAGCATTTTATTTTCAAGACCGGGATTGATAAACATTAATGTTCCATGAACCTTCTGTGATTCTAAATCATTTTTTATTTTAATATCTGAAATGAGTTTTCTTGGATGACTGGGGCTTTTTCTGCATCGCTGAGGAGGAGGGTACAGCACACCACCAACCTTGTTTTCCCCTCTGTGTTTCCATTGGAATTATTCCTCATACAGTGTCGTCTCTTACTTTGTATTGCGCTCCAATAATGTATTACTACAACGGTGTTAAAATATTTAATGCTGTTTCCAGTCTGATACCATGTGAGATGCAGCCCAAGCCCCATCCTCTTTGAAACACTGCAGTGTTTAGTTCAAATCCAAGAGTAAATTTGACCCATGTGTAAACGCTGAACCCACAAGGCAAGGTTAGAGTGGTAAACTGGTGGTTTGGGATAATTCATATTGACTGTGTTATAGACTTTAAATGTCTAGTAACGTTGTGCTTTAAATGTCTAGTAACGTTGTGCTTTAAATGTCTAGTAACGTTGTGCTTTAAATGTCTAGTAACGTTGTGCTTTAAATGTCTAGTAACGTTGTGCTTTAAATGTCTAGTAACGTTGTGAAACTGATGGAAAGAGACACAAGTGCTTCTATACCTTTTTTAGGACCAGTTTCCCCAGACACAGATAACTCTTAGTACAGGACAAAAAGTTTGAGTTTGCTGTTTAGTTCAGAACTAGGATTAATCTGTATCTGGGAAACCGGCCCTCCGTGTGAAAGTTGTTCTTAAAGTTTTCTCAGGTGCAGCTTCGTAATGTCTAGAAACATTGTGAAAAGACACCATGCTTCTACACATTCAGTGTTAAAGTTTACATTTTACATTTTGAGTCTTTTACTCGTACTCCTGAGTGACGCAGTGGTCTAAGGCACTGCATCGCAGTGCTAACTGTGCCACTAGAGATCCTGGTTCGAATCCAGGCTCTGTCGCAGCCGGCCGCGACCGGGAGACTCATGGGCGGCGCACAATTGGCCCAGCGTCGTCCAGGGTAGGGGAGGGAATGGCCGGCAGGGATGTAGTTCAGTTGATAGAGCATGGCGTTTGCAACGCCAGGGTTGTGGGTTCGATTCCCACGGGGGGCCAGTATAAAAAAAAAAAAGAAGATATGTATTCACTAACTGTAAGTCGCTCTGGATAAGAGCGTCTGCTAAATGACTAAAATGTAAATGTAATGAGTCATTTAGCAGACAATCTTATCCAGAGCGACTTACAGGAGCAATTAGGGTTATGTGCCTTGCTCAAGGGCACATCGACATTTCGGTTACTGGCCCAACACTCTTAACCACTAGGCTATCTGCTGCTCCATTTTTAAGTTGTTCTTAAAGCTGATAGTTATTTCCCATTCTTCTACACAGTCAGTTGAAACTGATTTAAACTGTTCTTTCTCTCCCGTGCAGCTTGCCTCCTCCAGTTTGCTGAAGATCGGCCAGGAGACTGACAAAACCACAACAAGGAACAGAGAATCTGTCTACTTGCTCCTGGATATGGTGAGTCACATACAGTATGGATGAGTCCCAAATGGCACCCTATTCCCTATATAGTGCGCTACTATATAGGGCCCTATAGGCCATGGTCAAAAGTAGTGCAATATATAGGGAATAGGGTGCCATTTGGGATGCAGATTAATGTTCTATTTTAACCCTTTATTTAACCAGGAAGTCCCGTTTAGGTCAGAATAAATATTTCCCAAGGGAGACCTGGGAAATTAATTTAGGAGAGAAGAGAGTCCTATACTATAAGTTGATGATACTATATCAAACCGAATTACTAAGAGTTGCAGTTTCATAAAGTTAGGCTTACTTTAAATAAGGATTTCCATAGTACAAGTAGATTGGAGTTTTACTGTATAGCACTTGAACTTTGAACTTGACTTACATTATGACTAAGCTAGCCATCATCTAACACGTTGTCACATCATCTAATTATCATCTAACTAACACATGTAATATACCAGTTTGTTCCAAGGTCAACGTTCTCACTAGGATCTGGCCAGCCCAAAGCAGAAAGAAAACAAAGAGAATCTCAAACCTTTCTACTGGAAAATGAACACAGCACTATCGTCTTTCTGACTGTGTTGAAAATGACATGCAGTCATGCATACACATGTATGGTCTTTTGATCAGAGCGACTTACTCATTGGTCTGTGGGATTTTCTTTCCTTTGAAGAATAATCTACAGGAGGGAGGTTGTTGAGTAGAAAGACAACTGTAATGGAAAGAAGGAAGAATCAGCCACAGTCTTTATCCTGCAGTGGGAACTGGCATAGGATAGAACACACACACGGACGCACGGAGGCACGCACACATAATATAGAGAACAAGGCGAGATCACAAAAGTGTGATTCAACTTCCGCTGCGTCCCAAATGGCACCCTATTCCCTATATAGCACACTAATTTTGACCAGAGCCGTATGTGGGTCCTGGTCAAAGGTTGTGCACTATATAGGGAATAGGGTGCCATTTGGGATGTAACCTATGTGTAACTTTGTTCTCACTGTGGTTATTTTTGGTTGTATCCTTATCCATCCATGTGTTTTCTCTACCAGATTGTGCAGGAGTCCCCGTTCCTGACCATGGACCTTCTGGAGTCCTGCTTCCCATATGTGCTGCTCCGTAACGCATACCACGCCGTCTACAAGCAGAGTGTGCCTTCCTCCACCTGAGAGCCCTGAGAGGAGGTGAAAAGAGGGTAGAGGAGAGAGGAGGGTAGAGGAGAGAGGAGGGTAGAGGAGAGAGGAGGGTAGAGGAGAGAGGAGGGTAGAGGAGAGAGGAGGATAGAGGAGAGGCTAGAGAAGAGAGCCTAGTGAATGGAGGAGAGGAGAGAGGCTGGCGGGAGAGAGGCTAGCGAGAGAGGAGAGGAGAGAGGCTAGCGAGAGGAGAGGAGAGAGACTAGCGAGAGGAGAGGAGAGAGACTAGCGAGAGGAGAGGAGAGAGACTAGCGAGAGGAGAGGAGAGAGACTAGCGAGAGGAGAGGGAGAGAGGCTAGCGAGAGGAGAGGAGAGAGACTAGCGAGAGGAGAGGAGAGAGACTAGCGAGAGGAGAGGGAGAGAGGCTAGCGAGAGGAGAGGAGAGAGGCTAGCGAGAGGAGAGGAGAGAGACTAGCGAGAGGAGAGGGAGAGAGGCTAGCGAGAGGAGAGGGAGAGAGGCTAGCGAGAGAGAGAGAGAGAGAGAGAGAGAGAGAGACTAGCGGGAGAGAGAGAGAGACTAGCGGGAGAGAGAGAGGCTAGCGGGAGAGAGAGAGGCTAGCGGGAGAGAGAGAGGCTAGCGAGAAAGGGAGAGAGAGGCTAGCGAGAAAGGGAGAGAGAGGCTAGCGAGAAAGGGAGAGAGAGGCTAGCGAGAAAGGGAGAGAGAGGCTAGCGAGAAAGGGAGAGAGAGGCTAGCGAGAAAGGGAGAGAGAGGCTAGCGAGAAAGGGTGAGAGAGGCTAGCGAGAGCGAGACTAACGAGAGAGAGAGGCGAGAGAGAGGCTAGCTAGAGAGAGGTTAGAGAGAGGTTTTGTCTGGAGCCTCAGCATGCAGAGAGTGAATAAGACAACACCAGGGGCCTTATGTATCAAGATTCTCAGAGTAGGAGTGCTGATTTGAGATCAGTTTTGCCTTTTCGATCACAATTAATACGATTTAGTATTTTATTTGGATCCCCAATTAGCCGTTGCTAATCTCTTCCTGGAGTCCGAACAGGAAACAAAACACAACAAATAGAATACATTATACACTACATGATATAATACAATAAATACTGTCTCTTCACGGTCGCCATCGTGCTGTAAGGTGTTCTTTTATCCGTTTTTTAAATCTGGTTGTATTGCTAGTTTGAGTTACCTGGGGTGGTAGAGAGTTCCATGTAGTCATGGCTCTATTTAATACTGTGTGTTTCCCAGCCTCTGTTCTGGACCTGGGGACTGTGAAGAGACCTCTGGCTGCATGTCTTGTGTGGTACCAATGAGTGTCCGAACAATGTGCCAACTGCTTGAACAGACAGTTCGATACCTTTAACCATCAACACCTCGCACAAAGACTTTGAGCCAGGAGAGATTGACATGCATACCACTGACATTCACCCTCTGTGTACATTTTAAGTGCAATACGTTCTGTTCTGGACCAACTGCAATTTTCCTAAAACCTTCTTTGCCGCACATGACCACACAATTGGGCAGTAGTCCAGGTGCGACTAAACTAGTAGGACCTGCCTAGTTGATTTAGATGTCAAGAAAGCAGAGCAACTTCTTATCATGGACAGACCTCTTCCCATTTTAGCAACCATTTAGTCTATACGTTTTGACCATGACAGCTTGCTATCTAGGGTTACATCCAGCAGTTACATGGACAGGGGGCGACCTGATCCTAGATCAGAACTCTGAGACGCTTGATACATGCAGGCAGCCCCAGAGCCCTGTACTGAGAATAGAAATATATGTCTCTGGACAACATGAGTCTTATATGATGATATGACCATTGTGGGTGTGCCGTGTTTCAACTTCAGTCTTAAAGAAAACAAAAAATAATATTATTGGTTTTGTGGGATCAGGGTTTTTCTTTTCACACAGTTTTATGAATTAATCATTTGTTTACTTAAATGAATCTGATGTAAGCTTTGTTGACAATGATCAGTGGCACACTACACACTACTACTTAATTACATTTTTGAATACTGACTTACAATCTTTCAGTTTCTAAATATTGAATGGGTTAAAAAAATGTAACACTAAAATTGCTATTATGGGTGAAGTATCGCAATGTGCAAAACTAATTGCAGATTTTTGGGGAAATGATGATACACAGTTATTCTATTCACCATCATCTGTTGGTAATTACAGTATGTGTATCTTTGTGAATTTGTGTTATTTACATTCTTGTGTTCTTTTGAGATATTTGCCAAACTGTTGAAACCATAGCATTTTATATTATTTGGAGCTAAGCTAAAATGTTGGTATTAAACTTAAATATTATGAAAAGTGGGAACAGATGGTTGATATTTGTATAAAGCATAGAATAATTTTTTAACTAAATGCCTCATTGGCATAACCACTCCATTGTACCTGTCTGTACGGTATATAATAAACATTCTTTCATATTTATTGAATGTTAATAAATAGCTCTCCTTTTACCACTTTTATATGTTTTCGATGTTTCAATGAACTGTGTATCCTCCATAACGTGAGAAATAAATCTTAGGCTATATCCACTTACTGGCCTAAAGTGTGATTTGTTTGACATGTTTGAATCTAAACTTCAGGACACAAACTGCACACAAAATCCCATACATACTCAGACACAGACATACTACGATTAGCCTAATCATTTTAACTTGAGTTTCCATTTGAGACATTCGTTTAGAGAAATTTCCACAAAAGTTCAAGCTATCACACTTCGCAGCCAATTGACTCACATCTGACCTGATTGTCTTCTTGTGTTATTGAGTTGGCTTCTCAGTGTATTCTGAAACAAAGGTTGCCTAGAACTTGAAGGTCTTTCCTAGAACAGTTGTACTTTTTCTATGTAGGCCAACAATGGTCTTGGTCACTTGTTTCGTGCTCTTTTTTTTTTTTTGCTGTCAGAATATTCGTGGGGAAGTGTTCCTCTGAGAATCCCGGCCGGCAGGTCATAGTGTTCAACACCCCCTCAGTCACGTGATCACACACACGATCAGTAGTTTCCCTGTTCAAATTTGACTGGAGGAACAAATGTGAACATTCTAATAATGGCTCACGGGTAATCAGAAGACCCTTTGATCTAATACAAATCTTAAATCTTAAATCCTAAATCTGCTCTCTATTCCACTGGTACAGTATTTGTGAGAAACTAAATGAAAAGGCTCTTTAAGAAGCTTTCATAACAGAGTAATTTGCTCCACTTTATCTGGCCTAATTTTGCATGGGTCCAGAACTTGGGGAAATGGTAATTAATGAAATAGTGAACACTGAAATGGTGAATACCATATCTTAATTATAATGAACTATCTGACCCTATATGACCTCTTGTTCACATGTAATGTAAATAGTCCCTTTAAAATCCTCCATGCTGTTAATTGTATATACTATTTAAACACTGTGTTAGCATAAAGGATGCTATTTAACACATTCTTAATCTTGTCAGCAGCCAATGAGCCTATTAACACTCATCAAATACTATTGTGTTGTGTTTACACTAATCATTAGGCTTGATTAAAGTTGCTTGTGTACTTAGCACTGTCCTCATATGTCTTTAGTATGGTGACTTTATAAGGGTTTCATGACTGTTTACTTTTAATCCAAATAAAAATGAATAGGCCTAGCTACTGAAATAAGTTAGGCTATCTAGCCTATTCCATAATGACCATGCATTTCAAAGAAGGCTGTGGGACAAGTTCTCCAGCCCTGCTTGGTATTGGCTTGAAGCAGGAGAGGAGGAGTATCCTGGGTCAGACTGAGGCATGATGATGATGCGGAGGGGTAAAAAAGCTGGTCCCGCAGAGGGAGATCACTGCGATTCCAGCGAGCAATCACTGCAGCGCAAAAAGGTCTGGGGAGGAAGGGATAGAGAGAGGGGAGCCACCACCCCAGTCCACTTCACTCCACCAGTCCATCCGCAATATGATCACACACGCGCCGATGGAATAAGCAACAAAAGAACAGTGGGAAAACTAAAGGAATCTCACGTCATCTCCCGCGAGGAATTCGATTCGAATAGGGTACTTTCGTTCCTTCTATGTGACGCTAAATTTGGACACGTCCAGGTAGACAGACAAAACTTTCGACAGCGACTTTAGGCCTATATATTTTAGGATTGCATTACGCATTGAAGTTATCCATGCCGACTTCATAACCAGGCATTGCATTTAGATTTCCATTTTATTTTTTATTTTGTTATCCTAAACCACCTGTCTGAATATAACTGAGGATGATCATGTTTTCACACGAGTTCTTCGTCTCCTTCCTCGCGGTTACCTGTCTATTTGGGATACCCAGAGCCTCCGCAGCGGCATGCGAGCCCATCCGGATCCCGCTGTGCAAGTCCATGCCCTGGAACATGACGAAAATGCCCAACCACCTCCACCATAGCACCCAGGCGAACGCAGTCCTAGCCATTGAACAGTTTGAAGGGCTTCTTGGCACTCAGTGCAGTCCAGATTTACTGTTCTTTCTGTGCGCCATGTACGCTCCAATATGCACTATTGACTTCCAACACGACCCTATCAAGCCCTGCAAGTCGGTGTGTGAGCGGGCGAAATGCGGCTGTGAACCGGTGATGAAGCGGTATAATCACACCTGGCCAGAGAGCTTGGCCTGCGAGGATCTGCCAGTCTATGACCGAGGAGTCTGTATCTCACCAGAGGCCATTGTCAAAGCAGAAGGACCAGGTAGGATAAGGGTGATGATGATTGATTCCATGGTGTATTTCTGAAATAGATATTGTGAATAAATATACCTCACATAATATAATGAGAGAGATCAAAAGGAAAAGATGATGATGATGTACAATTCTCTACAGCAGCCACTTCTAAGTCAATATTATTCCTCTCTTCCTCAGACAACCCCTACTATCAAGACCCCTCAAAATGCTCACCTGGTAAGATGCATGTGACCCTTGAACATGTTCCCAATATAAAGTGATATAAAAAATGAAACCACAGTTGCCTATTTCATTAGAGGCTACTTGTGAAGTTGATAGATTATACTGTTCTTAAGTGAAAATGTTCTCATCATAGTTATTTTTTATTCAGAATCAACTCCTGACTTTCCAAGTGACTCTCACAATGTCAACTGTAAAGGAGCCAACAATGGTAAAATAATATTCACATTTTCTTTGCTTTATCTAAACATTTGAATAATTTTGCATGGAGCTGTTTTTGTCCTAACATACTGAAAATGTAACTTTGTGCGCTTAGAAATGGATGTCTACAATATTTTTGGCTATTGAATTTAGTGCTGAAGAATCTATTCTGTACAGCATTATGTTAGAATATGATATAGATTTTGATCTCGTGTTTATCATTACATTAATTTCAAGAATGTAATACTGCTGTTCAAAAACGTGTAGACATATAGGGCGATTTCATCCCAGATGTTCTACAATGAATCACATTATCCTTTTATTGTTTCAGATCGATGCAAGTGCAAGTCGGTAAGACTGGGTCTCAAGACCTACCTAAAGAATAATTACAATTATGGTGAGTTATTTTCTGTATGATTTTCTTAGGCAATTATTTTTGCAGTTCATAAATGAGTGAGAGAAGATTATAGAATGAGAGAGAGATAGTTACTTAGATAGCTGATTATTACAATGCATGATATTATCATTGTCCTAAAACTCTGTGGGACGGTATTCCAGACACAGATTAAACCTAGTCCTGGAGTAAAAAGCACTCTCAATGGAATCTCCATCAAAAGTGCTTTTTAGTCCTGGACTAGGCTTAATCTGTGTCCAGGAAACCGGCCCTGTATGTTCAGTAAAACAAGTTGGCTTTCAAAAGTAAAGGATCCTAAAATAATCAAATTAACTAAAATCATGTTGAATCTTTTCCTCCCAGTGATTCGTGCAAGGGTGAAGGAGATTAGAAGCAGGAATCATGATCTGAGTGCCATCGTGGAGGTCAAAGACATCCTGAAGTCTTCCTTAGTGAACATCCCTCGTGAAACAGTCACACTGTACTACAACTCTGGCTGTCCATGTCCTCCTCTCACTGCCAACGATGAGTACATCATCATGGGTTACGAGAATGAGGAGAGATCCAGGTACGTCTTTAGCCAGTCGTATTACTGTATCTCCATTGGCAACAATCAATCATGGAATAATTTATATATTATTGTGTACATCAGGGGAGCTGCCAATTCCAATTCCAAATTTCATCATTGAAAAGCAATGGAGGAGAATAGGAATTGGAATAGAACTTTCAGTTTACTTCCTGAATTGGTGGAATTGAAATGGAATTGACTCCAATCCTGTTGTACATTTTAAGGAAGGCAGTAGGACCTACTGTAGCCTACTTCCAGCTTTATGTAATGCATACCACATTGTAACTCATATGCCACCTACCTGTCTGTCATACATGTAGGCTTCTGCTCATCGAAGGCTCCATTGCACAGAAGTGGAAGGACCGTATGGGGAGGAAGGTGAGGCGTTGGGACCAGGTACTGAAGGACCAGAGCCGGGGGAACTCAAGGGGGAGAAGCAATATGCAGAGGAGCCGCCACTGATCAACCAAGACGCGTCCCTGTGCAGTGATGATAGGGTTGCAAAATTCCACTAACTTTCTCAAAATTCCAAGATTTCTGGAATCAGGAGGGAATAAGCAAGAAATCCGTAATCCTCCAACCGGGATTTCTGGGAATTTGGGGAAAGTTACCAGAATGTTGCAACCCTAAATGATGACATATGGGACAACATGTGGAGACAGAAAGATAGAAAGAAAAGTTTTTGCAGACAGAAAACTGAAATTGCACTATTGCACGTTTTTATTTTTCAAACTGTTGTAGCTGAATGTAGATAATTTTTTTAGTTGTTGCTTTGTTTTGTATTATATTTGTTTATAATTCTTTAAAAAAACGTTTTCATTCTTTTTTGGGACGAACAAAATGTTCATTTAACAGTGCTGAGTGTGTGTACAGTTGGACGAGGATTGCGAGCCTTGCGTGGGACTTGGCTGGAAGAGTGACAGTGACTGCATCCCAAATGGCACCCTATGAACTATATAGTGAACTTTATACTTTTGGCCCAGGCTCTGGTCAAAAGTAGTGAACTATATAGGAAATAGGGTGCCATTTGGGATGCACAAATGTCTTAGCACAGCGTTATGTTAGAAGCACTCTAAAGAAAAATGATGGATATTTATCTAGCAGCTAGAGACGGCACATTGGATGAAGTGGATGTCTTTAAGATACCAAAGTGCTTTCACGATGGGGTGCTCTGTTATGCTTTATTTCTTTTAAAGGAAACACAAACAAGTTGTAATCTGGCTATTTTCCACTACAAGAGGATTTAACATATTTCAAAGGAGAAAATGAACAAAGGATGAGGAGGGTGGGAGGGAGGGAGGGAGGCGGAACATATTTTTTGTCAGTATGCAAAGAAAAGTCAGAATGATCCAAGAAGACAGAGAGTATATCGACACAAAACACGACAACATTGACCTATTGAAATAATGATTGCATTACATGTAATGTCTCCTGGCTTAGTTCTCTCGCTCTCTCTTTGGAACAAAAAGTTTGAATAGTTTTCTTATATGTCTCATGCTTTGGAGCTCAGATGATTTGCTAATTGTCTTTCTTACAGTAGTTTTTGGTGCTTTGGGTTTTTCTAAACTGAACTGTAGATCTATACTTCTCATATACATCACTCTGGTTTGACTTCGTTCACAACATACATACAGACATGCATACATATATAAATCTATGAAATGCTAACCACCGCTCAATTGTGATTGTAAATCTGATTTGAGTGCTTTATTAAACATTGTCTGGCTGGTGTCATGTCCAACTCATACTCCATGGCTGTATGTCTTGCACATAATGTGATCAGAAAATGTTTTTATTCCAAACCAATATTTTCCTCAGCAAACACGTAGTGTACAGTATTACCCGGCCCTGTATAGCCTAACCTACTTGAAGAACTCAACCTGTCCACAATTGAAACTAAATTGACAGGACTAAACTACAACATGGGAGGCCATGACTGGCTAGCCTACACACTTCAACATATTGAGAGAAGTTTGGTGAGGAGTCTGGACTGCACTGTAAATGAACAGGAGTAAAAGAGGAATGAAGAGGGAAGCTGTATGTATGAGTAGCTACCAGGTTGAGGAAAGTAAGAGAGAGAATATGGACTGAGGCCAAATCAGCGTACTGCTCGCCTGCTCCCTCCCGGCCAATGAAAACATTCATGCTCTTAGTCAGAGGGAGTCTGTTTATCATCCAACAGTACACAGTCTCCTAACCAAACCAATCGACAGGGAAATGATATGTGTTTAGACATACAGGGGCTTGCTCGTTGTGAACAGACAAAGCTTGGACTTGCACAGTGACAGACAGAAGCTGCAAAACAGATTCTCCTCACAATAAAAGAGGTCTACCAGTGTTACATGAACCATGCAAAGTTGCTTAGTTTGTCAAGCAACCTAGTTCATAGTAAAAAATGCACAATAGAACAAGAATAGCAATTCATAATATAACTATTTTACTGTTGCTTACTTGTCATATTAAACGAAATAACATACAGGGAAGTGGACAGTTTATTATTTGTCACCCAGGTCAGCGAAATACTGAGGTCTTGAATGCTTCCTGGCCCACACTACTGTACATCATCAAAGATTCTAAATCTCCCTATGTGAAGTCCATAGAATAAAAATGATGATCATTCAATTTCTATGACAACGTCATCCTGTCGAGTGCTTCCGGAACGTACTTATTTACAGGCAAGCAGAGATGGACTGTAGGGGAGGAATATATGAGTGAAGAGACTCAACTTAATCATGGACTGTCTGTGGTGAGTTTCTGAGATAATGAACACAAAATGAATTTGTTATAATGTCAAAAATTTACTGACCCCACCTCGATGTTGGGTCCATAAATTGGGAGGCCATCTTCAGTCGCAAGCAGGCATGCACAGTTGCGCGCACACACACACACACACTACTACCCCTGACTTGTTTTACTGCGACCTGACACTCTGGATAAATCGCTCTCATAATTAATCTGTCCCACCCCCTGCATTTTAACTCACTAAAATGATGCACCATGTGGGAACCATCAAATCCCAGTACAGTGCAGTGAGAGATGTAAATCTTGTTTTCCGGCGTAGCCGCTCTGCTCAGTGTTGGGTTGTGTCCCAAATGGCACCCTATGGGCCCGAGTCAAAAGTAGTGCACTATATAAATAATAATATGCCATTTAGCAGACGCTTTTATCCAAAGCGACTGACAGTCATGTGTGCATACATTTTTACGTATGGGTGGTCCCGGGGATCGAACCCACTACCCTGGCGTTACAAGCGCCATGCTCTACCAATTGAGCTACAGGGAATAGGGTGTCATTTGGAACACATCAAGTGGAGTGAGATCATGGCAGGGGCATCACGCTGTTCCAGTCACTTCCTGCCTCCCTAAACATATTACTGACTGGGTTTATAAGACACAGATTTAATGACTTCCATAAGAGCACAGTGAGTGACACACCATCAAGCCCTACTGCACCTGCAACCTCTCGGCTGAACGCTGAAACTATAGGCCAGATAAAGTGCACTTTTAATCACTCTTCACTCTGCAAAAATAGTGATTTTATTTCACATTATGACTTTGCAATAATGATATTATGAATCAGCTCTGAAACAATTTCATTACAGTTGCCATTTGTCATTCTCCTGTAGAATAAAACAATGCAATGATGCATGATGAGAAACGATTCCGTGACACCAGGCTATTCACCTCTATCTGCTCTCCTTCTTATACTAGTACTCGCTGTTCCTCTCCTCGACCTTGCCAGGGAGACTGAGAAAGTATCTGCCCGTTTCCCATGAAAGCTCAGCAGCCCTGTTTCCTGTGCTGGAGCTTAGGGGAAGGCATGGGGGGAGGTGAGAGAGATGAAACGGTCCAGGGATGAGAACACAGTGGCAACACATCAAACTTGTCTCTCTCTCTCTCTTTCCATCTCTCTCTCTCTGTCAGAAACCTCTGTCTGCACCAGTTTGCGGTACGCACCGACCACCGTCACAGAGAGAACACACAGGAACAAAATCTCTCATCACCATAAGCGACCCCTCTGGACCCGTTGGAGGAGATGGCCGATCTGTTCCCATCCTCATCCTCTGGCTTTATGAGTATAAGAGCCACATGTTAGATGAATTAGCTAGGAAGCATATCAAGACTGGACAAAATGTGTTGAACCAGTGTCCCATGTCCAATGCAAACTAACTTGCGTCAGAAAATATCTACCAGGCTGCAACAGACCCTAATTGATTATCTTGTGGTTTATCATTGGTAGAAGTGTGAATGGGCCAGACCATGGCCATTAGAAGTGTGAAATATGAAGTTTGGGTGGATGTATAGAGACAGGTTCTGTGCTGCTGCTGTTCTGCTTGTTACCCAGGCCCAGCGTGTTTAATGTTCCCCCTGGAGAGATGACCTTTACCTCCCCCTGCTGATGGCTGGCTTCAACGAGGCTTCGCTGAGCCTGTTTGCTGGGCCTTGGGTGACTGAATGATTGCTCCATGTTTATTTTCCTCTGAGAGGTGGAAAAACCCCACCCTCCCGACCAACCCGGGGCCGCTGGAAGGGGTTGGAGCGGAGAGCTGAGGAGCGGTGTGGAGCTGGCAGCACTTCCACCATTTCTGGCATCAGCGAGTTGTAACATCTTATAACCACAGTGTGGTTTTTATAGGGGGAACATTGAAGTTCACGGAAAACACACAATTTAACTTTGAAAGAGTACGTCATTTGAAATAACTATTGGAATTTCTGTTTTGTGTTATAAGCTTTATAATTTCATTGGATAATAGTTCAACTGAGAGAGTTTGGTTTTTATTTGTAGCTACGCTCC